>NW_011495072.1:362688-363052 GCF_000754665.1 Bison bison bison | reverse complement strand
ATTCTATTTTCCTCTATTTCTTTGCATTGGCCACTTTCTTATCTCTCCTTGCTATTCTTTTTTTTTTTATAATTTTATTTTATTTTTAAACTTTACATAATTGTATTAGTTTTGCCAAATATCAAAATGCTATTCTTTTGAACTCTGCATTCAAATGGGTATATCTTTCCTTTTCTCCTTTGCCTTTAGCTTCTCTTCTTTTCTCAGCTATTTGTAAGGCCTTCTCGGACAACTATTTTGCCTTGTTGCATTTGTTTTTCTTGGGGATGGTCTTGATCACTGTCTCCTATACAATGTCATGAACCTCTGTCCATAGTTCTTCAGGCATTCTGCCTATCAGATCTAATCCCTTGAATCTATTTTT
>NW_011495072.1:360331-362588 GCF_000754665.1 Bison bison bison | reverse complement strand
GATGCTTCCTAAGGCCCACTTGACTTTGCATTCCAGGACATCTGGCTCTAGGTGAGTGATCACACCATCTTGGTTATCTGGGTCATGAATATCTTTTTTGTATAGTTCTTCTATGTACTCTTGCCACCTCTTCCTAATATCTTCTGCTTCTGTTAGGTCCATACAATTTCTGTCCTTTGTTGTGCCCATCTTTGCATGAAATGTTCCCTTGGTATCTCTAATTTCCTTGAAGAGAACTCTAGTCTTTCCCATTCTATTTTCCTCTATTTCTTTGCATTGGCCACTTTCTTATCTCTCCTTGCTATTCTTTTGAACTCCGCATTCAAATGGGTATATCTTTCCTTTTCTCCTTTGCCTTTAGCTTCTCTTCTTTTCTCAGCTATTTATAAGGCCTTCTCGGACAACTATTTTGCCTTGTTGCATTTGTTTTTCTTGGGGATGGTCTTGATCACTGTCTCCTATACAATGCCATGAACCTCTGTCCATAGTTCTTCAGGCATTCTGCCTATCAGATCTAATCCCTTGAATCTATTTTTTACTTCCACTCCATAATCATAAGGGATTTGATTTAGGTCATAGCTGAATGGCTCAGTGGTTTTTCCCTACTTTCTTCAATTTCAGTCAATTTCCCTACTTTCTTCAATTCATTCTTCAAATTCAGTCTGAATTTAGCAATAAAGAGTTCATGATCTGAGCCACAGTCAGCTCCCAGCCTTGTTTTTTCTGACTGTATAGAGCTTCTCCATCTTCGGCTGCAAAGAATATAATCAATCTGATTTTGGTATTGACCATCTGGTGATGTTTATGTGTAGAGTCTTCTCTTGTGTTGTTGGAAGAGGGTGTTTGTTATGACCATGGGTTCTCTTGGCAAAACTTTGTTAGCCTTTGGCCTGCTTCATTTTGTACTCCAGGGCCAAATTTGCCTGTTACTCCAGGTATCTCTTGACTTCCTACTTTTGCATTCCAGTCCCCTGTAATGAAAAAGACATCTTTTTGGGTGTTAGTTCTAGAAGGTCTTGTAGGTCTTCATAGAACTGTTCAGCTTCTTCAGCATTACTGATTGGGGCATAGACTTGAATTACTGTGATATTGGGTTTGCCTTGGAAATGAACAGAGATCATTCTGTCATTTTTGAGATTGTATCCAAGTACTACATTTTGGACTCTTTTGGTGACTATGATGGTTACTCCATTTCTTCTAAGGAATTCTTGTCCACAGTAGTAGATATAATGGTCATCTGAGTTAAATTCACTCATTCCAGTCCATTTTAGTTCGTTGATTTCCTAAATTGTCAACATTCACACTTGCCATCTCCTGCTTGACCACTTCCAATTTGCCTTGATTCATGGACCTAACATTTCATGTTCCCACACAATATTGCTCTTTACAGCACTGGACTTTGCTTCCATCACCAGTCACATCCACAGCTGGGTGTTGTTTTTGCTTTGGCTCCATCTCTTCATTCTTTCTGGAGTTATTTCTCCACTGATCTCCTGTAGCATGTTGGGGATCTACCAACCTGGGGAGTTCATGTTTCAGTGTCCTATCTTTCTGCCTTTTCATCCTGGGTGAGCATGACCTAATCAGACAAGCTCTTTAAAAAGAAGGTCTAGAGGTTTGAGAGTCCCACCACAACCTCTTCTTGATGTCCTTGAGAAAGTAAGCCACTATGAGTACTACTGCTGCCAGGAAATAAAATCTGACACCATTTACATGAGCTTGGAAGGGGATCCTAAGCCTCAGATGAAATTCCAACCCCAGGTCTATGATATTCTAAGGAGAGGACCCAGGTAAGCTCTCCCTGGAACATGACTCATGGAAACTCTAAAATAACAAATGTATATTGCTTAATGTTTCCAAAACTGTTTTAATGCTTTAAGTGAAAGCGAAGTCGCTCAGTCGTGTCCGACTCTTTGTGACCCCATGGACGGTAACCTACCAGGCTCCGCGGTCCATGGGATTTTCCAGGCAAGAAGACTGGAGTGGGCTGCCATTTCCTTCTCCAAGGGATCTTCCCAACCCAGGGATCGAACCCAGGTCTCCTGCATTGCAGACAGACGCTTTACCTTCTGAGCCATGAGGGATTTATGTTTCCAAAATTGTTTTAATGCTTTCAGATCAGATCAGATCAGTCACTCAGTCGTGTCCGACTCTTTCCAACCCCATGAATTGCAGCACGCCAGGTCTCCCTGTCCATCACCAACTCCCGGAGTTCACTCAGACTCACGTTCATCGAGTCGGTGATGCCATCCAGCCA
>NW_011495072.1:359737-360214 GCF_000754665.1 Bison bison bison | reverse complement strand
ATTCTTGCCACCTCTTCTTAATATCTTCTGCTTCTGTTAGGTCCATACCATTTCTGTCCTTTATTGAGCTCATCTTCGCATGAAATATTCCTTTGGTATCTCTGATTTTCTTGAAGAGATCCCTAGTCTTTCCCATTCTATTGTTTTCCTCTATTTCTTTGCATTGATCACTGAAGAAGGCTTTCTTATCTCCTCTTGCTATTCTTCGGAACTCTGCATTCAGATGTTTATATCTTTGCTAAGTGACTTCAGTCGTGTCCGACTCTGTGCAACCCCATAGATGGCAGCCCACCAGGCTCCCCCGTCCCTGGGATTCTCCAGGCAAGAACACCGGAGTGGGTTGCCATTTCCTTCTCCAATGCAGGAAAGTGAAAAGTGAAAGTGAAGTTGCTCAGTCGTGTCCAACCCTCAGCGACCCCATGGACTGCAGCCCTCCAGGCTCCTCCGTCCATGGGCTTTTCCAGGCAAAAGTACTGG
>NW_011495072.1:359295-359637 GCF_000754665.1 Bison bison bison | reverse complement strand
CTCCTTGCAGTCCAAGGGACTCTCAAGGGTCTTCTCCAACACCACAGTTCAAAAGCACCAATTCTTTGGCACTCAGCTTTCTTTATGGTCCAACTCTCATATCCATACATGACTATTGGAAAAACCGTAGTTTTGACTAGATGGACCTTTGTTGGCAAAGTAATGTCTCTTCTTTTTAATATGCTGTCTAGGTTGATCATAGCTTTTCTTCCAAGGAGCAAGCCTCTTTTAATTTCATGGCTGCAGTCTCCATCTGCAGTGATTCTGGAGCCCAAGAAAAATAAAGTCTGACACTGTTTCCACTGTTTCCCCATCTATTTCCCATGAAGTTGTGGGACCAGA
>NW_011495072.1:359019-359195 GCF_000754665.1 Bison bison bison | reverse complement strand
TTAATCACACTTCCATTACAGTTTGCAACTGTAATTATCTTTTATTTTTTGTCTGGGTATTGATTGTGAAAACTGATAAACATCTTTTACTATTGTGATTATGTAATCAAGATTGCCAGGAGAAATATCAATAACCTCAGATAAGCAGATGACACCACCCTTATGGCAGAAAGCAA
>NW_011495072.1:358477-358919 GCF_000754665.1 Bison bison bison | reverse complement strand
ATTCCAATACCCAAAGAAAGGCAATGCTAAAGAATGCTCAAACTACCGCACAATTGCACTCATCTCACACGCTAGAAAAGTTAGTTAAATGGAAGGACCTCCTCTCAGGACAATGAAAGGGTCCTGACCCATTATTAACTAGCGGTCGAGGATGTGCTTGTATTTTTCCACAGGATGCAAATTCTCCAATTTAGATCCGGGGACAGGTTGATTCTCCATGTTGCAGACCCCCCAGACATCCAGTTCCCCCATTGCTTCAATCACAAAAGAGGAGCCCGCCGGCAGGGGAGACAAGATAAACATCGAGATCCCGGCGAGACTGACAGGGCTGCTGCAGCGTGAACTCCAACCAGAAGATAATTCTACTTATTCTGTTTTAGCTTGTCCACACTCGCCTTATGTTTTCCTTTTTACTAATGACTCCAACAAACTTAATGTAAGC
>NW_011495072.1:357971-358377 GCF_000754665.1 Bison bison bison | reverse complement strand
TCCTACCCCCCAATCCCTCCCAGCATCAGTAGTCTTTTCCAGTGAGTCAACTCTTCACATGAGGTGGCCAAAATACTGGAGTTTCAGCTTTAGCATCATTCCTTCCAAAGAAATCCCAGGACTGATTCCTTCAGAATGGACTGGTTGGATCTCCTTGCAGTCCAAGGGACTCTCAAGGGACTTCTCCAACACCACAGTTCAAAAGCATCAATTCTTCGGCACTCAGCCTTCTTCACAGTCCAACTCTCACATCCATACATGACCACAGGAAAAACCATAGCCTTGACTAGACGGACCTTTGTTGGCAAAGTAATGTCTCTGCTTTTGAATATGCTATCTAGGTTGGTCATAACTTTCCTTCCAAGGAGTAAGCGTCTTTTAATTTCATGGCTGCAGTCACCATCTG
>NW_011495072.1:357466-357871 GCF_000754665.1 Bison bison bison | reverse complement strand
GGCCACCTGATGGGAAGAACTGACTCATTGGAAAAGACCCTGATGCTGGGAAAGATTGAAGGCAGGAGAAGGGGATGACAGAGGATGAGATGGTTGGATGGCATCACCAACTTGATGGACATGAGTTTGAGCAAGCTCCAGGAGTTGGTGATGGACAGGGAAGCCTGAGCAACTGAACTGAACTGACTGAAGTATTATTCACTTAATATAATTGTATCATGATTAATCAACAGAAAATAACAGAATTCTGTATCATCAAAACTACCATTTAATAGAAAAACCTATAATCATTTTTTAAAATCCATATGCATAATAGAGTTATCTTAGAATTTTTTGAAAAAATACAAATGCCCAGGTACCTCCAGATATGTTTCTAACAAGCAGCCATATTTAAAAACAACAGAT
>NW_011495072.1:355418-357366 GCF_000754665.1 Bison bison bison | reverse complement strand
TTGCCATTTCCTTCTCCAATGCATGAAAGTGAAAAGTGAAAGTGAAGTCGCTCAGTCGTGTCCAACCCTCAGCGACCCCATGGACTGCAGCCCTCCAGGCTCCTCCGTCCATGGGATTTTCCAGGCAAGAGTACTGGAGTTTATATATTTAGGCAACAATAAAAAAACTAATACAATGTATATTATTATACCTAAATGAAGGTCTAAAATAACAGGGATATATTAATAGCTAATATGTCAACAAAGCAGATGAAATGGAATCAATAAAAAATACCCAATTAGCCCAAAATAAGTCTGAAAAAGAAGATAAATGATAAGAAACATATGAAATAAATGAAAATTAAATAGAAAGGTGATCAATTTCAATCTAATAATATTAACAACCACATTAAATATAAATGGTCTAAAGAACCCAATGAAAAGGCATAGACTTTCAGATTGGATAAGAAAGCTAGAACCAACAAAGAACTCTCTATTTAAGTACACAGACACAAATAGTGGTAAGGTAAAAAGATGAAAAAAAGAAAGTTGGTATGTCTACATTGTTCTCAGAACTGATAAAGAGGGGCATTTCCAATGACAAAAGGGTCAATTTATTAAGAGGACATAATCATCCTACACATGTGCTATCTAAATATCAGAGTTTCAAAATATACGAAGCAAGATAGAACTGTGAGAACAGGCAAATCTACAATTGTAGTTGAGATTTTAACATCCCTACTCAAGAATAGACAGAATAAGTAGATAAAAAGTCAGGAAGAATATTGAACACTTGAACAACATTACCAAGCAACAAACTGACTGATGTTTATAGAAAACTTCATACAAGAAGAGCTGAATACACATTCACTTCAAATGTAAATTCAACAAGACAGACTATATTCTAGGCCACAAAACAATTCTTACTAAATTTAAAGGGACTTAAGTTACAGAAAATGTGTTCTTTGGCCACAAAGGAATTAGATATAATTAACAAAGGTATCTGGAAAATCCCCAAAATTTGAAAGCTAAATAATACACTTCTAAATAACTTATGGATGAAAGAAAAAATAATAAAGGAATTAAAACATATTCTGATCTTAATATAATGAAAACACAACATATCAGTACATGTGGGATGCAACTAAAGAGGTATTTAGAAGAAATCTTATAGTAGTAAATGCCAATATTAGAAAAAAGTAGATTTTAAATCATATACTCACATTGATGACCTCAGCTTTTATTGTAAGAAACAAGAAGAGCAAATGAAAACCAAAGTTAAGCAGAAAAAAGGAACTGATAATACTCAGAGCAAAAATCAATGAGGTATATAACAGAAAAACAATAGAGCAAAACAATGAACCAAAAAGCTGGTTCTCTGACAAGATAAAAAAATGAATAAATTTCTATTTCAATTAATCAGGAAAAAAGAGAATACACATATTACCAATATCATAAATGAAGTGACATTAATACAAATTCTAAAGATATGAAAAGGTTAATAATACAGAAAACTTTCTGTCAATCAATTGACAATTTAGATAACACAGAAAATTTTTTCAATATATATAAACTACCAAATCTCATGAAAGAAGAAATAGATTAAACAAATAGCCCAATATCAATCAAAGAAATTGAAACTGTTTTTTAAAGCCTTCTCATCAGGAATAAGATAAGGATGTCTACTTTCAACACTGTGATTCAGTATTGTACTGGAAGTTCTAGACGGAGTAATGAGGCACCAAAAAGAAATAAAAGGCATTAATTAAAAGGAAATCTCTGTGATGTATGTCAGAGAGTGTTTTGCCTATATTCTCCTCCAGGAGTTTTATAGTTTCTGGTCTTACATTGAGATCTTTAATCCATTTTGAGTTTATTTTTGTATATGGTGTATAGAACAGGCTTATGGACTCTGTGGGAGAGGGAGAGGGTGGGAAGATTTGGGAGAATGGCATTGAAACATGTGAAA
>NW_011495072.1:353987-355318 GCF_000754665.1 Bison bison bison | reverse complement strand
TATATATATATACATATACATATATACAAAATCCCAAAGAATGTACAAAAAACTACTAGAGATAATAAATTCAGTAAAGATGCAAAAATACAGGCTCAAGACACAATATACTATTAACACTCTGAAAAATAACTTAAGAAAACAACATGATTTATTTTTTACTTTTATTCTTTTATTTTTAAAATTAAAATTTATTGGAATATAGTTGATTCACAATGTTTTGTTAGAGTCAGATGTAGAGCAAAGTGATTCATTATACATATATATATTCATTCCTTTTTAGGTTCTTTTTTCGTGCAGATTATCAGAGATTATTGAGTTGAGTTCCCTGTGCTATACAGTAGGTAAACAGTAGGTCCTTGTTGGTTATCTATCTTATATATAGTAGTACGTATATGTTCATCCCAAGCTCCTGATTTAGCACCCCCCAACAACATTTCCCCTTAAATATCCATAATTTAATTTCATTATCTGTAAGTCCATTTCTGTTTATAATGCGTTCATTTGTATCATTTCTTAAAATTAAATTCCAACTTCTGGTTCAAGATGACGCAGTAGAAGGACATGCATTCTTCTCCAGCGAGAGTATCAAAATTGCAACTAGCTGTTGAACAACCACCAAGAGAAGGCTGCTGGAGCCCACCAAAAGGAGATACCTCAATGTCCAAAGACAAAGAAGCCCCAATGAGATGGTAGGAGGAGCACAAACATGATAAACTCAAATCCCATATCTGTCAGGTGGTGACCCACAAACTAGAGAACAATAACATCAAAGATGTTCTCCCACTGTGAAGGTTCTAAGCCCCATGTCAGGCTTCCCAGCCTGGGGAGCTGACAAAGGGACAGAGAATCCCCAGGGAATCTGACTGTGAAGGCCAGCAGGCTTTGATTACAGCACTCCCACAGGACTGGGAAAGAGAGACCCCACTGTTGGAGGGCACAGACAAAATCATGCGTACTCCAAGATCCAGGGGAAAGGAGCAATGACCCCACAGGAGACTGAACCAGGCCGACCACTACTGTTGGAGGGTCTCCTATGGAGGTGGGGGTCAGCAGTGGCTCATCGTGGGGACAAGGGCACTGGCCACAGCAGTCCTGGAAGATGCCCTTGGTGTAAGTCCTCTTAGAGGTCACCATTAACCCTACCACAGAGCCCACAGACTCCAGGGCTGGGTCACCTCAGGCCAAACAACTAACAGGGAGGGAGCACAACCCCACCCACCAGCAGATAACAGGATTAAAGTTTTTCTGGGCATGGCCTTACCCACCAGAGCAAGACCCAGTTTTTCCCACCACCAGTCCCTCCCATCAGGAAGGTTACACAAGCCTCT
>NW_011495072.1:352961-353887 GCF_000754665.1 Bison bison bison | reverse complement strand
ATATATATTAAAAGAACAAGAAATAACAAGTGTTGGTGAGGAGGTGGAGAAAATGGAATGCTTATGAACTACTGGTGGGAATGTGAATTGGTACAGTCACTTTAAAAAACAGCATGGAGTTTCCTTTAAAAAAAAAAAAAAGAAGCTTCCAGTTCAAGATGGCAGAGTAGAAGGACATGTGCTCATTTCCTCCTGCAAGAGAACCAAAATTGCAACTAGCATTGACAGGAGAACGATGGAACCCACCAAAAAAGACATCTCACGTCCAAAGAAAAAGAAGCTGCAACAAGATGGTAGGAGGGGCACGAACATGATAAAATCAAATCCCGTATCTGTCAGGTGGTGACCCACAAACTAGAGAACAATAACATCAAAGATGTTCTCCCACTGTTGCGAAGGTTCTAAGCCCCATGTCAGGCTTCCCAGCCTGGGGATCTGACAAAGGGACAGAATCCCCAGGGAATCTGACTGTGAAGGCCAGCAGGCTTTGATTACAGCACTCCCACAGGACTGGGAAACAGAGACCCCACTGTTGGAGGGCACAGACAAAATCATGCGTACTCCAAGATCCAGAGGAAAGGAGCAGTGACCCCACAGGAGACTGAACCAGGCCGACCACTACTGTTGGAGGGTCTCCTATGGAGGTGGGGGTCAGCAGTGGCTCATCGTGGGGACAAGGGCACTGGCCACAGCAGTCCTGGAAGATGCCCTTGGTGTAAGTCCTCTTAGAGGTCACCATTAACCCTACCACAGAGCCCACAGACTCCAGGGCCGGGTCACCTCAGGCCAAACAACTAACAGGGAGGGAGCACAACCCCACCCACCAGAGCAAGACCCAGTTTTTCCCACCACCAGTCCCTCCCATCAGGAAGGTTACACAAGCCTCTAAGCCTCCTCCACCAGAGGGCAGACAGAAGAAGCAAGAA
>NW_011495072.1:350636-352861 GCF_000754665.1 Bison bison bison | reverse complement strand
ACCCCCCAACAACATTTCCCCTTAAATATCCATAATTTAATTTCATTATCTGTAAGTCCATTTCTGTTTATAATGCGTTCATTTGTATCATTTCTTAAAATTAAATTCCAACTTCTGGTTCAAGATGATGCAGTAGAAGGACACGCATTCTTCTCCAGTGAGAGTATCAAAATTGCAACTAGCTGTTGAACAACCACCAAGAGAAGGCTGCTGGAGCCCACCAAAAGGAAGATACCTCAATGTCCAAAGACAAAGAAGCCCCAATGAGATGGTAGGAGGAGCACAAACATGATAAACTCAAATCCCATATCTTTCAGGTGGTGACCCACAAACTAGAGAACAATAACATCAAAGATGTTCTCCCACTGTTGTGAAGGTTCTAAGCCCCATGTCAGGCTTCCCAGCCTGGGGAGCTGACAAAGGGACTGAGAATCCCTAGGGAATCTGACTGTGAAGGCCAGCAGGCTTTGATTACAGCACTCCCACAGGACTGGGAAACAGAGACCCCACTGTTGGAGGGCACAGACAAAATCATGCGTACTCCAAGATCCAGAGGAAAGGAGCAGTGACCCCACAGGAGACTGAACCTGGCCGACCACTACTGTTGGAGGGTCTCCTATGGAGGTGGGGGTCAGCAGTGGCTCATCGTGGGGACAAGGGCACTGGCCACAGCAGTCCTGGAAGATGCCCTTGGTGTAAGTCCTCTTAGAGGTCACCTTTAACCCTACCACAGAGCCCACAGACTCCAGGGCTGGGTCACCTCAGGCCAAACAACTAACAGGGAGGGAGCACAACCCCACCCACCAGCAGATAACAGGATTAAAGTTTTTCTGGGCATGGCCTTACCCACCAGAGCAAGACCCAGTTTTTCCCACCACCAGTCCCTCCCATCAGGAAGGTTACACAAGCCTCTAAGCCTCCTCCACCAGAGGGCAGACAGAAGAAGCAAGAAGAACCACAGTCCCTCAGTGGCGAGAACAAAACCACATTACAGAAAGTTAACCAGAATAAAAAAGCAGAGGGTTTTGTCCCAGATGAAGGGGCAAGATAAAACCCTACAAAAACAACTAAATGAAGTGGAGATTAGGCAACCTTCCAGAAAAAGAATTCAGAAAAATAACAGTGAATATGATTCAGGATCTCAGAAAAAGGATGGAGGCAAAGGTTGAGAAGATGCAAAAAATGTTTACCAAACACCAGAAGTATGAAAGAACAAGCAGAAATGAAAAATATACTAGTGCGGAATCAATAGCAGAAGAACTGAGGCAGAAGAACAGATAACTGACCTGGAGGACAGAATGGTAGAAATCATTGCTGCAGAACAGAATATAGAAAAAAGAATGGAAAAAAAAAAAAAAGCAAATAGCCTAAGAGACCTCTGGGACATTAAGGGCACTAACACTTGCATTATAGGCATCCCAGTAGAAGAAGAGAGAGAAAGGAACCAAGAAAATAATTGAAGAGAGAAGTACTGAAAACTTCCCTAATATGGGAAAGGAAATAGTCAACCAAGTCCAGGAAACGCAGAGAGTCCCAGGCAGGATAAACCCAAGGGGAAACACAGAGAGACAAATAGTAATCAAACTGATGAAAATTAAAGACAACAATAAAATATTAAAAGCAACAAGGGAAAAAATAACAAATAACATACAAGGAACACCCATCAGGTTATCAGCTGATTTCTCAACAGAAATTCTATGAGCCAGAAGGGAATCCATATATTTAAAGTGATGATAGGGAGGAACCTACAACCAAGAATACTCTACCCAGCAAGACTCTCGTTCAGATTGGATGGAGAAATCAAAAGCTTTCCAGAGAAGCAAAAGTTAAAGAGAATTTAGCACCACCAGACCAGTTCACTTCAGTTCAGTCGCTCAGTCGTGTCCAACTCTTTCTGACCTCTGACACCAGGCTTCCCAGTCCATTACCAACTCCTGGAGCTTGCTCAAACTCATGTCCACAGAGTCAGTGATGCCATCCAACCATCTCATCCTCTGTCGTCCCCTTTTCCTTGTACCTTAAATCTTTCCAGCATCAGGGTCTTTTCCAATGGGTCAGTTCTTCCCATCAGGTGGCCAAAGTATTAGAGCTTTAGCTTCAGCATCAGTCCTTCCAATGAATATTCAGGGTTGAGTTCCTTTAGGATGGACTGCTTTGATCTCCTTGCAGTCCAAGGGACTTTCAAGAGTCTTCTCCAACACCACAGTTCAAAAGCACCAATTCTT
>NW_011495072.1:350271-350536 GCF_000754665.1 Bison bison bison | reverse complement strand
TAGATGGGGAAACAATGGAAACAGTGACAGACTATATTTTTGAGCTCCAGAATCACTGCAGATGGAGACTGCAGCCATGAAATTAAAAGAGGCTTGCTCCTTGGAAGTAAAGCTAAGACCAACCTAGATAGCGTATTAAAAAGCAAAGACATCAATCACTTTGCGGAAAAACGTCTGTATAGTCAAAGCTATGGTTTTTCCAGTAGTCATGTATGGATGTGAGAGTTGGACTATAAAGAAAGCTGAGCGCCAAAGAATTGATGCT
>NW_011495072.1:349710-350171 GCF_000754665.1 Bison bison bison | reverse complement strand
AAACTTCATAATCAAATACAGACCTTGGAACACTCTCAACTGGATTTTACCGCCACTGAGCAGCTAATGACTTTTTCTACACCTTCTCTAACTTTTTCTGGAAAAAATATTCTGTCTAATATCCCTAGTCTGTAATCCTACTTCTCATAATCATTCTTCCTTGTATTGTCAGGATTCTCCGGCAGAGCATTCGGAGGCTCGCGACTGAGCTGCATCTGGCTGCTTTAAGAAATAAAAAAGGGAGAGATGTTGGGGGCCAGAGTGAGGTACTCCGCCCATGGCAAAGGTCATGAGGAAGGAGGCTCGACATACGCAAAGGCGGGATCGAGCCTCAGGAGTCCCCCTGGAAATCCTCGAGCATCTACCCCCATAACCAGAGCCTGCCTACTTTACTACTTTGTGCTCTCACCTACATCTCTGACTTTACGGGGGGCTGTCCCCCACCACCTCTTTCGGAGAAG
>NW_011495072.1:348437-349610 GCF_000754665.1 Bison bison bison | reverse complement strand
TCCAACCAGTCCATCCTAAAGATCAGTCCTGGGTGTTCATTGGAAGGATTGATCCTAAAGCTGAAACTCCAATACTTTGGCCACCTCATGCGAAGATCTGACTCATTTGAAAAGACCCTGATCCTGGGAGGGTTTGGCGGCAGGAGGAGAAGGGGATGACAGAGGACGAGATGCCTGGATGGCATTACCGACTCAATGGACATGGTTTTGGGACATCACCAACTCGGACAGGGAGGCCTGGAGTGCTGCGGTTCATGGGGTCTCAAAGAGTCGGACAGGACTGAGCGACGAAGTGAAGTGAACTGAATCTTGATTCCAGCTTGTGCTTCATCCAGCCTGGCAGTTTCCATGATATACTACTCTGCATAGAAGTTAAATAAGCAGGGTGACAATACACAGTTTTGAAGTACTATTTTCCCAAAACCACCTTTACACTATATGTTAAAGAAACTCCTCTTGGCAGGAAACACAAGAAAAGGAAAAGAACTACACAAAATAAACCCAAAACAACTAAGAAAATGATAACAGGACCACACATATTGCTAATTACCTTAGATGTAAATGGATGAAGTGCACCAGCCAAAAGATACAAACTGGCTGTGTGGATGAAAACACCATGCATGTGTGCACTTCCTCCTACCATATCACTGTACTTAACCTCCGCAATTGCATGCAATTACTTCATACTGTTAGATTAACCATGTTTCCATTATGGCTTGCAGTTGTAATTATCTTTTTATTTTTTGTCTGGGTATTGGTTGTGAAAACTGATAAACATCTTTTATTATGTGAATATGTAACTATTATTTGTTTAATACCATTGTATCATGATTTATCAACAGAAAACAACAGAATTCTATATCATTAAAACTACCATTTATTAGAGAAACCTGTAATCACTTTTTAAAATCCAGAGGCATAACAGATTTATCTTGCAATTTTTTGAAAAATACAATTGCCCAAGTACTGCTATTTTTCTCCAAATCTCCAGATGTGTTTCTAATGAGCAGTCATGTTAAAAACAACTGGACTACATGAGGATGTCTTACTTTTATCTAGTTTGTTTCTCTTTTTCTACTTCCTTTTTTAAAAAATTTTATTTTCTTTAACTTTACAATATTGTATTGGTTTTGCCATATATCAAAATCAATCTGCCACAGGTATACATGTGTT
>NW_011495072.1:343062-348337 GCF_000754665.1 Bison bison bison | reverse complement strand
CTAGTTTGTTTTCCTTTTCTATTTCCTATTCAGTGCTTCCATTTCATTTAGTTTATGTTTTCCAATTTCTCCATGTCTTCTTTTTTGTTGTTGTTCTTTCTCAAGACTTTATCTAGTAGAAAAGGTTTTTTCACACACACACCACATACACACACACATACATATATTATACATATAAATATTTTAGAAAATTTATGAATTTTTGCCTAGCTAAAAAATCCATGATATTTTGATTCCACTTGTTTGACTTAGTATGTGTAGAATGTGTAGAATGCTACATTTCTAATTTATATTCACACAAAACTCTGATATAGTTCCATGCTTTTTAGCATCTAGTATTAGTGCTAAAAGTCTAGGCAATTTATCTTAGTGATTAAAAATATTTGTGAATGAGGCTTGAAACTTCTAAACCAATTCAGAGAATATAAAGAAATACTAAATTGTAAAAAACAAAACAAAAAAACAGGAATTAGCAAGAGATACCTAAAGTTCAGATTTTGTTCAAATTTCATAAAGTTTCATGCCACTGTCCATTATTCATTTTCATATCTTATTCAAGACTCCACTTTGTATTTAAATGCATTGAGTAGCTTCAGTTGTGTGAAATAAATTATGGTAAACCCTTTTCTCATTATTAGACAATATTAGACAAATATTGTCTAATTTTTCTTGTTATGGCTTCTTAGAAACATCCATCATTTAATTTCCAAATACATGGGATTTTGTTTAAAGTATCTTTAATATTAATTTCTCATTTCAGTGCTTTATTCTCTGCAAACATCCTCTGTGTTTTTTTCAGTCTAAGTTATTGAAGCTTTTGATGGCTAACTTGAAGATCTATCTTGGTAAATGTCACACTGCACTTAAAAATATGTGGGTTATTTTCAAATATCTTCAATATTGATTTCTAACATAATTCCATAGTCATAAGAGAACAGACTCTGCATTCAATATCTTTAGATCATGTAATTTTTGCACCTTGTTTTATGTCCCTGAATATATTTTAGTGTTTCCTAATTTACAATCTATGGGAACTTGAATAGAATTTGTATCATACTGTTGTGTGAGAATTGTATAAATCTTAATTATGTTGAAAAAAGAAATAAACAAAAAGATATAAAGCCATGAAAAAAAAGATATGATGGGGGAAAAAGTTTTCCCCATCATAATAGGAACAAACGAGGTAAAATATTCATGAATAAACTTGAGAAGGACCATGAATAAAACTTCAAAATGCTCCTGAAAGTAGTCTTAAACAAATAAAAAAGTAAGGAATCTTGAATACAAATGAAGACATTCCTTATTTTTGGACAAGATGACTCAACTTCATAAAAACATCAATTATCCTGAAGTTATACATAAAGTTAATATGGTCCTAACAAGAGATATCAGTTAGAATAGCTAGGAAAACCCTGAAATAAAAGCAGTGGAAGGAAGATTAGTCCTATCAGACATCAAAACATAATAATGGGAATTGAGTTCAATCTCTTTCCTCTATTGCAACAGCTGTAGATACAGTTTTCCTTGCTGTTCACACAGACACACACAGTGTAACTCCTACATGTGACACCAGCACACAAAGGGATAAAGCTGTGTGACAGACTAGAAACAGGTCCAACTGCATTTGGATATTTAGTATATGACACAAACGCATTTCAGATCACAAGAGAAAAGATGGCCTTTAAAAAAATGTTGGGATAGATATTTGGAAAAAGATTACTGGATCTGTAAACTAAGCACAAAACAAAAGACTTTTAGGAAACAGAGGTGAATTCCATTACAGTTGGGTTGAGAAAAGCCTTTCTAACTAGGATTCAAAACCTAGATGCAATAAATGAAAAGAATGACTAAATTAATGGTCTCAAAACAGAAGCTCTTAATGGTAAAACTCACTATGAATGAGTAAAAAGAAACCTGGGAGAAATAGTCACAATTGAACAAAGATAAAGCACTAATATTTCTAATACGTATTTTAGACAAAATTTTAAATCCAAAGAAAAGAACACCCTCAAATCCAAAAGGAAATGGACAAAATATATAGACAGGCAATTTACAGAAAGAAGATGATCAAATGACTTATAAACAAATGAAAAGCTAATTTCACTCATAATAATTGAAATGTAAATTATAATGTATTGAAACACTATTTACTGGCTCTCAGGTCCATGCAGGTGTGGGGAAAACAGACACTGTCACACCTGCTGGTAGGAGTGCAGAATTTGGGGAGAGGGAAATCAAGAACAGTTAACAAAATAAATACTTATTTACTCTTCCTTCTTGGAATCAATAATATGCCTCCACAAATACAAGCAACCTATGTGCAAGGTTATCTATTATTCCATTATTTTTAATAGCAAAGGCTTGTTAAAAAAAACCCAAATGTCAATGCACAAGATAGTTGAATAAGTATGGAACAGCCTCAGAATGCAGTACAATGTGGAGTACAAAGGAATGAGGAGCATCTCTATGAACCAGTAAAAAGACATTTCTAATTGAAAAAAGCAAGGCACAAAAAAGATATATATATACTAACTTTTGTAATAATTTATAAGTGGCTTGCTTAACAAAAGAGACCCAGGAAGAATAAATCTGAAATTATTTCAAATACCATAGTACGGGAACAAGAAGAAAGAGGCAGGAATGGGATTGAGACTTCAAATACAGTTTTTTTTTTCTTCTTAGTTTTGACCTTTGGACCATGTAAAACAAATGTTCAAAAATTAAATTATATCATAAAGGGGAAAAAATGAATTGTGTGCAAACAGAAACAGATGAAACTAATGATATATCAAATTGATAACATATTTACATAGTGCTGACTTGACAGCCAAAGAAATCCTGAACGTGACCTGGTAGGTTATGGTTGGTTTGGATGTAAGTGATTCTGAAAGTATTTTGAGTGTATTCTAGGTTTAAGCAAATTATTACTGAGAAATGGAATATTGCCTGCCATGTCAGTAAACAAAGGATGTCACAGTCATTAGCAATTGCAGCCAGCACGGATGGTGAGCTGGTGAGCCCTGAGGGAACTCAGGAAAGAACAATACCTGCCCTCTAGCAGCCATCAGACTGTAGCCACTCCCCATGGTGAGCCCTGAGGAAACTCGGGATTTGAAAACACAGGATACTAGCTGAGGAGCATATCAAAGGAATGATTTCAGTAAGCCCAGACTCTTGCATCTTCCCATACACAGAAAAGTGCTAGGTTCCTTAACATGAGATATCTGGTTTTCTTTAATTTACAGTTATCTTTTGACTTTAGACTACTTGCCCTCTGTTGCAAAACTTCTATATAACCTGGCTCCCCCTCTTGCCTCGTTGGAGCAGTTCTCTCAGGGTTACTTGAGATGCTGCCTCCTGGGCTTAAGTCCTAAAAATTTCCATCGAATAAAATATAACTCAACTTTTATATTGATATTTTGGGGGAACCAGATTCTTATTGTAGGAGAAAGGAGATGGAACTATTAACTTTCAGTTTTAAAAAAGCAGTTCTCGGTTCAG
The DNA here is from genome assembly GCF_000754665.1 of Bison bison bison. Classification (NCBI taxonomy): domain Eukaryota; kingdom Metazoa; phylum Chordata; class Mammalia; order Artiodactyla; family Bovidae; genus Bison; species Bison bison. The sequence goes on along the minus strand of NW_011495072.1, from coordinate 344,836 downwards.
TCCACTGAGAAGGTCTAGGGTCAATGATGCCATGGTAGCAATGAGCATTTCTATCTAATGCTCAGATACTGGTTTCTAACCCCCACCACAACCCCACTAAAAGATACCAAGGCTTCTTGAGAAATGGCTGACTCTAGGCCTGGGTCAAAGTACAAGTCAGAGCTGGATTAGCTCAAAGACTTAAGGGAACATATGAAAGGATGCAGAGATCCACCTGAACACCCAGCATCTCATCTCTACACATTCGGGGCAGGCACTTCTTCCCCTGCCAGGCACAGGGAGGTCTGAGATGGGCACCCAGAAGGATGCAGGAAGACAGGTAGGGCTTCAGACCAAACTGGTTCTCTTGTCCGCCACAGCTAACAACCCCATCACCTGCAGAAGACCCTGCCCTTCTTGAGCCCCTGGCTCTGCCAGGACGGCAGACTCCACATCTGGCAGCCGGTTGGCTATCCTTGAGAATCTCTGGCAGACTCCACAGCCTGCTCCCTCTCCTGCTCCTGAGAGTCCTCTCCACTCACCTTAGGGACATCCTTTCAATACTCAAAACTCGAAACCCTCCAGTGTCTGTCCATCGCACCTGGAGGAAAGGTCCAACTCCACAGCTCACAAAACTGGCTCTGTTTCAGCTCCTCCCTCCTCCCACCGGTGCCTGCTTCAGGGGCTTGCATCTTTGGACCGTTTATAGGAGTCACATCACAGCCGTGGTCGGTGGTCACGGCTCAGACACATCCTCTCTGACCAGGGTAAGCCTCTCCTCACCCCCTCCTCAGTCTCCACCCTAATTACGGTTTTTTTTTTTTTTTCTTCTTCTACCACTTATCTCCTGCCATTACCTTGGCTTTTCTTTAGATGACTTATTCAGCTCCCCTCTCCCACATCTGCTTGTAAGCACTCCTCAGGGCCAGCAGCAGACAGCACACAGGAGGTTAAGGAATGCCATGCTGTAGGCAAGCGAGGCCACAAACCCAGGCCCCTCCTGGTTACTTGGCACAGTGACTGGATTACGGCTTTTGGAACCAGTCCTACCATGGTTGAAACTCCAACTTTGCCACTTAATGGTCCTGAGACCTTGAACAAGTCCTGTGACTGCTCTAAGGCTCAGTAACTTCAACTAAGACGGAGACACAGCACCCGCCCTGCAAGCAAATCTTCCCAGGACACTGCTCTGACTCCTGAGACTCAGCAGAGCACCTGCCTCAGAGAGCCAGGAGACAGGGAGTGAGGTGAGCCCCTCCATACCCCAAGCTGGCTTGTCTGTCTTTTTAACATTGCTCCCCACGCTGAGCCTGGGGCAGGGGCAGGAGCCTCCCTGGCCTCTTCCCCTCCAGGCCTCCCAGTCCCCGCCTGGACGCAGAGGGGAGCGGACTCCAGGTTTCCTGGCCCCGCCCACCATCACTAATGAGGAACACACCCAGAACCCGGAGCTGACCCCATTGCCCCTGCAGGCTCTCTCGCATCGATCCTTTCCTCAATCCTATCCCAGCTTTAGAGCTGACAACATCCTCTTCTCCCACACACAAGGCCCTCTGCCATCTTCACAAGCAGTCGGCAGGTCAGCCTTCCTGTTCCCATTTCACAGTCCGGGAAACTGAGGTCTCGTGTTGGGTAGGCTTTGGGCCCAGGCTGGCTTTTCCTGCCACTCGAGCAGCTGAGGAAGCTTGCTCCTCGCGCCAAGGCGAGTGGCGGTGCTCGCGCGGCAGAGTGAGTCACGAGCCCCGGCGGCCGGGGGTGCGCGCTCCGCCGGTCTCCTCCTGGCGCCTTCCCCGCGCAC
>NW_011495072.1:342178-342962 GCF_000754665.1 Bison bison bison | reverse complement strand
TAGGGGTCTCGTTTTTGTATCCATTCAGCCAGTCTTTGTCTTTTGGTTGGGGCATTCAACCCATTTACATTTAAGGTAATTATTGATAAGTATGATCCCGCTGCCATTTACTTTATTGTTTTGGGTTCGAATTTATACACCCTTTTTGTGTTTCCTGTCTAGAGACAATCCTTTAGTATTTGTTGGAGAGCTGGTTTGGTGGTGCTGAATTCCCTCAGCTTTTGCTTGTCTGTAAAGCTTTTGATTTCTCCTTCATATTTGAATGAGATCCTTGCTGGGTACAATAATCTGGGCTGTAGGTTGTTTTCTTTCATCACTTTAAGTATGTCTTGCCATTCCCTCCTGGCCTGGAGAGTTTCTATTGAAAGATCAGCTGTTATCCTTACGGGAATTCCCTCGTGTGTTATTTGTTGTTTTTCCCTTGCTGATTTTAATATTTGTTCTTTGTGTTTGATCTTTGTTAATTTGATTAATATGTGTCTTGGGGTGTTTCGCCTTGGGTTTATCCTGTTTGGGACTCTTTGGGTTTCTTGGACTTGAGTAATTATTTCCTTCCCCATTTTAGGGAAGTTTTCAACTATTATCTCCTCAAGTATTTTCTCATGGTCTTTCTTTTTGTCTTCTTCTTCTGGGACCCCTATGATTCGAATGTTGTAGCATTTAATATTGTCCTGGAGGTCTCTGAGATTGTCCTCATTTCTTTTAATTCGTTTTTCTTTTTTCCTCTCTGATTCATTTATTCTATCATTCTATCTTCTAATTCACTAATCCTATCTTCTGCCTC
>NW_011495072.1:341560-342078 GCF_000754665.1 Bison bison bison | reverse complement strand
GACCTTTGTTGGCAAAGTAATGTCTTTGCTTTTTAATATGCTGTCTAGGTTGGTCATAACTTTCCTTCCAAGGAGTAAATGTCTTTTTAATTTCATGGCTGCAATCACCATCTGCAGTGATTTTGGAGCCCAAGAAAATAAAGTCTGACACTGTTTCCACTGTTTCCCCATCTATTTCCCATGAAGTGATGGGACTGGATGCCATGATCTTAGTTTTTTGAATGTTGAGCTTTAAGCCAACTTTATCACTCTCTTCTTTCAATTTCATCAAGAGGCTCTTTAGTTCTTCATCACTTTCTGCCATAAGGGTGGTGTCATCTACATATCTGAGGTTATTGATATTTCTCCCGGCAATCTTGATTCCAACTTGTGCTTCCTCCAGCCCAGCATTTCTCATGATGTACTCTGCATACAAGTTAAATAAGTAGGATGACAATATACAGCCTTGACGTACTCCTTTTCCTATTTGGAATCAGTCTGTTGTTCCATGGCCAGTTCTAACTGTTGCTTCCTGACCT
>NW_011495072.1:340130-341460 GCF_000754665.1 Bison bison bison | reverse complement strand
CAGCATTCAGGACCCTCCGCTGTGGCTCGCCTTCCACCCCCTGGAGGTGGGACCCACTACAAGCATCAGATGGCACCCTCACGTCATGGCTCCTGCTGGACTCTGCAGCTGAACTGGCCCCTCCGCACTACCGACTCTCTCACCTGGAAAACCCCTGGCAGCCTAAAATCCGGTGCACCTCTTTTACAGGCCGCTCCTCTGGACTCTCCTCCTGTGATGGCCGCTGATCTGTGGTTTGTCTGTGCTCCCTGTCTGGTGGGCACAGGGTGGGCATCAAAGGATGGGAAGAATGCTTATCACCCTCCAAGCGTCTTCTATCAGGGAGGTGGTCCTAGGAACCAGCCTACTGGGAGGGTGGCTCACCACTCTGAAGACACTGAGCTGCTAGGAGGATAACCGGTTGCTATTTCACTTTTAGAATTGGGGGGAGGGAGCCTGAACAAGATTGGGTGACCTTCCTCAGCTGGCTCCTGCTGGACATTAAAAGCGTCCTGGTTTGTCCCAGTGTAAAAGTCAGGGTATCTGTCCTTTGCTTCAGTCAGGACCTACCTGAGGAGATGTGGCAGGTTACCCAACCCAATCAGCTTTAGCAAAAATAATTTATTGGCTTCAGTTCAGTTCAGTTCAGTTCAGTCGCTCAATCATGTTTGACTCTTTGTGACCCCACGAACTGCAGCATGCCAGGCCTCCCTGGCCATCACCAACTCCGGGAATCTACTTAACCCATGTCTATTGAGTCGGTGATGCCATCCAACCATCTCATCCTCTGTCGTCCCCTTCTCCTCCTTCCCTCAATCTTTCCCAGTATCAAGGTCTTTTCAAATGAGTCAGCTTTTCGCATCAGGTGGCCAAAATATTGGAATTTCAGCTTCAACATCAGTCGTTCCAATGAACACTCAGGACTGATCTCCTTTAGGATGGACTGGTTGGATCTCCTTGCAGTCCAAGGGACTCTCAAGAGTCGTCTCAAACACCACAGGTCAAAAGCATCAATTCTTCAGTGCTCAGGTTTCTTTATAGTCCAACTCTCACATCCATACATGACCACTGGAAAAACCATAGCCTTGACTAGACAGACCTTTGTTGGCAAAGTAATGTCTTTGCTTTTTAATATGCTGTCTAGGTTGGTCATAACTTTCCTTCCAAGGAGTAAATGTCTTTTAATTTCATGGCTGCAATCACCATCTGCAGTGATTTTGGAGCCCAAGAAAATAAAGTCTGACACTGTTTCCACTGTTTCCCCATCTATTTCCCATGAAGTGATGGGACTGGATGCCATGATCTTAGTTTTTTGAATGTTGAGCTTTAAGCCAACTTTATCACTCTCTTT
>NW_011495072.1:337762-340030 GCF_000754665.1 Bison bison bison | reverse complement strand
ACAATATACAGCCTTGACGTACTCCTTTTCCTATTTGGAATCAGTCTGTTGTTCCATGGCCAGTTCTAACTGTTGCTTCCTGACCTGCATACAGATTTCTCAAGAGGCAGGTCAGGTGGTATGGTATTCCCATCTCTTTCAGAATTTTCCACAGTTTATTGTGATCCACACAGGCAAAGGCTTATGAAGCATTTATTGGCTTATGAAGCATTAAAAACCAAGATATTCTGCTTTCAGGAATTGTTAGGTCCAGACACTTAAACACTATGAATAGGAATCCACCTTTCCCTTTTCCTAGACCTGCTTAGTCTGGGTTGACACTGTCAGAAAGAGCACAGCTGCCTGATATTCCCAGGAAACCACAGAACTGCCACACACTCTGAAGAGGTCGGCTCTGGCCATTTCCAAAGTCCTGAAGAATGAGGATTACAGGCCTAGGTGTTGCCTCCCTGGAACCAAAGGTGAAGTAGCCCTTGTGCTCAGCCTGAAGATGGAGCAGGGAACTACTCTAGCATGCGCCAAAGGCTATTTGTAGAAGACCAAACAAATAAAAACAACAATGCTCGTATCTCGTACTGTTGGCAAAACTGAGGCCTGGAGACAGAAGGCATCTGTCTGGGGCACATAGATGTATTAGGGCAGGTGAGTTGGATGGGCTGGGCAGGGAGCAGCAGAGCTTTATGACAAGGCTAGGGCCAGAGGCTGGTCCCAGTGAGGGTCATGCCTGAGACCAGTGTCAACAACCTGGCCGCGGTGAAGAGGAAGGAGAAACAGGAAGGTTGGGGGAGATTCCCAGCATTTAGATTCTCCTTGGGGCTTAGGTACTAAGACCAGTCCTGAGGCCAGTGAACCTTCTCGGATTCTCACCGCATGCCTGGAGCCCTCAGGTCAGGCCCTGCATGCCTGCTGGAGGCATGCTGGGGTTCTAGGGAGAGAGGGCTGCATGAGAAAACTCGGAAGAGCGAGCCCACTCACCTGTGACTTGCTGGGGCCTGAGCAGCACTTCAGGGCCCCCTCACAGAGTGCAGCTCAAAGGAGAAGGGCAGGTCTCTCCCCACCCCACCCCTCTCTGTGAGCAAAGGCTTGGGGACCACTGAGGAGTTGTCACACTGGGTGAGGTGGCGGGGCTGCTTGAAGTCAGGGCAGTGCTTGGTGGAGGAACTGGAACCCCAGGGTGGACTTGCCTGTGGCCACCCCGCATGTCTCAAGTGGCTGAGTGAGCAGGGCTATTCCTGTGACAGGGAAGAAGGCTGTACCTCCTGATGCCTCCTGCAGCCTCTCTCGCTGTCCCTGAGGTCAGGGCTGTGTTGAGGGTACAGCACGCAGTCCTTGAACTCAGCCTTGAGGCCAGCAGGGAGTTCTGCTCTGAGTTGTCCCCAGCTTGCGGACACTGGCTGCAGGAGCCATGCCTGCAGCCTGGGAGAAGACTGGGCCACCTCAGGCTCCATGTTTCCCCAGCGCCTCCCTATCCCACCTCATCCATCAAGTCCCTTTGGCCTGCCCTACTCCAGCCCTATCTTCTTGCTCCAGTCCTTGCCCAGGGACAAGCCCCAGACAGTCCGGTGCTGGGACAGAGGGTGAGTGACCCGGGGAGCTCTCAGATCAGTCTCCTCTGCCTGAGCCCTGACCTGAGACACACCTCCAGTGGATATTTCCTAGGGGCTGTGTGTGCCGTGCGCCGTGCTGGATGCTGGGATCCTGAAGGGAGCAGGACATGTGGTTCTTGCCACCTCAGAGCCCACTATTCAGAGAGAGGAGACTGAAGACAAATTCTACACACAAAAGGATAATAAAAACGAGCCTTTCAGAGAATGCTAAGTGCCATGAAGTCACCAAGACAAGGTGAGGTGGTGGAGTGTGTCCGGGCCTACTTTAGATGGGAGGGCTCAGGAAAGGCCTCTCTGCCCACAGGGGGTCTGCGCTGAGACCTGTAGGAAGAGCCAGCCCTACAGGGTCTGTGGGAAGATGATCCTTGCTAGAGAGGGTAGCAGGAGCAGTGACCCTGTGGCCAGCATGCGTCCTGCTTCTGTGACAAAGAAAGGAGGTGGGTGTGCCTGGAGGAGAGGGTGGGGAGGGTGCAGAGGCCCCGGTGGAAGCAGTCGGGGCCAGGCTGGGCCTCCTGGCGGGCAAGGAGCTGGGACTCTGTTCTCCGGGTGTGGCCCAGGGTAGGCTCCACCCCAACCCCATTGGTAGCCCCTCCAGCAGGAGGCGTGCTGGCTGTGACATCCATGAGGCATTTCCCGGCACTCCCCGGCGCCTGCTTTGGCC
>NW_011495072.1:334125-337662 GCF_000754665.1 Bison bison bison | reverse complement strand
ATGGTCCAGACGGCATCTCCCACACACATCTGACTCTGGGGCCACCTGCGTGTGTCCTACCCGCCCAGCACTGGGCTGGCAGGGCTGCAGTCCTCGTCCTCTGAGGAGGCCACCCCTGGACCTGCTGCGCTGATCTGCACAGGATGGAGGAGACGGCAGGCAGGAGGCATCTGAGAAGCACACGCCCTGGTCCGGGGCAGGGGCTGGGGGCGTGGATGATGGTAACATGCGGAGAAGGTGGGAGAAGTGAGAGGCAGCTGGGTGTGGCCAGGCTGGATGGGGGACTTGCTGAGATTGTGGGGCCAGAGAGGTACTGGGGGGCCATCTGGAGGCAGTGGGACTTGTGGGTGCAGAGTCTGGTGTGGGCCTTCATGAGGTGGAGGAAGGCGAGACTGTGGTCCCCGCTGCCACAGACACGCAGTGGCTGCAGCCTGCGAGGGCCCTGCAGTGTGTGGGCCCCAGTGCTTGGTCCACCTGCGGCAGGCGACTCAGGAACCAGATCACACCACGCGGGCTGCCAAGCACTGTCCCCCGTAAAAGCAGAGAACACTGAGGACAACTGCAGCCTCTGGCAAGTGCATTTTATTAGTGAAACTCCTAACTCACCCATTCTTGGATCTGATGAAAACTCATCCTTTCTCGCTGCCACCGAGGTTAGATTGCTGTATCCTGTATCAGTGCTGTAGCCTGTGTTGAGGGTGCTGTGGTCACCACCTCCCGGCAGCTTCTTGAGCTGAGTGGGGTCTGGTGAACACGCTCCACAGTTAGGATGGGAGCCCCAGGTGAGGCTGACGCAGCAGAAGATGGGTCACACTTCAAGAAATGCTGATTACAAGGGGTACAGGGTGAACCCGCCCATCTGTGATGGGCAAAATAATGGCCCCCAGAGATGCCCAAGGCCTAAACCCCAGAACCAGTGAATATGTGACCTTCCATGGTAAAAGGAACTTCGCAAGTGCGACTTTGAAATGGGGATTACCTCAACCCAGGATTGCCCTGGATTATCAAGGTGAGCCCCAAATAATCAGTGGGTGCTCAAAAGCAGAAGAGGGAGACACAAGAAGAGTCAGGGAAAGAGATGTGAGTATGGAAGCAGGGTCAGAGAGATGCTAGCGACTCTGCTAGTTCTGAGTGTGGAGCAAGGAGCCATGAGCCAAGGAATGTGGGAGGCCTCTGGTGGTTGTGAAGGCAAGAAACGAATTTTCCCCTAGAGCCTGTAGGAGGAACCAACCTTGCTGACACCTGTTTTAAGCTCAGTGAGACCCAAGGGAGACTTCTGACCTACAGAACTATACACGAATACACTTGCGTGTGGCTCAGTGGTAAAGAATCTGCCTGCAATGCGGGAGACATGGGTTTGACCCCTGGGTTGGGAAGATCCCCTGGAGAAGGGAAAGGCTGTCCACTCCAGTATTCTGGCCTGGAGAATTCCATGGGCTGTATACTCCATGGGGTCACAAAGAGTTGGACACGACTGACCAGCTTTCACTTGTTTTGAACCAGTAAGTTTGTGGTAATTTGCAATAGTGGTAATGGGAAACTCAGACACTGTTCCACAAAAGAGGCTCAGAGCAGGCAGGCGACTTATGGAGGTGGCACTGCAAACTGGGGGCCCAAACCCCACATACTTCCCATTAACTGCTCTACGGGCACAGTAGGAGGCAGGGAGGTCAGGATCAAGCTGCTGCCCTCAGAAGGGCCCACACTGGGCAGAGTGGATGTGTATTGGGCCTTCCTTGGGAGCTCATTTACAGCACAGATGAGCAAGCCTTTGGACTCAGAGGGCCTGTGTGGGGACCCGGGAATCTGCATCACAGCATCAAGATGATTTTGTCATTATTGTTCAGTTGCTTAGTCATGTCCAACTCTGCGACCCAATGGGCTGCAGCACACCAGGCTTCCCTGACCTTCACTATCTCCTGGAGTTTGCTCAAACTCATGTCCATTGAATCAGTGATGCCATCCAATCATCTTATCCTCCGTCTGTCACCCCCTTCTCCTGCTTTCAGTCTTTCCCAGGGTTAGGGTCTTTTTTAATGAGTCAGCTCTTCACATCACGTGGCCAAAGTATTGGAGCTTCAGCTTCAGCATCAGTCTTTCCAATGAATATTCAGAGTTGATCTTTAGGATTGACTGGTTGGATCTCCTTGTAGTCCAAGGGACTCTCAAGAGTCTTCTCCAGCACCACGGCTTGAAAGCATCAATTCTTCAGTGCTGCGCCTTCTTTATGGTCCAACTCTTACATCCATACATGACTGCTGGAAAAACCACAGCTTTGACTATACAGACCTTTGTCTGCAAAGTGATGTCTCTGCTTTTTAATATGCAATCTAGGTTTGTCATAGCTTTTCTTCCAAGGAGCAATCATCTTTTCATTTCATGTCTGCAGTCACTGTCCACAGTGATTTTGGAGCTCAAGAAAATAAAAATCTCTGTCTCCATTTTTTTCCCCATCTATTTGCCATGAGGTGATGGGACCGGATGCCATGATCTTAGTTTTTTGAATGTTGAGTTTTAAGCCAGCTTTTTTGCTCTCCTCTTTCACCTTCATCAAGAGGCTCTTTAGTTCCTCTTCACTTTCTGCCCTAGGGGTGGTGTCATCTGCATATCTGAGGTTATTGATATTTCTCCTGGCAATCTTGATTCCATCTTAAGCTTCATCCAGCCTGGCATTTTGCATGATGTACTCTGCATATAATTAAATAAGCAGCATGACAGTATACCACCTTGACGTACTCTTTTCCCAATTTGGAACCAGTCCATTGTTCCATGTCTGCTTCTAATTGTTGCTTCTTGACCTGCGTACATATTCCTCAGGAGACAGGTAAAATGGTCTGGTATTCCCATCTCTTAAGAATTTTCCACAGTTTGTTGTAATCCACACAAAGGCTTTAGCAGTCAATGAAGCAGAAGTAGATTTTTTTTCTGGAATTCTCTTGCTTTTTCTATGATCAAATGGATGTGGTCAAAATGGTTTACTGACCTTCAATTGTTTAGAATCTACCAGCAGAATAAAAACACAGAAGGTGGTTTTAGGACAGCCAAATATCCTAAATGTGATGCTGGCAACCTTGATCATGTAAAAGTGTGTGTGAGCAATGTGGCAATGGGAGCCCAGGTTTAACACCCATCTGGTCAACTGGGACCTCTGGAGGCTGCCACAGAGGCAGTGACATGTGGCTGCAGCTGCAGTGTAGCAGGCTCAGTCCAGGGAGAGGTAAAGGCTGGGTGGTGGCTGGACAAGAGTGGAAGCCAGGAGCATCACGGCCACTGCTGAGCCATCTGTTGTAGATGGAGCCAGCAGGACTGGAGACTCCTGACCATGGCATCCGGTCCCATCACTTCATGGGAAATAGATGGGGAAACAGTGGAAACAGTGTCAGACTTTATTTTTTTGGGCTCCAAAATCACTGCAGATGGTGACTGCAGCCATGAAATTAAAAGACGCTTGCTCCTTGGAAGGAAAGTTATGACCAAGCTAGATAGCATATTCAAAAGCAGAGACATTACTTTGCCAACAAAGGTTCGTCTAGTCAC
>NW_011495072.1:326409-334025 GCF_000754665.1 Bison bison bison | reverse complement strand
TGATGCTGGGAGGGATTGGGGGTAGGAGGAGAAGGGGACGACAGAGGATGAGATGGCTGGATGGCATCACTGACTCGATAGACGTGAGTCTGAGTGAACTCTGGGAGTTGGTGATGGACAGGGAGGCCTGGCGTGCTGCGATTCATGGGGTAGCAAAGAGTCGGACATGACTGAGTGACTGAACTGAACTGAACTGAACTACCCAGGCAACCTCTTGTCCTCAGTCGTCAGCTCAGTTGGAGTAACCATTTGTGTCTTGTTAATGGGACATAGAAGTCTCTCAGCAGGTGTCTGTTGAAAAATGAAGGCATTGCAGGGGAAGAGGGGACAGAGGCAATCCTGGAAGTGGGGGCTCTGGAGAAGCATCTCGGCCCAGATGAGAAGTCCGACATAGTTGTGCAGAAGGATGCGTTTTGAATTTGTGCAGAGTTGGCGGTGAGTCCTTGGGGAGTGGGACTTTTTGCCTCCAGCTAGCTGCTGGGCTGTTTCTAAACCAGGGGATTGGGAAGAGACTTGGCCAGGTTGCCTGCCTGTGCTCAGCCACAAGCCCCACATCCTCCCATTGTCACCATCCTGACCGCCCCAGGGTCTCGGGTCTGATGGTCCGAGGCAGTCCCTTATGGCTATCATACCCTGTGCTTCTCTGTTAGCTCAGCCATGCACATTTGACCATTTGATGTCTCCTGCTTTTCCCAGACAGAGAAGGCAATGGCACCCCACTCCAGTACTCTTGCCTGGAAAATCCCATGGACAGAGGAGCCTGGTGGGCTGAAGTCCATGGGGTCGCTAAAAGTCGAACTCGACTGAGTGACTTCACTTTCACTTTTCACTTTCATGCATTGGAGAAGGAAATGGCAACCCACTCCAGTGTTCTTGCCTGGAGAATCCCGGGGATGGGGGAGCCTGGTGGGCTGCCGTCTATGGGGTCACACCGAGTCGGACACGACTGAAGCGACTTAGCAGCTGCAGCTCTTCCTAGAATAAGCCTTGCTGCTGCTGCTAAGTCGTTTCAGTCGTGTCCGACTCTGTGCGACCCCAGAGATGGCAGCCCACCAGGCTCCGCCGTCTCTGGGATTCTCCAGGCAAGAACACTGGAGTGGGTTGCCATTTCCTTCTCCAGTGCATAAAAGTGAAAAGTGAAAGTGAAGTCGCTCAGTCAGGTCCGACTCTTAGCGACCCCATAGACGGCAGCCTACCAGGCTCCTCTGCCCCAAAGGAAATTCTTTTCTATTCAGTTTTCTGAAAGTTGAAAAACTAAACAAAAATACGTTATTTATTGAAACAATTGTGTTGAGTCACCCTTGAATTTGGAAATAAACAACACAATCTTGGATTCAGCCAGGGCCCATGAAAAATAGCATAATCTTGATCTCTCTTTATCCAATTTTGGAATCAAGATTAATCCAGCCTAAACCAAGATGGGTGGCTTTGAAAAGCTAGATAAGATAGTGTGTTTCTTGAAAATTTAGTGAAAACTGATCTGTAAGATTGATTTTTCCTGGAGAGTATTTGGGGGTGGGAGGGGAACTCTTTGACTACCATTTCACTTCCTCTGATGGCCACTGATCCAGTCAGGTTGTTGGGAGGCCGTGCAGTGCAGAGGCTAAGAGTGTGGTGCTTGCACCAGCTGTTCTGGCCTCAGACCCCATTTCTGCATATTCTGGCTGTGGGAATTTATGATTTCTTCCTGCCTCCATTTCCCAAACTTTAAGATGGAGATGATAGCAACCTCATAGAACTGTTGAGAAGATTAAATAAGTTCATATGTATGATGTGCTTAGTATCATCATTCTTGAGACAATTTTTGTGCTTAATTTCTAAAGAAATTTTGTCTACTTCTTGACAATCATCGTATTTGTTAGCATACTATAGATTTTAAAAAAATGTCTGTCCTAACTTCTTTTCGACTTTGTCTGTTACCTGCATATTCTTTATTTCTTGACCGTATTGCCTAGCTTATTAATCTTTCAGTTTTGCTGATTTTTTTTCTCTCATTTTTATTTTCTAGTTTCTCGTCCCTGCCTTTATTATTCTTCCTCTTCTCTGCCTTTGAGCTTGCTCTGTTGGTCTTCTGTCAATCTCTTGAAAACTGAACTCATTTAAAGAAAAAAAAACTGTCCTTTTTTGATAAGAGTATTTAAGCCTTAGCTGGATCAAATTTGGTATGCGGTGCAATTCTGAGGTCATGCACTTTTAGGAATATCATAATTTTCCTTATGATTTTCTCTTTCACCTAGATTGCTCTGTGTATTGTTGTTTCCAGATGTGGGAGATATTTTCAAATTTATTGCATTATCATAGAAAAACAGTTGTGTATTTTTAACTTCAGAATTTATTGATCATCCTCTGTGACCTGGTATATAGTCAGTTTCCTTTAAATTCAATGTGTGATCAAAAGGAATTTGCCTATTGGGTATAATATTCTTAATTTGAGTCCAAATTAAATAATTGGCATTTCAGTCTTTTACTGAAGAGGAAAGCATTTACTGAGAGGAAAGCATTCAGATTTCCACTACCTTTTAAATTTACTTATACCCTTGGTACTGTCAATTATCACACACAAACACACACACACACAGATTCTTTAGTAGGTTCTCTTAAGTCATGTGGACACATTTACCCACATGAATGATGCCTATTATAAACACTACTAACATATCCACGCAATATTTATTTACATGTTTATGTATACTTGTAATGGTATACAAGTATACCATAATGTATACCTGTCTTTGTCTGTAAAGTACATGCATAAACCTCATTATTCATGAGTTTACAAACATTAAAAAAATCAGGCTGAATGTAAAAACAATCAGTGGAAGGAAATTAGTGACTATGTATCAGCATAAACGTGTGTATATAGGAACACATGTGTCCATATAAGTGGATGTGCATGCAAGCACGTGTAATAACTAACTCATGTATGCAGACAAAGAAGGCTCAAGCACATGTGGTAAAATGTTGACCTTTGGGGAGCTGGGGTAGGGAAAGATATACAAGAACCTTTTGGGCTATTTTTGCAACTTTTCTGTCAGTTCGAAATTATTTCAAAATAAAAAGTTAAAAACTTAATGCAGTCAGTCAAAAAGACTGGATGGACTCAGTTTCCCTGGCCCCAGTTATAGCAATTTAAGTCTCAAAAAGAATGACTGGAAATACTCAAAGATAGAAATATGAACCCTCTTGTGATCCCATCTGAGGCGGCGATTGAACCCACACCCTACTCCGAGCACAGGTTGCTGAAGGGAAGGAACCAGGTGTGGACCCTGCCTTTCCGCCAGAGCTGATGCCAGGAAGCTCTCCCCCACAACAGAGTGGTGGTGAAAGATATCAACGGGAGGAACGAATTGTGAAATTCCTGCTCACGGCAAGGATTATCACCTGAGGTTAGTAACTGCACAAGGTATATGGTGGATGGGCCCCCTGCTGAAGCAAGCACATGTGGACGACTTTCTAGTTATGAGACAAAACATGAGTGTGTGACAGAGGACTGGATTGGCACTATCTGAACCCAGAGGTCAACTTAGCATCATTGACAGTGGGTCAAGAAGATACTAAACACCTTCTGCTGGGAGTTCATATAAAGTAGCAGGTGGGTCCCAATGTTTCTGGCACCTGGGACAGGTTTTGTGGGAGACAATTTTTCCAGGGACCAGGGAGGGGGATGGTTTCAGAATGATTCAACCACATTACACTTATTGTGCACTTTATCTCTATTATTATTACACTGTCATAATGCAGTAATGAGAGCGATGGGAGGCGGCTGTAAACAGATGAAGCTTCACTCACGCCTGCCACTCACCTCTGGTTCCCCAGTCAACAGTCTAGTTGGGGACCCCTGACCCTTTATATTGGGGAAGGCAATGGCACCCCACTCCCGTACTCTTGCCTGGAGAATTCCATGGACAGAGGAGCCTGGTAGGCTACAGTCCATGGGGTCGTAAAGAGTCGGTCACGACTGAGCGACTTCACTTTCACTCTTTACTTCCATGCATTGGAGAAGGAAATGGCAGCCCACTCCAGTGTTCTCGCCTGGAGAATCCCAGGGATGGGGGAGCCTGGTGGGCTGCTGTCTATGGGGTCGCACAGAGTCGGACACAACTAAAGTGACTTAGCAGCAGCAGCAGACCCTTTATATAAAGGACACAATATCACTTAAATTTTATTTAAATAGCCAAAGATGTCAGTGAGTCTATCAAACCTTTGGATATGCTCTCTAGATCCAAGAAATATCAGAGACAGAGGGCATGGTCGATGCAACCCCATGGAAGCAGCCACACAGAGCTAGGAGGTGCACACACTGCAGGCTGACCTGTCTGACAAGGTAGGTTGGTGTCATGGAGGGTTAGGACAATCTTAAGAACATGACAACCAGAAACCAGACACCAGGAATGCAAGGGCTTCAACTGGATCCTGGCAGGACACACTAGTAAAGGACTCTGGGGACACTGGGGAAATCCCAAGGCCCTGGCTATTAAACCTGACGGAAGTTTACTGATATGGACAGCTGGAGGCCATTCACTGAAAAATGAAAGTTATAAATGGCAGGCACAGCATGACTGGGCTTCCAGGTGGCGCTAGCAGTAAAGAACCTGCCTGCCAGTGCTAATGCAGAAGACGTAGGAGACTCAGGCTTGATCCCTTGGTGGGGAAGATCCCCTGGAGAAGGAAATGGCAACCCACTCTAGTGTTCTTCCCTGGAAAATCCCATGGACAGAGAAGCCTGGCGGGCTACAATCCATGGGTTCGCAAAGAGTCAGACATGACTGAAATGACTTAACATGCACACACAGTATGACCTCATTTGGGCAAAAAGCAAAACAAAAAATCATCTAGGTATGTATGTGTCCATAGAAAACGATCTGCAAGGACAGTTAAGTATAAAGAGTGGTCATCTCCAGATGGAGTAATACGGTAAAAAAAGTATGTTTAGTTTTTCATTCTTGATTACGTTTTCGTGTGTGTGTGTACACACACATCTGTATCTTTTTTTTTTTTATTAAAAAAGGAAGTAGAAGAGAGAAGAGAAGGGAGAGAAAATGAAACTGCTTTTCAATTTCTCTTGTGAAGGGGAGCAACTCAAGGGTGATGCTGGGGTAAGCAGCTTTTTCTTTTTCACGCAGGTGACATAAAGATGACAGGTGATGGAGCAGAGGAGGGGGCAGTGACGACACAGGATAGAGGTGATTGTAGCAGTGGAGTTCCTGAAAGGGGCAGGGGTCAGCTCTCATGGGCGCAGGGACAGTCAAGGTGAGGAGGGTGGGTAAAGGGAGAGGAGGCAGGCCTCCACTTGCTGCACTCTATCCCTGTCATGTGTGGTGAGGGAGCTCTCTGAGAAAACCTGAGAACAAGCACACACAACCGAGGGTTCTGGTCAAATAGTTGTTTTTTAATAGCATCTTTAGAATGATAATTTGCTGCTTAAAACACCCAAGTCATCAACTTTACAACAGAGAGCTGGACAAACTTAACTATTAGTCAAATTCTATATTGCAGCTCTAGCCTAGATTAAAATCAAATAAAATCAAAGTAGTGTGACTGCCATTAGATGAAAAATGGCAAGGTATGCTCAAGGTGATAAACTTCTAAAGTCATGCCCAGCTTGAGCAGGCTGTGCTGGATGGACACAATTCTCTAACAGCCACTGGAGGGCAGCTTGGCCTCTTGTGGAATCACAATTGTGTACTCTTCAAAACACATCACTTTATTCTCATGGAAACAAAATAAGGCCAACACATGTTTCTGCCCTGCTCCCTGCCCACGCACCGACCTGTGAATACTGAGACAGCACTTGGTCACAGTTCTTAGTGGCCACAAGATATCAAAGGTGTAGAAACGAAGGGGAAGCTGGCACTTACTACCTGATCCTCCCAAAAGAAAATAAAAGCATAAACTCTGAAAACCAGTGCAATTGCCAAATTAATTTCTTTTCTTGAAGCAAGCAGATCAGAGGCAGCTGCTGAAGTGTTTTCATTATTTCCGCACGGTGTCCATCAAGATGCTTCCTCCTGACCTTGTGGCAAGATAACGCTTGTGGCAAGATAACGCTCCACAAGAGTTGAATGACAAGTCACTGGGCTGAGAACTCTAGGGAGGAGGCTGGCAAAGTGCTGGCCACACGGCTCTGGGAACTGTGACTGCTAGGTCTGCCTCAAGGCTCGGTCCTGCCACTCAAGGCAGTCAGTCACCTTGTGGATAAATTTTCAGAAGGCCTGTTCATGCTCATAAAGCTGATGGATGTCACAAGCTGGCGGACAGAATGCTTATGAGGAGTGACAGCATCAGGATTAACCGCAGCATCACACAACCCGGTCATTTTGCTAGACTGCAGGCCCCTAGTGGAACATGGCTTTTAAAGCTCAGGCCACCTGAGACTCTGTTCATGAGTGTGGCCTCCCTTGGAGGGTGCGTGCTCAGGCTGTGCAGAAATATTACATTCACATCTGTGTCCATAATTTTAGGGTGCCCTGAGGTTATGAGGCTCTGAGGGCTTTTTCATATGAAAGAGGGTTGTGAGAACTTTGAGTTTAAGCTAGAGAAGGGAAGACTTGCAGCGTATCTTTTCAACTAATGTATTAAAGCCTGTCTCATAAAAATGGGTCGGACTCATTCTATTTCACCCAAAGGAAAGACCTTGGACCAATGGGTGGAAGTTGTGAGAACCAAGTTTTCTGTTCAGTTAGAGAAAGAACTTATTTTGAAATTTATTTCCTTTTGGCCCCACCGGGTCTTTCTTGCTATACACTGGCTTATAGTAGGGGACCAGGGCTACTCCCTAGCTGCGGTGGACGGGCTTCCTCTCACTGCAGGGGCTTCTCGTCATGGAGTGCGGGCTCTAGGGGCACAGGCTTCAGTAGTTGTGGCTCGCGGGCTCCAGGGCGTGGGCTCAGTAGCTGTGGTGCACAGGCTCAGCTGCCCCGCAGCACATGGGATCTTCCTGGATCAGGGGTCGAAACCATGTCCCCTTTACTGGCAGAATTCTTAACCACTGGACCACCAGGGAAGTCCCAGGAAAGAACTTCCTAACAGTCAAAACTATTAAAAAAAATGCAGAGGGAGGAGCATTCTCTTCATTAAAACCATCTGAGCAGAGGCTGGATAACTTCTTCAGTGCCTTGAACGGCAATGTGAACTAGAGAACCTCTTTGTCCATTCCTATTCTCGATGAAATCTAAGTGCATAGACAAAATAGAGCCAAGACTGTATTTCAAAGCTCAGCACAGAACTACTTCTTTAAAATGAAGAGATGCATTTAATCATATCTCTGTTTCTATGAATTCTGTATTATAAACCTACAGTTCCTATGTTGCAGCTAAGTTCCATGTGGAAGGAATGCTGGAAACAACCCATTTCACTGAATTGAGTCTCCACATGCTCTTTTGGACACAGAACAAGAACGCCAACTTATGCTGGGGCTGAGAGTAAAAATGTCCCTACCTATACCCAAGATCTGTCTGCAAAAGTGTCGGAACCATTTAGAACAGAGAAGATCAGGAGAACCCTCCTGCAGGCTCTGCTTCCCTCTAAGACCACAAAGCATCTATAAACTGCTTCTACAAAGGGGCTCTTAACATGGAAACCACCAGGGTTCAGGATTCCTCAGAAAGTTTGGCAAA
>NW_011495072.1:325698-326309 GCF_000754665.1 Bison bison bison | reverse complement strand
TTTCACTTTTCACTTTCATGCATTGGAGAAGGAAATGGCAACCCACTCCAGTGCATAAAAGTGAAAAGTGAAAGTGAAGTCGCTCAGTCAGGTCCGACTCTTAGCGACCCCATAGACGGCAGCCTACCAGGCTCCTCTGCCCCAAAGGAAATTCTTTTCTATTCAGTTTTCTGAAAGTTGAAAAACTAAACAAAAATACGTTATTTATTGAAACAATTGTGTTGAGTCACCCTTGAATTTGGAAATAAACAACACAATCTTGGATTCAGCCAGGGCCCATGAAAAAATAGCATAATCTTGATCTCTCTTTATCCAATTTTGGAATCAAGATTAATCCAGCCTAAACCAAGATGGGTGGCTTTGAAAAGCTAGATAAGATAGTGTGTTTCTTGAAAATTTAGTGAAAACTGATCTGTAAGATTGATTTTTCCTGGAGAGTATTTGGGGGTGGGAGGGGAACTCTTTGACTACCATTTCACTTCCTCTGATGGCCACTGATCCAGTCAGGTTGTTGGGAGGCCGTGCAGTGCAGAGGCTAAGAGTGTGGTGCTTGCACCAGCTGTTCTGGCCTCAGACCCCATTTCTGCATATTCTGGCTGTGGGAATTTATG
>NW_011495072.1:300478-325598 GCF_000754665.1 Bison bison bison | reverse complement strand
GGGGGGGGGGGGGGGGAGTTCACAGTTTTCATTAGACTCTCAAGTGTGTTCATGACTGTAAGAACAGTAAGACCCGCATGAGTGGGACAGCATTCTGAGGGCAGCCCTGTGGTGCCCTTCCCGACGTGGCTGCAGCCTCCTCAACCGTTGTGCAGGGGGTCAGAAAATTGATTCTGAATTTCCTTTCCAATGCTAAAGACCCACAGCACAGAAATGGCCGAGCAAACAGCCTTGTTCACAAGGACTCCCTGGGCCCTGAGGAAACAGTGAGTGACAAGTGCCCAGTGGCTGCTGTGATAGGCATATCCCTCTTAAGTCAGGGTCACATTTGGCTTCAAAGAGATGTTACTGGCCACTTTGTTACTGTTATTATTGATTTGGTTACCAACTTTCCTGATCAAAGACCAAAAACATCAAATAACTGCCTTACTGCCAAAGGTAAGCTTACCACTTAAATACAATCTTCAGGAAAGTATACAGTAAGTTATTTTGAAATACTGATTCTGGGAAAGATCGAAGGCAGGAGGAGAAGGGGACAGCAGAGGATGAGATGGTTGGAGGGCATCACTGACTTGATGGACGTGAGTTTAAGCAAATTGCGGGAGATGGTGAAGGACAGGGAAGCCCGGAATGCTGCAGTCCCTGGGGTCATCAAGAGTTGGACGCAACTTAGTGACTGAACACCACCATACCTCCTCCCATTAAAAAAATCCCACAAAAACCTGTATGTACCATTTAAGTCAATAAATGTAAAGTATTTCAGTACTATCTACATTGAAAGTGGGAAGAGGGAGAAAGAGAAATGGAGCCCAGATCATTATCAAGAGACATGTTTTCCTGTTCCATATGACTGTATAGTCACCAAGAGCCAGACGCGACTGAAGGACTTTCACTCTCCTTTCCTAGAGATCTTTAAAAGTAAGACTGATACTGACCCATCTGGAATGATTCTAGTCCTAGCAAGAAGACAGTGAGCCACTGTGCGCCCTTCTATTCCTGAGGTTTTAAGTAGTAAACATCCTAAAGTACCTCAAAACCAGAAGCAGAATGAAAGAGGCTAATCCATGCAGAAAACCACAAGCACACAGGCACCACTAAGGATTTTAAGTGATACAAGGAAAGGCTGATCGGTGGATTCTTCTGGCCACTCTTGTGAGAAAACAATTATTCCAAATATTCAGTCTTGCACTGCGTGGTTTTGAAAATTTAGCTTCAGGAAGTTGCAGAATATTTTCAGTAAGGGATCTAACAGAATCCCTTTTGCTTTTCAATTTAAAAACATCTATTAATATTGACTGAGATGACAACACTCCAATATCTGCTTGTGTTCATGTTAAATCTGTAATCAGAGATGGTGATGTAGAAATACACAGTCAAATGTCATTTAAAAACACACAAAAATTGGACATGTTATATACTTCTCTTTTAAAATGTATTTGTATTATTTTCACCAATCAAAACACACGTAATATATTTTATTATAAAACATTAGGCAATGTTACTTTTGAGATATGCAATCTGAAAGGTCACACCTGTGTTTACTACCAGTATGAAACACCAGAGGAGTTACATTAGAAATCAACCGTATGAACTCATCATATATCATTACCATGACTTTACACAGCATCAAATCTGGATTCAGTCTGCCATTCAGTGTTTCAACTTTGGACTCTGGGTGTCAGTAAGGGGCCCTACCAAGCATTTTCTCCTTTCAGGACTGCAGCTCTGAGTTTCATGGTGCACAGATAAGCACAGAGCCTTGATTCTGTCTCCTGTTTCCACAGTGGATCAACACTGAGCAGGATGCTTCTAGAATGCTCTCCTACTCTGACAGACTCTGTCTGCTCTCTGGAACCTGCACTTGAAGTCAAGACCTGACAGGGGAGGCAGTCATTTCCTTTTTAACAAAAAACTAAGTCAACAAACAAAATGAACCTAGTTCAAATTCCAGGCTAATAATAAATTACCTGGTTTATAAAAATATGTGTCCAAAATAGTTACTTCCAGGGTTGTGTACAATATAAATTACAAAAATAAAATAGAAAAGATGAAAAATTGAGCACATTTTTCAGTTCTTTATCCAACACCAGAATTTATCCATGGAGAGCAGTGTGGAACCATCTGCATTGCACCAGGTCCCTGGCACGCCCCAGCTCAGGAGGGAGGGCCCTGAACTGGGGTGAGGTACTTCTATGGAGCTCTGCGGGCTGCAGCACCGTGGCCTGCCAGGGTGCACTCATCACTCGCTGGTGGAAGGTGGTCTTGGCAGGAAACCCGTCCACACCATCACGGACTTCCTCCGTGAACACAGGAGGAGTCAGTGAGCAGAAAGCCACTCTGTATGGCACCTAGCTCCATTTATAAACGGCACCTGGCTGAGTGTACAGTCACCCAGTGGGACTCCCACGTGCCCTCGTGTTCCTGTGCTGCATGTACATAAGCTGAGGACAGATAATGCATTTTTAAAACTCTCCCCTTTCCTTTTATTTTCAAAGATAGATTTAGTAAAGTCTTTTTAAAGAATGTGTATTAGGTCATTTTAAGATGTTTATATATGTACAGCGGTAACCTTCTTCACCATACCATCAGGCCTCTGAAGCCAAAATAATCCTCAGCTATGTAACAGGTGTTTCTGCCCCAATCCAAGTTAGTATTCCATCTTACAGCTGAACATGTCTAAACATCACAATAGAAAACTATTTATTACTTCAATATTAATTTTGTTCATCAAGGGTTCCAGTTTCCAGTGACAAGACCAATAAGATACAAATGGTATAGAGAGAATCATATATTTTAGATATATTTATAATAAACTTTCTTAACAAAGTTCCTCCTCAGAACACATTCCATAGAATGTGACAATGTTGACCCAATAGCTTCCAAAATAACTGAACAAAAGATATGAATCTGCAATAGAATAAGCTCCAGGGGAAAGCATTACGAGCACAGGTAGCCATATGTGACCATCATAACTCCATTTCTGCAATGACACTTCAATACTCAGTATTTTACTGAATCTTGAATAATTTCCATATTAGTCTGAAAGTATCAATTTCAGGTGAGCAGCTTAAAATCAGGAAATATTTACTAGTTAGTAATTGCCCTTTAGGACAGCTCCTCCCTATCCCTCAGAAGGTCTTCCCTTAGGACCAGGAAACGCCTCCACAAAGTGGAAAACCACCACAAACAGCATTCTGAGCCAGCTTGCTTCCTAAAACAGACCAAAGGGGGTTCAGGTGGCTTCTTTCATAAAAGAAAGGAAGTCGAGGAAGAATGCTGTGTTGGAAGAGGGAAACTCTGCCTTGTGAAATCATGTATCTTACCCGAGAGGAGGTAAGAAAGGACCCAGTCCAGGCACAAGCAAAACAAGCACTCAGCAAGTGACTGCCATCATCTTTAGTGATCACTTCGTAAAATTCTACTCTAACAGCAGGTGATGGGGTCAAGAATCTATTTGCCATCATATGATTGACATGGGTGTTAGGTGGCTAATAAAGAAGATGAAGTTCTAGGTAGCACTTCAAATTAATAAGTCCAGAAGACCAAGAAAAAAAGAGATGGGGTAGTAGGATTTTAAACATATATATGTTTTAAGCAGCATAGAACGAAACTTAAAATGCTATCGTGCAGTAAAACTGAATGTACAGTCATCCAGACTAACACAGTTTAGAGAAAACAAAGTATCCTGGTCTTAGCAGTGATAATTCTCAGCCTAAAACATGACAAATTAAAGAAAAGTTACATTTTTTTCATTATATAGATTTAATTATATTCCTTCTGAAATATGAAAGAAAGTTAATTCATACCCTAAAAGAAGGTAAGATATTATAATATGATGGTGGCCAATTAATACACATAAATCTATTTTTTTCTGGACAAACACAAAATTATTTAAGAGGATTGAGACAATTCTAGAAGCAGCACTACCTTGAAGATTATTTGGCTTTATAAATATTGATTTCCAAAGTGCTAGAGGGCAAATCCAAGCAAGCATTTGTGTCATGCATATAAATCCCAACAGTTACTGAGGATGAGAAATGATCACTATTACCGCACAACTTAAAAAGAAAATTCATATATTCTAATTGCTCACCTGAAATGACCTTGAACAAAATTTCTAAATGTGTGGTATTTTTTTTTTTCTTTAGACGTAATCTGCTTCATTTTATAATCTAAGCAAGGCAAGCCTAGTACAACTGAGTAGGGGCAAGGCATCATGTTTCTTACATGCAGAACATGGAGTTTTTCTATTTGGTTCCATCAACTCCCAAGTATTTCACGCCCATGGAAGTGAGAGTTCCTTCGCTGATGACAAGCTTGCTATTTCTAACTTATCATCGACAGCCTTCCAGGGGTCCTGTCGAGGCATCCAGACTGCTGTCTGTGTCCGAGGCCAGCGTCTGCTCCGTGGACATGGATGAAATGTCATTGATGGACGACGACTGAGAAGGAGTGGCGTTGCTGCTTACTGCTGCATCTGTGCTAAGAAAACCAAATATAATAAAATCTGAGGCACGACACTGCTGCAGATCCAGGCAGTGAGACTTCAGGCCACTTCTCAGCTCTGTCCTTTTGCAGTTTCCTATACTATTAGTATAAACAAGAAGTTAGTCGACTGTACATTTTGAACTTTTTGTGGAGTCTTTCTTTAGGCTCAAAATCCCAAATATTCCTCTGTCTTTCACTGCAATATTCTCTTTCTTCCTGGTGGCTAAACATCACACACATGTATAGTCATGTTAACTACTTTAAAAATACCTTCTGGTTTTAAAAAGATATTAAAAGAAAATTGTTGAATTTATCCTAAAACTATCAGTATCACAAAAGGCTCAAGTTCAAGTAGGATTCAAGTGTCATCAGACATTTCAATTATAATCATAAACAATCCAAGGAAAAAACCATCAACCTTTGAAGAATTCTTTTGCAATAAAAAATACTTTCTAAAAGAAGGAATGATACAAACAAGAAAAAAATAGGAACAAAATTTAGTGGACTCTTGTTCATTTTATTTTTGCCTTCGAAATCCCCAAAACTGATATTTTAAGGCAAATGAAACTAATCTGTTTTCCACTATCTATATTTTAGCCTGGTTTGAACAAAAACAAAACATCCAGGGTCTCAGAGGTCAGTCTTAAATTTGTGATTAGTTAACTATAAGCATCTAAATTTTTATTGAAGTTATATAATCTCCAGACACTTGACACATGTCATGCTGAATATAAAATTCAAGAATAAGAAACAGCCCCATATGTATTTACACGTGTGTGTGGTGTGCGTGTGCTTTCCAGTGGGAGTGGAGTGAATACAAATGTGAAATAAATGTAAGTAAAGAGTTTTGTTTAAGGTAGAACCTTATAGATGGTATTGTAAGTTAATACCATATATATTACGCCTCTAATAGTCATACAGCTTCCTAATTGTTAGTCAGACTTCTACCACTAAGATCAAGCAGAAAGATAGGAGAATTGTATGAACAATTTTCTCAAAAGAAAACCAAATTCCACTTTATCTAGACTCATATTAATTTTCTTTTTTAATTGGTTGGGGGCAATATAAAGAAGGTCATGCACGTTGAAAGCTTTCAATTCAATTCCCCTATCTATAAATGAAAATGATGGTAGCTGTTACAAGGATGAACCAAGAAATGTTCACAAAACAGTTAGTTCGCTGCCTGGCATCAGTAAAATGTTAGCTGCCACAACCAGAGCAGACCAAAAAGAGAAAAGTATTTCACACAAGGAGTTTTCAAATCCGATGCTGGTCAAGGTGGCACTTAAAACACGCTGTTGCCATTTACAAAAAATGAATAGAGAGAGAAAAGTATTATGCAATCAAACTATTAAAGCAATCACTAACCTGAAGGTTGATCTTTCACAACACCATTCTTGCTTCTTTCTTCCCAATCCATTACTTCTTTGTAAATTAGCTCTTCAAATAGAAATGCAAGTTAGAATGCTTCATCAGTTTCTCTGCATCTCTAAACCCTGCTCCCAAATAAATTGGAACCACTCCAAGGACACTGTGATGTGCTATTTTTAACTGTGATAGACAGACAAGTAATAGTTTACCTAGACCAAAATATAATTTGATTCCTTGTATCTTTTCAACCAACCAATTATGAAGGCCATAAAAGTAGGGTAGCTCTGGATCCACTAGTGGGTTTTACAAAGTTGAGGGTAGGGAGAGAGTGAAAGAGAGACATGGGGAGTGGGGAAGAGAAGGAGGAAAGTACTAGCAAAGTGACTCTAACAGAACAGTTTAACTACTGGATATTCTCACATCTTTTTGCACAGTTTTTCCTCCACCATTGTGGTTCTTCAAATGTAAACTTCTCCAGATTGGCCAGAAATTGGTCTAGTTACCTAAGTTTTTTCTTGGTTTCAATCTCAGTTTTCCTCAACGTTCATTTGTCAGAAGAACTACCTATTAGGTAAGATACTAGCAGCGTCCTACAAGTTTGGTATTCGTGAAATAAAATCAGCACAGTGCAGGTGCCGAGCGAGGCTGTGGCTGTGTGCACTGTGGGTCACTGGTTCCCTGCAGCCCAGGGAGTGGCTCTTGGGCAGGACATGCTGCCATGTTTGACTTGCGCTGACCACAGTTCTCAGCTATTATTGATTCTGCTTTTTAATGAAATATTTTTAGTTTAACCTCTTTATTACTGGTTTAGTTTCTTGTGGGTTGTCTGGTTAGAGTGGTGGTAATAACTATTTGCATATTTTTGATCTGCAATTTCCCCCAAACTCTTATTTTAAAACGCAGATATAACTACAAGGCTTACAAATACAGCAGAAGTTCCCTTGACCCCAGTGGGGTCTCTCATATCTGCTTTACAGGGGCCTGTGAATTGCGGTTACTCGATAGTTTGCAACACGTTATCGAGTTAAGTGTAATACACTTACTGAATTTAGTCTACAAATCAAGATTTGATAACGTGAGATGTGTGAAAAGCCTTTGTTTTTGTCTTCTGAAGCAAATATGCAATTCATACACGTTCCTCTCTAATTTTGTTATCTTCAAGTTCTTCATCTACTGGGAAGTGGGAAGAGAGAGGATAGAGCTGAAGGGTCTCCACCCCTCCCTTAGAAAGGCTACTGTCAAAAAGTGTTAAGCTGCCCCATTTCAAGAAATGTGTAACAATCAAAATAAATTCCATCTTTACCTTTCCATTCTTCAATTGCATGTTCTCTCTCTTCCAACTGGGCATCATAAATTTGGGGTGGTGGCTAAAAATTAAATTTTACAGGTAAAGTTAATAGTTGAAAAAATAATAAGGCATGAAGAAAATGAATCACTTGTAAGACTTCTAAAATACTTAAAAAAATTATAAAATAAAATATTTATAATATTGATATAATTTCATTCAATATGTGGCTTAAAGATTTCTAAGTATATTTACATTGGTTTCAAAATCAAAATAATTACGGAATAATTAACCAAAAAATAGACCTATTATAGTCCTGCTAATAATTACACTCTAAGGACATATGCCCAAATGTAATTATAAAATTAGCAATCACAGGCTGCTTCCTAGAGATCCATTCTGGACAAGGTACTGTGCTAGGAAATACAGAAGCTGCAAAATATATCTCAAGTTTTTATTTCTTCCTATTAGAACTCCCAGATTCAGTCCCCAAATCCTAAGTGGACTGCTTCAAAAATTTACTTAAAATCACGTTTATAAATCAAATTCTTTTCCTATAAAACAATGAATAAAATGGTGGTTAAATGCACAGGACAAAACCTAATAATGAGCATGTGAACGTGAACGTGAAAGTCACTCAGTTGTGTCCGACTCTCTGTGACCCCATGGACTGTATGGTCCCTGGAATTCTCCAGGCCAGAATACTGGAGTGGGTAGCCTTTCCCTTCTCCAGGGGATCTTCCCAACCCAGGGATCGAACCCAGGCCTCCTGTACTGCAGGCGGATTCTTTACCAGCTGAGCTATGAGGGAAGCCCAATAATGAGCATGCCACCATGTAATTATTTCACTTTCAACTAAAGACCATCCATACCAGGGATGCTACAGAAAAATGCACATGAGCATCACACTCAGAAGTGGAACTCCTCTAACAGGTACCTCTGGGGAAGGACGTCCAGACCTGTGATTTTCAGCAAGTTTCTGAGCCTGACTGGATACCTAAACAAGATAATAAAAGCAAAACCCAGGTACGGTACCAGGTACACAAATGGATGCCTAAAAAAGGTGATATTGTGATCACACATCAGCATTGACATAAATGAAGACAACTATATCACCACAGCATAAGCATGTTCACTCCTGAGGTACTTGGAGTTCAGCCCCAGTAAGGAGTCCTAAAAGGGGTTTGACCCCGGCTAAAGCTGAGCACCGAAGAATTGATGCTTTTGAACACCGAAGAATTGATGCTTTTGAAGTGTGGTATTGGAGAAGACTCTTGAGAGTCCCTTGGACTGTAAGGAGATCCAACCAGTCCATTCTGAAGGAGATCAGCCCTGGGATTTCTTTGGAAGGAGTGATGCTAAAGCTGAAACTCCAGTACTTTGGCCACGTCATGTGAAGAACTGACTCATTGGAAAAGACTCTGACGCTGGGAGGGATTGGGGGCAGGAGGAGAAGGGGACGACAGAGGATGAGATGGCTGGATGGCATCACTGACTCGATGGACATGAGTCTGAGTGAACTCCGGGAGTTGGTGATGGACAGGGAGGCCTGGTGTGCTGTGATTCATGGAGTCACAAAGAGTTGAACACAACTGAGCGACTGAACTGAACTGATATGGCCTCAAAGTAATCAGGAATCCTTTTAACCTTAAATCTTTGTGTAGCCATTTCAGACAGACAGACAGAAGATCCAGGGAAATGTATGCCCTGCCTTTACACACAAGTCTTTTCAAAATAGATGCTTACCGCTTCTGCTTCAGCAGGGTCATACCAAACAGTGATATAAGGGTGACGCAAAGCTTCATCTACAGAGATTCGCTTGTCGGGATCTATCACTAACATTTTTGATAATAAGTCTCTGGCTTGACTTGCTAGGGTAAAAACAAATATTAGATTAATAAAGTAACAATTTTAACCGGAGAATCACACAATAAAGAACTAAATGTGACAGCACAGACAGAACAAAAATATACTAACTCTGAGAAACTGGTGATAAATTCAGGAGTATTAGTCTCTTTCTTTAAGAGTAAATCAAGCAGCCATTTCCTACAAACCAGGCTTTCAAAGGCGCTTTTGGCCTGAGTATGGGAGGGGAGGAGGACAGGGCATAAGGCTGACAAGCCATGGGCAGGGAGGATACAGGAGCTAGGCTGAGCGTGGCACTGCAGAGAGGGCAGGCATGAAGCAGGGGCAAGCCTTTTCTCTTGATGAACAGACTAAGCCACACAATGACTTCATATTTGCATCATATAGAACAGTTCACAGATCTCTCTGCTTTGCCTGTGCTGTGCTTAGTCTCTCAGTCGTGTTCGACTCTTTGCAACCCCACGGACTGTAGCCCACCAGGCTCCTCGCTTCTTGGGATTTTTCAGGCAAGAACACTGGAGTGGATAGCCATTCCCTTCTCCAGATGATCTTTCCAATCCAGTGATCAAGCCCAGTATCTTGCACTGCAGGCGGATTCTTTACTGACTGAGCCACCAGGGAAGCCCTCTGTTTTGCCTACCTGTATACAATGTACACTTAGAAAGAAAAAAAATCTAGAGATTAGTAGCTAGAAAAAAATTTAACAAGTTCAATAACTTGGTTAAATACAAGGCTCACCTAGGTTTCAGCAATTAAAATTCACAGGTGGGACCTCCCTGGTGCTCCAGTTGCTGAGACACTGCAGTCCCGTGCAGGGGCCCAGGTTCAACCCCTGGTCAGGGAACTAGACCCCACATGCTCCACCTGAGAACTTGCACGTGAAACCCAAGACCCCAGACGCCACAGCGAAGACCCAAGACAGCCAAATGAATACCAAAACCAAACAAAGTTCACATGTGCAGGCAAAGGAGAGATGGAACTCTTCTGAATGAGGCACAGTTTGTCTTGATGCAGAGAAAATCAAATCTATTCTTTTCCCTTAAACACATTAAAATGTGATGGGCACAGGATAAGGGGAGAAGGCCTTTTAAAATTTCTGACTCTTCAAATGGGTGACAATCTTTATTCAAGTATTCTTTATACCTGGTAACAGTTTGAATTCCATTTGCTGTAACTAATATAAGAATCTTTGGACTGTGTAAATATTTTGACCAGAGGCTTCAGTTTTGTCCCCTTTATTGAGGACAAAACTTCTAGGTCATTAAGCTTTCTTTCTGAAATGCCTTCATTCTAGCCTATAAATGACTTTGAGGGTTTTCAACTATTTCATCTTTCAGTTTTCACAGATTTTAGAATGCAAACATAAAAAAGCTTCACCAGATTATGAAAACAAGTATAAGAAAAAAGGATATCTTACTTTTAATTTTGTCTCGTTCAGATTCTGATGGGAATATCCAATCTGGAAAGAGTTCTTCAAATTTGATTCCAGGATACTTTGGTCTGTTTTCTACATAATTCCTCACAGTTGGCTGAAGTTTCTTCATGAAATCTGCAGATGGTGTTCCTAGCTGCTCAATAACTTTATTCCATTGATCAATATCTAAGGAGTCTCTTGAGGAAAATACAACTGAAATGCCTTATATTCATATTACATAAAGTTGCATCATTCAAAGAGAAACTTAAATTATACTTATCAATGAATAATTAATCAGGCCAGCTCACTGGGTCAGCAGAAGCATTCTGAAATAATATTCAAATAAGGTTTGGGTTCCTAGTTAAGACTATTAAAAAAAAAAAACAACAAATAAGCTCTGCACCATATAAACTCTGGTCACAGTTTATTACATCAACACAATGAAGTCTTTATGGCTTCCTATTCTAGATCAAAATAAAGTTATCTTGAAGCTGAAGAATACCTATGACTGAAAGGCTTAAACATGAAAGTAGGTAATAATTATGTAGGCAAATTGAAATCAGTTCTCACAATAACGAGCTTCCCTGATAGCTCAGTTGGTAAAGAATCCGCCTGCAATGCAGGAGACCCTGGTTCGATTCTTGGGTCGGGATGATCCGCTGGAGAAGGGATAGGCTACCCACTTCAGTATTCTTGGGCTTCCTGTGTGGCTCAGCTGGTAAAGAATCTGCCTGCAATGCGGGAGACCTGGGTTCGATCCCTGGGTTGGGAAGATTCTCTGGAGAAGGGAAAGGCTACACACTGCAGTATTCTGGCCTGGAGAATTCCATGGACTCTACAGTCCATGGGTTTGCAAAGAGTTGGACACGACTGAGCGACTTTCACACCTCCACTTCTCTTAATAAAGCTGTGTTAGACATAAAGCTCCCTGAGATAGACAGAACCAACTGACTGCTCAATTTACGGCTGGGAACCACCTTGTGGGCTTGGCAGGATGGGGTGCATGAGGGAGGGGGCGGGAGCTGGGACTCTGGACTTTCTGAGCCCTCATCATGTCATCTCCCACTGTAGCTGGGCTCCCACTGAGCAGCGACAGCTTTGACAGGTCATTAAGTTTTACTTGGCACTGACTCTGGCTATCATTGCAATATAAATGAGTGTGTTTTATTTCCTTTCAAAGTACATGACCTAGGTTTCAGACTCCACTGTGTGTTAGTCACTCACTAGGTGTCAGGCAGTCAATCTCCCTTGGGTCTCATCTTCCTATTTGTAAAATGCAGACAAGGCCAGCTTTGTCTCTTTTTCTGGGAGCTTGAGATAACTGGCAAGATGAATGTGGAAAGTGATTCTAAAACCATAAACATTATATAAGAGAACACAAACCAGAGGAATCAAATAAATAAACAGAATCTTTAAAAAGTTATTAATTGAGGTATGTCTTAGAAAAATAAAGTGACATTACTGTGAAAGAACCTAGGGAACAAACACATGTTCTTCAAAGGACAAAGGAGGAGGCCCTCTCGTCTCCTGTAATGTCTTTCTTCTTCTTGGTATACCATCACCATTTTGCTCTCCACTGGAACTTTCCATCACTAGTCAAACATAATTTTTTTCCCTCTCATCTTAAAACAACAGTCACTTTCCTTTGAACTTCCGTAGCTTAGCTACCGTTCCCATTTGCAGCAATACAGAGTTGTTTATATCTTTAATTCCCAACGTGCCATGCTCTCTTAACCATTCTTTTCACCCATCATTTCATGAAAACTGTGCCCGTCACAGTTGCAGATGGGCGCCCCTCAGCTCTCAGTCCTCAGCTTTGTGACAGTGTCCACGTGCCCCCCTCAGTAATCTGCTGCTGGGCCTCCAGGGCCCCGTGCTTTCTGAGGGGTACCTGGCAGAAGCTTTCTCTTTCTTATAAGCCACGAGGACTTCTTTTCTACCTTTGCTTATGAACCTAAAACAAATCTCTGACAACTGCAGTCTGGTTTCCAGAATCTTCTTCTATCTAATGTTTGAAAAAAGAGCAAAATTGTCTTTGGAAAATGATGCTAATCTCTGTGTGTGTTCTAAGGATGACATTAGATGACCTTATACATAAAATTATTATTACAGATACTATAAGATGTTAATATGTAAACTAAGAATTTTAACATTATTTAATAACGCACCAAAAAGTACCCACACTTTTCATATCTATACTATCTGAAGATATCACAGTTAATTAAGAAAAGAAAGACGCAAAATAAATTAAAAATTGAGACAAACTGAATGTTAAGTAGACACTTCTAATTATGTATCGTTAGGGAATTCCCTGACAGTCCAGTGATTAGGACTCGGTACTTTCACTGCTGAGGGTGTGGTTTCAATCCCCGACTGGGGAACCAAGATCCTACAAGCCTCGTAGCTTGGCATAATAAATAAATGTATCTTTAGAATACATCAACTTTTCCTTTTTATATTGACTTTATTTGCAAATTAAATATCTCCTATTTACAGTTTGAAACAACTGAATCTAAGGTAAGGCTATGAAAAATTGCTAGAGAATGTATTAGAACAAAATAAAATGCTATGTTTAACTTCACATAAAATCTGTGATGTGAAAACTATTAAGGAAGGTAAATAAAATGCTAGGGATAAAATTTTTTCATTTCAAGTTTGTGTTGTGAAGATTTATATTGCAAGAAAATCACCCTCATAAAATCATAAAAATGAAAATTAATAAAATATATATAAAACATTGACTATACAACTTAATTTCTCTTAAAGATAACCATCAATCTGCCAGCAGAGACTACTTTAAGCTTTCATAACAAAAAAATAAAATCAAAAGACTAATGAAAATTTTAGGTGGAGAGAACACAAATGAAAAAGGGTCTATGTGAAGAACTAAGTTAGAGTAAAAAATATTGAAGATGGAAGAACATGAGGAATATGAGAAAAAGCTATTGAAACTATTATATATCTACTCTTCCTTATGCTACATATCATAATAGGATTTGCTGACCACAGTATAAGTTAACCTTTTGCATTTTATATTTATTTAGACTTCCCCACTGGGGAAGTCACAAAATAACCATCTAAGTGGATCTTCTAAAATTTTCTACAAAATGTCAGAAGAGTAACAAACAAAAAATTTAGCAAATATTGTTCCTCACAAACTTTTCCCTTTAGGTCTTATGTAGCATGCTTCAGTTCTTACTTTGGAGGAAAATATTCTATTGCATCCTGGTAACTGATGAAATAGTCTATTGAACAAATTACATAAGAATATTGGCCTATTAAATTTAGACAACTCCCTAAATAGTTAAATTAATTAACTAAATAGTATTTTCGTTTAAACAGCAGAATACATTTGTCAAAGAATAAATGCATTTCTTATAAGCTATTTTTAACAAAATTAAGAATATAAATTGGTTTAACTTAATTCTATGTGTTAATAAAATTGTTAAGTCAAGTAAAAGAGAAAACATAAAATTGAGCCATTTGATCTGTGACACTAATTTAACAAATATAATCAAGACCTCCTTAGAATACAGTCTAGAATTACGACATTTTCCTTTTGAGCTCCTGTTGCCTTTGGTATTTATGGAAAACATGGCCGGGAAGGTCCCCGGGAAGGATACGATCAGTGCCTTGGAATATCACACAACCTTTCACCAGCTCTCCCATGATGCAACCCACTGACCAGATATCAACTGAAAATAAAGTGAAATGACAAAATTATGAAGTGCCATGAACAAAACAAAGGTGAGGAAAAGATTTCTAACAGTGCACTAAACACATAAATATGGAAAATAAACGGGCAGTTAAGGGTGAACTGTTTTAGACAGTATGAACGATTGCTGACCTCTATTTTGGCTTTCAGTTTGCAGCAATCTTGGCTTTCAGTGCCAAAGAGTCCAATACTTTACAGCTTCAAAGACAAAGTCCCAGAAATTAGGAGTGCCTGTCCCCAGAAAGCTGTTTCCAGGCACGAGCCCACCCCGGCTCCCGGCCTTGTGGTCAGCACCGGGTATCTCCCTGTGAAGGATACAGTCTCTTCCTGGGAACAGGACTTTATGGAGGACCATTTCTGCCATGATGCACCCGACAGACCAGATGTCCACTACCAAACACCAGGTGATTAAAAGCAGCCAGAGACCGCCCCCATGCATGTCTTCTCTCAAATCCCCTCCCAAACACAGACAGACTCAGCTTGTTAGTAGGACTCGTGTGAAATATGAACACCATGTCTCCAGAATGATCCATTTCTAAACTGGCAAGGCAGCGGGGCCCCACAGGGCCAGGCTTGTTTGGGTTCCAGGCGAGGGCCAGGGGCGCCTCAGCTTCTGGCTGTTCCCCCTCCTCTGCGGGGCCCAGCTGAATCAAGGCCTCAGAGGCCCAGACAGAGAGCTCTTCAGTGCTGGTGTAGGTGGGGTTAGAGACGCTAACGGGACCGAATTTCCTCCCCTGGCCATAGAGGACTGGAAGGCCACAGACTCGTGTCTCTCTGAACGGGAGCACAAGTTCTAAAACATCTGGATAAACTTGAAGCTCAGCTCATTTCAGATGACTTAGGCAAACTTTCAGACTCCTTTTTTTTTTTTTAATAAGTAAGTGTGATTTAGTTCTTTTTGACAAATTTTTCAAAAGCTAAGTTTCAAAGAGCTCTGATATTGCTAGAATAAGTTTTGCTGTTAAAAAAAAAAAACACACCAATTTTACACACAAAAAGCACATGCTGTATTATTCCATTTATATCTAGTTCAAAAATAAGAAAAATCAATCTATGGTGCTGGAAATCAGGATAATGGCTTCCCTTGGGAGTTGAGACCCAGAGGGGTCCTGGGGAGGCCTCAGTTATGCTGCTGGTTACATGGGTGTGCTCCAACTGAGCTGCACACCTGGGATTCACATATTTTTTTTTTTGTAAGCATATTATACTTTGATAAATGTTCAAAATATTCATTTCAAAAGTGAATAATTTTAACCAATGGAAATATAAAATTATTTCTCATCTGTGAACCATGATAATCTATGCATAACACAGTCTCCATATTATATTTCATACAGTTCACAGGAAAGAGAAGAAAGCTCGTGATGACTAATAGCACTAATTTTAAACATTGCGGCCTCTTCCAGTCCTGTCTGTACTCACCGTTCTCTTTGTAGCCCATGCCCAGGATGACTTCAGGTGCCCGGTAATACCGTGTGACCACATAGGGAGTCATCATAAAGTTGGTGCACGCTGTACGAGCCAGGCCAAAGTCGAGGATCTTCAGGGTGCAGTCTGACTTTACTACAATGTTACTAGGCTTCAGATCCTAGGACAGAGAAGGTTAAAATTAAT
The DNA here is from genome assembly GCF_000754665.1 of Bison bison bison. NCBI lineage: Eukaryota > Metazoa > Chordata > Mammalia > Artiodactyla > Bovidae > Bison > Bison bison. The sequence continues at coordinate 309,845 of NW_011495072.1, read as the reverse complement.
ACAGTGAACCAAAGCATGCTAAGTAAACAATCTCACGTTGGTTAAAGATTTGTGAGGTCAGTGACCACTGAAGTATGTGAGAGCGCTGGGAGAAGGAAGAAAGTCAGAATTGAACCCTGGGATTTTAGAATCATGTTGGAAAACATAACTCTCAAATGGAAACCACAAAGAGCAGTCTAGAGAGGCCAGACGGGTGCCCTCATCCTCCGTGTGGAAGCCTTTGTGACACTGCTCTGCTTAAATCCTTGAGAGTCTCTACAACATCCTGTCCTCCCTCCTGCCACGCCTGGTCATCCTTCAGTTCCCAACATTCCGGTTCTTCCCTGCAACCCATCAGAAGCACAATTCAAGCCCTATGTGTAACTTACATTTTCTAGTAAATTACATTAAATTACATTTAAAAAAGTGACTAGAAAAGGGAAGATTTCATTTTAATAATATTTTCTTTAATCCAATAGTGTATTTCCGTAGTATTCATTTCTAAAATGTAACCAACATATAAACATTATAGAGGTATTTTACATTTTTTGGTACTGTCTTTGAAATCCAGTATTTATTTATAATTATAGCCACATTCTGAGTACTTAATAGCTTCATGTGGCCAGTGGCTATGATACTGGACAGCACAGGGCTAGAATTCTCAGGCCCTAGAATCTCCCAAAGGCTTCTTCTTTCTTTGGAAGAAGAATCCCACGATTACCAACACGAACTTCCCATCCCCTGGGACCTGCCATTCCCCGGCACACACACTACTCTTCAAGTCCCTTCTTCACCCCTCCCAGTGAGTGCTCTGTGAAAGGAGGCCTCAAGGTCTCTCTGTGCTCCCAGCATCTGGAGTCTGGCACAGCAGATTCTCAGAAAATGTTTGCAGGTGAATGTACACATCACACTCCACCACACTCTCAACACAACTCATCACAACTTCTGCAGCTTTTTTCGTTGTTACTCTAGGGCCTTTCTTTATGGTGATCCCCTACATCCTAGACCCTTCCTCAGGCTACAGGAATTTGATTCTTGCCTGGAACTTTGGCCTGAAAACTCATCCTAGAAACTATGACTTCTAAACAATCTATTATTTTGACAAGTGCCTTCCAACGTGTAGCTACAATGTCAAATTGCCAAGTCACATCACACAGTAAATGACGTTTTAGGACCAGCACCTGGCTGAAACTTTCCAATTGATGTGTCACCAATGGGCATAGGTGTGCCTTGAGTGACAGCTGCCAAAGGTTACTGGGATAAGTAGAAACATTTAAATTTACATCAGTCAAAACTATGTTTCATTACTGCTAAGGGCTTTCTTTCTGAAAATTCAGAATTCAGTAAAATATAACATAACTATGCATTGCTTAAAAACATAATGAAAACTCCTACCAAGCCCATGCAGATGCACTGGTCCCTGGCTGGTCCCAGAGCACTTCCTCCATGCATGTTCCAACATGAAGTGCTGAGGGGAGCATGGCCAACCCCACCCACAGCTTTGAGGCTGCACAAAAGAAAGCATGGGAAGAATAGGCACCACACTCAAACCAGCAACCTTTTCCTGTGAGGAGGCAGTAATGCAGCTAAGGAAAAACAAACCAATTTGTTCCTAGGTTCCGTTTTTAGAACTAAAGAATATGGGAAGAACGGGTATTTCAGGATACAAATTGCGCTTAGTCGCTCAGTCGTGTTCAACTCTTTGCAACCCCGTGGACTGTAGCCTGCCAGCCCCCTCTTTCCAAGGAGATTCTCCTTTTTATACCCCATGGACCATATAAAAAGACAAAGAGATGTGACACCGGAAGATGAGCCCCCAGATTCGAAGGTGTCCAGTATGCTACCGGGGAAGAGCAAAGGGCAATTAACAATAGCTTTAGAAAGAATGATGTGGCTAGGCCAACTGGAAACGACACTCAGTTGTGAATATGCCTGGTGGTGAAAGTAATGCCTGATGTTGTAAAGAACAATACTGTATAGGAAGCCAGAATGTTAGGTCCATGAGTCAAGATAAATTGGAGATGATCAAGCAGGAAATGACAAGATTGAACACTGACATCTTAGTAATCAGTGAACTAAAACAGACAGGAATCAGTTCAGATCAGTTGCACAGTTGTGTCCGATTCTTTGCGACCTCATGGACTGTAGCATGCCAGGCTTCCCTGTCCATCACCAACTCTCGGAGCTTACTCAAACTCATGTCCATAGAATCGGTGACACCATCCAACCATCTCATCCTCTGTTGTCCCCTTCTCCTCCTGCCTTCAATCCTTCCCAGCATCAGGGTCTTTTCCAATGAGTCAGTTCTTCCCATCAGGTGGCCAAAGTACTGGAGCTCCAGCTTCAGCATCAGCCCTTCCAATGAATATTCAGGACTGATTTCCTTTAGGATTGACTGGATGGATCTCCTTGCTGTCCAAGGGACTCTCAAGAGTCTTCTCCAATACCACAGTTCAAAAGCATCAGTTCTTCGGCACTCAGCTTTCTTTATAGTCCAACTCTCACATTCATTCATGACTACTGGAAAAACCATAGCTTTGATTATATGGACCTTTGTTGGCAAAGTAATATCTCTGCTTTTTAATATGCTGTCTAGGTTGGGCATAACTTTTCTTCCAAGGAGCAAGTGTCTTTTAATTTCATGGCTGCAGTAACCATCTGCAATGATTTTGGAGCCCAAGAAAATAGTCTGTCACTGTTTCCATTGTTTCCCCATCTATTTGCCATGAAGTGATGGGACTGGATGCCATGATCTTAGTTTTCTGAATGTTAAGCTTTAAACCAACTTTTTTACTCTCCTCTTCTACTTTCATCAAGAGGCTCTTTAGTGCTTCTTCGCTTTCTGCCATAAGCCTGGTTCATCTGGATATCTGAGGTTATTGATATTTCTCCCAGCAATCTTGATTTCAGCTTGTGCTTCATCCAGCCCAGCATTTCTCTGAATATAAGTTAAATAAGCAGGGTGACAATATACAGCCTTGACATACTCCTTTTCCTATTTGGAACCAGTCTGTTGTTCCATGTCCAGTTCTAACTGTCGCTTCTTGACCTGCATACAGATTTCTTAGGAGGCAGGTCAGGTGGTCTGGTAGTCCCATCTCTTGAAGAATTTTCCACAGTTTGTTGTGATCCACACAGTCAAAGGCTTTGGTGTAGTCAATAAAGCGGATGTTTTTCTGGAACTCTCTTGCTTTTTTGATGTGATCCAATAGATGTTGTCAATTTCTGTTTCCTCTGCCTTTTGTAAATCTGGTTTGAACATCTGGAAGTTCATGATTCACATACTGTTGAAATCTGGCTTGGAGAATTTTCAGCATTACTTTGCTAGTGTGTGAGATGAGTGCAATTGTGCAGTAGTTTGAGCATTCTTTCACATTGGCTTTCTTTGGGACTGAAATGAAGGACCTTTTTCAGTCCTGTGGCCACTGCTGAGTTTTCAAAACAGGCTGCCATATTGAGTGCAGCACTTTCACAGCATCATCTTTTAGGATTTGAAATAGCTCAAATGGAATTCCATCACCTCCACTAGCTTTGTTCATAGTGATGCTTCCTAAGGCCCACTTGACTTTGCATTCCAGGCTGTCTCGCTCTAGGTGAGTGATGACACCATCGTGGTTATCTGGGTCATGAAGATGTTTTTTGTATAGTTCTTCTGTGTATTCTTGCCACCTCTTCTTAATATCTTCTGCTTCTGTTAGGTTCATACCATTTCTGTACTTTATTGTGCCCATCTTTGCATGAAATGTTCCCTTGGTATCTCTAATTTTCATGAAGAAATCTCTAGTCTTTCCCACTCTACTGGTTTCCTCTATTTCTTTGTATTGATCACTCAGAAAGGCTCTCTTATCTCTCCTTGCTCTTCTTTGGAACTGTGCATTCAAATGGGTATATCTTTCCTTTTCTCATTTGCCTTTTGCTTCTCTTCTTTTCTCAGCTATTTGTAAGGTCTCCTCAGACAATCATTTTGCCTTTTTGCATTCTTTCTCTTGGGGATGATCTTGATCACTGCCTCCTGCACAATGTCACGGACCTCTGTCCATAGTTCATCAGGCACTCTATCAGATCTAATCCCTTGAATCTATTTGTCACTTCCGCTGTATAATCCTTAGGGATTTTATTTAGGTCATACCTGAATGGTGTAGTGGTTTTCTCTACTTTCTTCAGTCTGAATTTAGCAATAAGGAGTTCATGATCTGAGCCACAGTCAGCTCCCAATCTTGTTTTTGCTGACTGTACAGAGCTTCTCCATCTTCGGCTGCAAAGAATATAATCAATCTGATTTCGGTATTGACCATCTGGTGATGTCCATGTGTAGAGTCTTCTCTTGTGCTGTTGGAAAAGGCTGTTTGCTATGACTAGTGTGTTCTCTTGGCAAAACTCTGTTTGCTTTTGACCTGCTTCATTTTGTACTCCAAGGCCCAATTTGCCTGTTACTCCAGGTATCTCTTAACTTTCTACTTTTGCATGTAAAGTAGGAAGTCAGACATGAATGGGTGAATTTAATTCAGATGACCATTCTATCTACTACTGCGGGCGAGAATACCTTAGAGGAAATGGAATAGCCCTCATATTCAACAAGAAAGTCGAAAATGTAGTACTTGGGTGCAGTCTCAAAAATGACTGAATGGGTTCCAAGGCAACCCATTCAGCATCACAGTAATCCAACTCTATGGCCCAACCAGTAATGCTGAAGAAGGTGGAGCTGAACGGTTCTATGAAGACCTATAAGACCTCTAGAACTAACACCCAAAAGAGATGTTCTTTTCAGCACAGAGGATTGGAATGCAAAAGTAGGAAGTCAAGAGATACCCGGAATAACAGGCACGTTTGGCCTTGGAGTACAAAATGAAGCAGGGCAAAGGCTAACAGAGTTTGGTCATAAGAATGTGCTCATCATAGCAAACACCCTTTCTCAAAAACCCAAAAAAGACTACTCTACATATGGATATTGCCAGATGGTCAATATCAAAATTTGATTATGTTCTTAGAAGCCAAAGATGGAGAAGCTCTATACAGTCAGTAAAAACAAGACTTGCAGCTGATTGTGGCTCAGATCATGAGCTCCTAATTGCAAAATTCAGGGTTAAATTGAAGTAGGGAAAACTACTAGGCCATTCAGGTAGATCTAAATCAAACCCTTTATGATTATACAGGGGACGTGATGAATAGATTCAAGGGATTAGATCTGGTAGACAGAGTGCTGAAGAACTGTGGATGGAGGTTTATAACATTGTATAGGAGACAGTGACCAAAACCATCCTAAAGAAAAAGAAATGTGAGAAGGCAAAGTTGTTGTCTGAGGATGCCTTACAAATAACGGAGGAAAGAAGAAAAGCAAAAAAAGGCAAGGGAGAAAGGGTAAGATAGACCCAACTGATGCAGAGTTCCAAAGAATGGCAAGGAGGGATAAGAACGCCTTCTTAAATGAGCAATGCAAAGAAATAGAGGAAAACAATAGAACAGGAAAGGCTAGAGATCTCTTCAAGAAAACTGGACATATCAAGGGAACATCTTTTGCAAGGATGGGGATGATAAAGGACAGAAAATCCTTACCATTAAGGACCTAACAGAACCAGAAGAGATTAGGAAGAGGTGGCAAGAATACACAGAAGATCTATACAAAAAACATCTTAATGACCAGGATAACCATGATAGTGTGGTTACTCACCTAGAGCCAGACACCCTGGAGTGTGAAGTCAAGTGGGCCTTAGGAAGCATCACACTCTGATGCTGTTACAGAGCTGTACTCAATATGGCAGCAAATTTGGAAAACTCAGCAGTGGCCACAATACTGGAAGAATTCAGTTTTCATTCCAATCCCCAAGAAAGGCAATGCCAAAGAATGTTCCAACTACCATACAATTGCACACATTTCACATCCTAGCAAGGTTATGCTCAAAATCCTTCAAGCTAGGCTTCAGCAGTATGTGAAATGAGAACTTCCAGATGTACAAGCTGGGTTTCAAAGAGGCAGAGGAACCAGAGACCAAATTGTCAACATTCAATGGATCATGGAGAAAGCAAGGGAGTTCCAAAAAAACAATCTACTTCTGCTTCTTGGGTTATGCTAAAACCTTTGTGTGATCACAACAAACTGTGGAAAATTCTCAAAGAGATGGGGATACCAGACCACCTTACCTGTGTCCTGAGAAATCTGTATGTAGGCCAAGAAGCAATAATCAGAACCTTACATGGAGTAAGTGACTGGTTCCAAATTTGTTAAGGAGTACAACAAGGCTGTCTACTGTCACCCTGCTTATAATATGCAGAGTACATCATGGAAATGCCAGGCTGGAAGAATCACAAGCTGGAATCAAGATTGCCAGGAGAAATATCAAGAACTTCAGACATGCACATGATATCACTCTGATGGGGAAAGTGAAGAGGAACTAAAGAGCCTCTTGATGAGGGTGAAAAAGCTTGCTTGAAACTGAACATAAAAAAAAACTAAGATTATGGTGTCCGGTCCCATCATTTCATGGCAAACAGAAGGGGAAAAAGTGGAAGCAGTGACAGAATTTCTTTTCTTGGGCTCCAGAATCACTGCAGACAGTGACTGCAGCCATGAAATTAGAAGGTGCTTACTCCCTGAAAGGAAAGCTGTGACAAACCTAGACAGCATATTAAATAGGAAAGACATCACTTTGCCAGCAAAGGTCCACATAATAAAAGCTATGGGTTTTCCAGTAGTCATGTATGGATGTGAGAGTTGGACTATAAGGACAGCTGAGCGCCAAAGAAATGATGCTTTCTAATTGTAGTGCTGAAGAAGACTCTTTAGAGTCCGTCAGACTGCAAGGAGATGAGACAGTCAATCCTAATGGAAATCAACTCTGAATATTCATTGGAAGGACAGATTTTGAAGGTGAAGCTCCAATACTTTGGACACCTGATGCAAAGAGCTGACTCACTGGAAAAGATCCTGATGCTCGGAAAGCCTGAAAACAAAAGAAGGGGGTGGTACAGGAAGAGATGGTTAGATAGCACCACTGATTCAATGCACATGAATTTGAGCAAACTCGAGGAGATAGTGGAGGACAGAGGAACCTGGCGTGCTATAGTCCACGGGCTTGCAAAGAGCTGGACATGACTTAGCGATATGACTTAACAACATACTTGACCACCCAGCAGTCCCTGAAATCCAGCCTGGCCTTGAACTAACACAGCCACACGAACGAGGATGACCAGAGTAGTGTCATCCAGCCTGGTGAACTGCTGTGTGGTTAGAAAACAAGCCCATGCCAGCCACGTCTACCTGTCACAAGAGGTAGATTTTGTTGGACCGACTGCCGTCCAAGTAAAGACGGACTTTACTGCCATCTACTGGACAACTATGACAGTCAAATGCAAACCTGTGGATCAAGCTGTGGAGAGGTGTGGATTTTATCCTGACCGGAATGGTAGAGGTGGCCGTGTTGGGAGGCAAGGGAAGGTGCCTAAAGAGGTCCCGGGGCTTCTGAGGGTTCCCCACACACACGGCCCCATCAGTCTCCACACACAACCAGAAGCAGCTTTCCACAAAGGAAGTGGACTTGTAGTTTGAAGATGGCAGAGTAAAGACGATTCTGCCCCTTCAAATCCTGAAAACCATCCCAAAGAAGGAAAACAAGAAATACACAGTAAAATACAAATGAGACCTAAATCTGGGGGCTTGACGCACAGAGTATGGGGAGGCATCCCTGCAGCAGCCAACAAGGGTATACGAAACACCTGTAACCAGACAAGGACAGGAGCAGAGGAGTCGAGGCCGAGGGTGTCGTCATCCCTCATCAGCTCTCCATCTAGAACCCGCTGACTGAAGAAGTTTAACAACTGTCCACCGACCTGACTTCCTCACATGTACCTATGACCGCTTACTCGGATGATTGTATCTGGGGACAGGAGCTGAAGCAGACGTTTGGAGAAGTATTAGACATAAGTTCTAAGTGGACACTGAAAGTCAAAGACTCAAAACAACATCATCATGCCTCCCCCAGCTGGTGGTAGGGGGTGGTCATGGAGGCCAGCTAATAAATGGAGATCTCTTCCAACTATATTATGACACAGGCCTGGGCAAAACTGTGAAAGACTGGTGTCCGTCTCACATGGTTTCTGATCCTCTTATCTAATCAGTATGGGAGAATGCATTTGCCTAATCAATGACTATATGACACACCTAAGGCCTTATTAATCTGCTCTGGCAACAACACCGTGTCCAGTACAGCAGCTACAATCAGGACCCCTGGTCAGCTAAGTCTCGGTGGTCGACATTCTCTAGCATCCATCTAGTTTCTTCAAGGGCTGGACTAGTGAATTAAACTGAGCTAGGAGGGACCACCACCCTGACATTTTTAGGTTCTAATGGTGGCGGTAATCTCCTCCATTCTCCCCCATCTCCGAGTTCAATACCGTTTTTGATGTACTATCTTGGGGACGGCAGTTTCACGTTTCCACTTGGCTTTGCCAATCAAGATAACTCAACTCCAGACCAAAGAACAAACGCAGGGGTCAATCTGCCAGGAGTATCAACTGTCGAGTGTATCAGTTCCAGTCACATACTTGAGGACTGGGAAGATGACTGCTGCATGGACCACGGGGTCTGTTTTGGACCACCAGACTCGTACACTTGAATGAACAGTGCAGAGAATGATGACCTGCTGTGGCTCCGAGATCAACCACCTGGTGAAAGGGACTATGGTTTGTCTCTTCCCCTCAGGAAGGGAGGCTCACGAGGAGCCTGCTCTTGACCTGTGTGCAGAAGCAGAGCTGAGAAGGACAGGGGTGGACAGTGGTAGCCGTGAAAATGCCTGTCTGTCTCTCTCCTGTGGGAGTGCAACTGACAGACCCCCCCTGACGTGCCCTAAGCCTCCCGTCCGCTCACGGCAAGGCCATAAGTCCCGCAGCGGCTCTTGGCCAGCAACTGCATATGGAGAAGGAGGTCCTTTCCTATGAGATACTGGATTCCTCTAACAGACAGCTTCCAACCCTTCTTCACACCCTCTCTATGCCAAGGGGTCAGACTGTGCTGTCCCCCGCCAGCTTTCCCACCTCCTCTGACTCCCTCCTTCTGTTCTTCCTCAGAGGCCTTCTCCCTGCATCTCCTGCATGTCTAATGCCATCATGGCACACTAATGCCTTCAGTGAAAAACCTCATATGCTCTATGGGGATGGAAGTCAGCACACAGGAATAAACAACTTGGCCAAGTGGAGTAATCCCAACCTCAGGGAGTGGCCCACAGTGAGATAATGTGGACCACAACTCTGGAAAGGGCTGCGGAATTGAATGACAAGTACTGCAGAAGGCAGGATGGGGTAGGGAGCAGGATGCTGACGGATTTTCAGGGGATGGGGGTGGGGGGGGGAAGGTTCGCAGGAAGGTAAAGGCAGACCTCTCAGATCCCCACAGAAG
>NW_011495072.1:295739-300264 GCF_000754665.1 Bison bison bison | reverse complement strand
TCCAACTATCTCATCCTCTGTCATCCCCTTCTCCTCCTGCCTTCAATCTTTCCCAGCATCAGGGTCTTTCCCAATGATTCAGCTCTTCACATCAGGTGCCAAAGTACTGAAGCTTCAGCTTCAGTATCAATCCTTCCAATCAATATTCAGGGTTGATTTCTTTTAGGATTGACTGGTTTGACCTCCTTGCAGTCCAAGCGACTCTTCAAGAGTCTTCTCCAACACCAACACCACAGTTCAAAAGCATCAATTCTTCGGCGCTCAGCTTTCTTTATGGTCCAACTCTCACATTCATATATGACTACTGGAAAAACCATAGTTTTGACTATATAGACATACATATTGAAAATTACCTTAAATGTGAATGGATTAAATGAACCAACCAAAACACACAGACCAGCTGGGTAGATGAAAACACGTGCGTGTATGCACTTTCACTTACCACATTACTTAACCCCTCCAAATTGTATGTAATTATCTTACATTGTTTAGGTTAATCATGTCTCTATTATGGCTTGCAATTGTAATTATCTTTTTTTTGGTCTGGATATTGATTATGAAAACTGATAAACATCTTTTATTATTGTGATTATGTAACTATTGTATCATGATTGATCAACAGAAAATAACACAATTCTGTAACAGTAAAACTATCATTTAATAGAAAAAAAAATTCAAAGAAATTCTAGCCTTGTAGAGATGACAGTGCCTTCATGCCAAGAAAAGAACGCTATTTCCCACAGCCAAGACATGAAAGCAACCCAAGTAAGTGCCTAATAATACGACTGAATAAGAAGATGTGTTATATGATTGTATGTATGTGTGTGTGTGTGTGTGTGTATATATACATATATAGGCCTCTGTGATGGCTCAGCAAGTAAATAATCTGCCTGCAATACAGGAGATGTGGGTTCAATCCCTGGGTTGGGAAGATCCCCTGGATGAGAAAAATGGCAAACCACTGCAGTATTTGTGCCTGAAAAATCCCATGGACAGAGGAGCCTGGTGGCTACAGTCCAAAGGGTCGCAAAGAGGTGGACATGACCGATTGACTAAGCATATATATATATATATATATAAAATGGAATATTACTCAGTCATAAAAACGAATGAAATATTGCCATTTGCAGCAATGTAAATGGACCTAGAGCATATTATGTTTAGTGAAATGAGTCAGAGAAAGACAAATACTATATGATATCAATCACTTGGAATCTAAAAAATGATACACATAAATGTATATACAAAATAGAAACAGACTCACAGATATAGAAAACAAATTTGTGGTTAACAAAAGGGAGAGGGAATTGGGGAGGGACAATTTAGGTGTTTGAGATTAACAGATAAAACTAGCACATATTAGGAAGATATATAAAGGAAGCAACAAGGATATACTACACAGCTCAAGGAATTACACCATTATCTTATAACAACCTATGATAGAATATAATCTCCAAAAATACTAAATCACTAGGCTGTACACCTGAAACTAACACAATATTGTAAATCAATCATATTCCAATTAAAAAAAAGAAGAAAATGCTATAAAAAGGAACTTTTAAAGATAAGAAAGAGCTCCAACTTACTGGTACTTCAGAGAAAGACAGAATAAAGAACACATTTCTATTCTGAAAGAAATAATACAAAGTTCCCAGAACTCTAATCGCATGTCCTTCCAGACTGAAGTGCCCACCACAATTAATGAAAAAAATTTCCATATGATGGCATATCACCATAACATTTCAGAATACAAGAAATAAACTTTAAAAGATGTTTTCAGAGATAAAAACAAAACCCAAACCAGGGCATCTGCAAAGGATCTGTAATAAGAATAGCACCAGAAAGTTCAAAAGCCATACAGCACTGCACCACAACGGTACAGTACTCATACCTCAGGGGCAACTGACTTATAACCAAGGATTTCATATCCAGCCAAATCACTAATCATGTGACAGGGCAGAAGAAGAGTTTCAGATATCTGAGACTTAAAAACTTTACTTTCCAGGCACCACTTTTGGGGAAGCTATTGGAGGACAGGTCCTACCAAAACAAAGGAGAGATGGGGGTCAGGAAGCAGAGAGAGGTGAAGGAAACCCTCAGGAAAATGCTGGGGCAAGGCCAGGATAAGGCCTCGGTATCAGGTATGGGGGTGGCCAGTCCAGATGTGAGCAGGGTTGAGGTTCCACAAGACGATCAAACCAATGAAACAGGTAAGCCATCTGCAGTAAGAGATCACTTAGACACCTGGCAGAAAGCGTAGGGTTTAATTAGCAGTAAAGACACGGAAATCTGCTTCCTCCTTCAAACAAACAACAAAGGCCACAATTCTAACAAGTGAAAGACAAGTGTTGTTAACCCTAGGGACAAAAATTTGAAAGGAAAAGAAATAAAATCATGGTATAAATGTAAGCTTAACTGTGAAAAGTGTTTATAGGTCCTGATGATATAAAACTGACATCTGATCTAAACCAATTATACTGTAACTAATTGGGAGGACAGGGGAGTGAGAGAGAGCTAAATCAGTACCTTATGTTCCAAACTGAAGAGAGATCAACAAATAGAGATCTAATCATATTGTTTCAAGATATAAACACCAAAATAACAGCTAGAAGAACTGAATGAGTGCTGCTGGGGAGAGAGAAATAGGAGGGAGGAGGTGGGGGTACCTTTTTAATAAGTTATCCTTGATAAAAATAAAAAAAAACCAGACTGACCAACTCATTCAGCAAGTTGCAGAACAATCATGTACAAGATGATCCTATTTTTAAAAAATATAAGTTATAAAGGACATAAGTATAAACAGATATACTGGTATTACATAAGTAAGAAGATGTACCAGTGTAAAGGCAGGAAGAAAAAACCCAAATGCCATCAGTGGCCTCCTCCAGGTGACAATGGAGGGCTGGGGGACTTTCCTTTCCCTTTGTTTTTAATTATACAACAAAAAAGTGGTAGGATTATGGCTGTTTTATTTTTCAAGTAATTAAATTCTATGTTTATTATGAAAATATCTTAGTAAGCAAAACTGAACGTGTATATCTATGCCTATGGTATCAGTTCAGTTCAGTTCAGTCGCTCAGCTGTGTCCAGCTCTTTGCAACCCCGTGGACTGCAGCATGCCAGGCCACCCTATCCATCACCAACTCTGGGAGCTTACCCAAACTCATGTCCATTGGTTGGATGGTGATGCCATCCAACCATCTCATCCTCTGTCGTCCCCTTCTCCTCCTGCCTTCAATCTTTCCCAGCATCAGGGTCTTTTCAAGTGAATCAGCTCTTTGCATCAGGTAGCCAAAGTATTGGAGTTTCAGCTTCAGTATCAGTCCTTCCAATCAATATTCAGGGTTGATTTCCTTTAGGACTGACTGGTTTGATCTCCTTGCAGTCCAAGGGACTCTCAAGAGTCTTCTCCAACACCACAGTTCAAAAGCATTAATTTTTTGGCACTCAGCTTTCTTTATAGTCCAACTCTCACATGCATGCATGACTACTGGAAAAACCATAACCTTGACTAGACAGACCTTTGTTGGCAAAGTAATGTCTCTGCTTTTTTAATATTCTGTCTAGGTTGGGCATAACTTTTCTTTCAAAGAGTAAGAGTCTTTTAATTTCACGGCTGCAGTCACCATCTGCAGTGATTCTGGAACCCAAGAAAATAAAGTCTGCTACTGTTTCCACTGTTTCTCCATCTATTTGCCATGAAGTGATGGGACTGGATGCCATGATCTTTGTTTTCTGAATGTTGAGCTTAAGCCAACTTTTATACTCTCCTCTTTCACTTTCATCAAGAGGCTCCTTAGTTCTTCTTGGGCTTTCTGCCGTAGGGTGGTGTCATCTGCATATCTGAGGTTATTGATATTTCTCCTGGCAATCTTGATTCCAGCTTGTGCTTCTTCCAGGCTACCGTTTCTCATGATGTACTCTGCATATAAGTTAAATAAGCAGGGTGACAATATACAGCCTTGACGTCCTCCTTTTCCTATTTGGAACCAGTCTGTTGTTCCATGTCCAGTTCTAACTGTTGTTTTCTGACCTGCATACAGATTTCTCAAGAGGCAGGTCAGGTGGTCTGGTATTCCCATCTCTTTCAGAATTTTCCACAGTTTATTGTGAGCCACACAGTCAAAGGCTTTGGCATAGCCAATAAAGCAGAAATAGATGTTTTGCTGGAACTCTCTTGCTTTTTCCATGATCCAATGGATGTTGGCAATTTGATCTCTGGTTCCTCTGTCTTTTCTAAAACTAGCTTGAACATCTGGAAGTTCATGGTTCATGTACTGTTGAAGTCTGGCTTGGAGAATTTTGAGCATTACTTTACTATCATGTGAGATGAGCACAATTGTGCGGTAGTTTGAGCATTCTGTAGCATTGGCTTTCTTTGAGACTGTAATGAAAACAGACCTTTCCCAGTCCTGTGGCCACTGCTGAATTTTCCAAATTTGCTGGCATATTAAGTGCAGCACTTTCACAGCATCATCTTTCAGGATTTGAAATAGCTCAACTGGAATTCCATCACCTCCACTAG
>NW_011495072.1:280186-295636 GCF_000754665.1 Bison bison bison | reverse complement strand
TCTTTGCATTGATCACTGAGGAAGGCTTTCTTATCTCTCCTTGCTATTCTTTGGAACTCTGTATTCATATGCTTATATCTTTCCTTTTCTCCTTTGCTTTTTGCTCCTCTTCTTTTTACAGCTATTTGTAAGGCCTCCTCAGACAGCCATTTTGCTTTTTTGCATTTCTTTTTCTTGGGGATGGTCTTGCTCCCTGTCTCCTGTTAAATGTCATGAACCTCCATCCATAGTTCATCAGGCACTCTATCAGATCTAGTCCCTTAAATCTATTTCTCACTTTCACTGTATAATCGTTAGGGATTTGATTTAGGTCATACCTGAATGGTTTAGTGATTTTCCTTACTTTCTTCAATTTCAGTCTGAATTTGGCAATAAGTAATTCATGATCTGAGCCACAATCAGCTCCCAGTCTTGTTTTTGCTGGCTGTATAGAGCTTCTTCATCTTTGGCTGCAGAGAATATAATCAATTTGAGTTCGGTGTTGACCATCTGGTGATGTCCATGTGTAGAGTCTTCTCTTGTGTTGTTGGAAGAGGGTGTTTTCTATGACCAGTGTGTTCTCTTGACAACACTCTGTTAGCCTTTGCCTTGCTTCGTTTTGCACTCCAGGGCCAAATTTGCCTGTTATTCCAGGTGTTTCTTGACTTCCTACTTTTGCATTCCAGTCCCCTATAATGAAAAGGACATCTTTTTTGGATGTTATTTCTAGAAGGTCTTGTAGGTCTTCATAGAACCATTCAACTTCAGCTTCTTCAGCGTTACTGGTCGGGGTTATAGACTTGGATTACTGTGACACTGAATGGTTTGCCTTGGAAATGAACAGATCATTCTGTTGTTTTTGAGACTGCATCCAAGTACTGCATTTCGGACTCTTTTGTTGGCTATGATGGCTACTCCATTTCTTCTAAGGGATTCTTGCCCATAGTAGTAAATATAATGGTCATCTGAGTTAATTTCACCCATTCCAGTCCATTTTAATTCGCTGATTCCTAAAATGTCGATGTTCACTCTTGCCATCTCCTGTGTGACCACTTCCAGTTTGCCTTGATTCATGGACCTAACATTCCAGGTTCCTACGCAATATTGCTCTTTACAGTATTGGACCTTGCTTCTATCACCAGTCACACCCACAACTGGGTGTTGTTTTTGCTTTGGCTCCATCTCTTCATTCTTTCTGGAGTTATTTCTCCACTGATCTCTGGTAGCATATTGGGCACCTACTGACCTGGGGCAGAGAAGGAAATGGCAACCCACTCCAGTACTCTTGCCTGGAAAATTCCACGGATGTAGGAGCCTGGTGGGCTGCAGTCCGTGGGGTCACAAAGAGTCGGACACTACTGAGTGACTTCACTTTCTTTCTATAGTTCCTTTTGGAGAAGAAAATGGCAACCCACTCCAGTGTTCTTGCCTGGAGAATCCCATGGATGGAGAGGCCTGGTGGGCTGCAGTCTATGGGGTTGCAAAGAGTCGGACATGACTAAGGAACTAACACACACGCACAGCGACCTGGGGAGTTCATCTTTCAGTGTCCTATCTTTTTGCCTTTTCATACTGTTCATGGGGTTCTCAAGGCAAGAATACTGAAGTGGTTTGCCATTCCCTTCTCCAGTGGAACACATTTTGTCTATATGCTGCTGCTGCTGCTGCTAAGTTGTTTCAGTCGTGCCTGACTCTGTGTGACCCCATAGACGGCAGCCCACCAGGCTCTTCTGTCCATAGGATTCTCCAGGGAAGAATACTGGAGTGAGTTGCCATTTCCTTCTCCAATGCATGCATGCATGCATGCTAAGTCGCTTCAGTCGTGTCCAACTCTGTGTGACCCAACGGACAGCAGCCCACCAGGCCCCTCTGTCCACGGGATTCTCCGGGCAAGAATACTGGAGTGGGTTGCCACTTCCTTCTCCATCTATGGTATTGTATACAGAGAAAAAGGACAGGAAAAGTTCACAGGAAACCATTAACACACTAAAGGGTAACTGTGGTTGTTCACCTCTCGGGACCTGGAGGAGGGGCGGGTGTGCAAACAGGGGCCTTATCCACCTTCCCCACAATGTGCATGTGGTGGTTTCAAGCAAACACCAAGTCTGCAGTCCTACTGACGTGTGAGCAGGATGGCGTAAAACAAGGGGAGGGAGAGCCAGTGGGGAGATGAATAGGATGGAGACGTGGTTGGCGAAATCATGCTGGGCAAACCAAAAACTTCCTTGACCCTATGCGACTTTCTGGTCTGCAGGTGTGGGCCTACACTGCAAGGACCAAACATCACCTAACACAGGCACATGTATGCTACAGCTCTTACAAGGCACCCCTGAAACGAGAGGACACTGCTTCCCCATGTATGTCTGGGCCCAAGGCGGGAGACACAAGCAAGACAAACGGTTTGCTTGTGCAAAATTAATAAAGCTTAACAATAATGAAGCCTAATTATCTGAGAACTTATTCTCAGGCAAGACTTTAATACAATATGTATTTAAGAGAAATTAAGACTGCCTTAATTTGTATAAAGGTCTGTGAATGTTTCAGGAGAAGAAATAGAATGGTATGCTAGGAAATCTTCATTTTTAATTAAAATGACTAGTGTCACTATTTTTAAAGCAAATTCATCAACTGAATTTATATTATTTTAACTGACCACATGGCAGCAGCAAAGGCTGAAGACTGGCCAGGAGTCTTTGCAGCAGGCCCCCAGTAGTCAGTGGGAGGGCCAGGGCTGGTCTCAGGTGGCAGACCTCACTCAGGCCTCAGGCCTCATGTTCACAAGGGGCAAGGGTTTGGCCCTCTCTGAACTGTGGGCTCTGCTACTGTGTTAGGCTTCTGTTCAGTGGCTGTGATGGAACCACTCAACAGATTCAAAAGAATTACTACTACTATACCATCAAAAATCTCTCTGTTCTTTTTTGTATGAAAAGGTTTCATTGTTCTTATCTCACTTCTTCCCCCCACAGACTTTAGTTCACAGAAAATACAACTTTTTGTTGTTATTGAAACATAGTATCAAAAGACAGTCAACAAAATCAATATAGTAATTATTTAAGGAATGCTAAGAATGCTTTCAATAAAACTATTATTATCTCTGCCTCTAGCCTCACTCAACACTTCAGTTGCTAAAAAAAAAACAAGAAACAACAAAGAAACAAACAAAAACTTTATCATGATCTGTTTACACAGCGGTACAGATCAAAAAATAACGAAAGCTCATAAAACCAGCTTAGAGAACATCTCTCTGGTTTTTAAATATGTACTCCCTGACAGGCAACACCACCATTCAAATTCCAGCCTTGGCCTAGCCAAGAGGTTTGCCTGGAGCCTTTCCAAGAGTTCCTACTGGTATGGTTGGGATGCTGGAGTGGTAGAATTTTACAGTGTAAGAAATGAATACTTGGGCAATAACTCATATAAAACTTCTAGAGCAACTGTATCATATACTACTTGGCCTTTAACTTTCCCCCACCCCAAATTCAAATTCTTTGCACTAAAAATAAGATTTCAAGTATGACAAAACTGTTAACACTAGGGATATCTGGGTAAATAGTATTTGGAAGTTCTTTGTCCTATTCTTACAATTTTTCTCTAAGTTTTAAATTATTTCCAAATAAAAACTTAAAAAAAAAAAAGAAGCATTTTTCTGTATATGAGTCTGGGCAGCTGGCTCATATCTGCACCCAGGGTGGCTCAGATGGGCCCAGGCAAACCAGGCATTCCACAAATGTCTTCTAATCTCAACAGTCTTTGAGAAAGTAACATGATCCCAAAGTTTATTTGGATTTTCAACATTGACAAATTTTTTAAAAATGTTTTTTTGTATCTGAAGATTACAATAACAAAATGATTTTGATTAAAAGGAAAAAAACCAACACAGTATCACTACTTACTCTATGAATTATACCAGCTGAATGTAGATGTTTAATACCACAGAGCATCTGGTAAAGAAGGTAGGACATTCTTTCATGGTCCAGCTCCATGTGAATAACCTGACATAAGTTAGCATCCATTAATTCCATAACCAAATACCTGAGGAAATAAATGATCAGCCATGTACACATGAAAATTATCCAAATTCCTTCATGGTATCAAATCAGAATCTTTATAAAAAAGAAATAACTTCATACCTAGTCACTGTACTGGCTAAAGTAAAAAGATAATTTGCTTTCATTAGGTATCTTGATTTATAAGCTATCTTGAAAAGAAGCAATTTTTATATCATAGTAAATAGAATCTCAAACATGCAAAGTCTCCTATATTTAAAATTTTTTGCTACTGGGTCATTCTTACCAATACAGAAACCATGCCGTTACTGCTTGCATCTTAAGAAAACTTTTGACCTTACCTCCCCTACCAGCTACGATCCTGTATTTTTGGTCTTCCTGCAAGCAAAACTCCCCAAAGAGGTATCTACACTCATCATCTTCAATTTTTTTCTCCCATTTTTCCTTAATCTCACTTTAATTAGGCTTTTGCCCCCACCACTTCGCTGAAACTGTCCTCAAGGCTCCTGACACCTCCGTGTTGCTAAACCCAGTGGCTAGTCCTACAATCCTGGCTGACCATGACTTTCTCTTACCACTGGCTTCTTACTGTTGGAGTAAGAAGAACAGGCCAGCACCTGTTCCTGGCCTTCTTTTCTCTACTGTACTCATAGTCACGACGATCTTCTCTGGTTTCTGATCTCAAGGCTTTAAATACCATCTATAGACTGTCAACTCTCAAATTAATACATTCAACCCAGACATCCCACCTGAACTCCAGGCTCACTTATCTAAATGACTGCTTCACAGATCAGTTTGGGTGCCCAATAGACTCCCTGTCTGAAACCGAGCTCCTGATTCTACGCCACCCCCAAATCTGTTCTTCCTGTAGCTTTCCTCATCTCAGTTGAGAGAACTTTTATCCTTCTGGTGAGCACCTGAGCCAAAATTCCAAATGCTGTTCTCAGCAACTCCTTCTCTCAAACCACACAAAGCCTCTCTCAAAGCCTCTCTAAGAGCAAACACTGGGGTTCTATCTTCAAAACAGTGTTGACATCCAATCTCATGCCTTTACCATCACTATCACCCCTTTGGTCTAAATGTAGCCACAATAATCTCTCACCTGAACTACTGCAGTAGCCTCCTGACTGGTCTTCTGTGTTCCACCCCATACAGTGGATTCACAGTCCAGAAACCAAGTTATTGTTTTAAAATGTAAGTTAGATACACTCAGTCTTCTACTGAAAGTCTTACTTGTGAAGGGAAGTCCTTACAACGGCCGAGAGGCCCAGCAGTGTCGGCCCTGCCACTTCTTTGAGCCGATCTCTTCTACTTTCCTCTGCTTCCTTCGATCCAGCCAAACAGGCTCTTGCTCTTCAAGAGCACACACCAGGCACACTCCCATGTCTGCTCCTTTATGCTGCTTGTTCCTTCTATCTTTTAAAAATATAACTGTATTTATTTTAATTTTGGCTGTGCTGGATCTTCACTGATGCACAGGTTTTCCCCAGTTGCGGCAAGCAGCAGGCACTCTCTTGCTACAGCACGTGGGCTTTTCACTGCAATGGCTTCTCCTCTTGTGGAACACGGCTTCTATGACTTGTGGGCTTCAGTAGCTGCAGCACTTGGGCTCAGTAGCTGTGGCTCCCCAGTGTTAGAGAGCCGGCTCAGCAGTTGTGGCACACGGGCTTAGTTGCTCTGTGGCATGAGGGATCTTCCTGGATCAGGGACTGAACCCCTGCTTCCTGCACTGGCAGGTAGATTCTTTAGCACTGAGTCACCAGGGAAGCCCATTCCTTCTATCTTGATACTACCTTTCTCAAAATATCTGTAGGACTAACCCCCTCATTTCCTTCAAGGCTTCTTCAAATGTCACCAATTCCATGAGGTCCTTCCCTAACTATCCTACTTAAAACTGCAGCCTGACTCCTAAACCCCAGCACTTCTGATCCCTCACTCAGCTTCGTTTCTTCCACATTTGCCACATTCTAATGAATGACATAATTTCCCTATTTGTTATGTTGATTATCTTCCCTGGTTTTCCTTCAAGCTCTAGGAGGAAATATGATCATCCACAATTCTTAAATAATGAAAGGAATTTTTGCCTGTTTTGGTCACTAAGTATGTCAAGTTCAAGAGAGTGCTTAGCACACAGCTGGCAATCAAATTTTCCTTTTGGCTGTGCAACTGAAAGCATGGCATCCTAACCGCTGGACTGCCAGGGAATTTCTAGCAGTCAAATATTTGTTGAATGAATAAACCAATAAATTTAAGATAAAGTTGTGCATTATATCTAAATAATAAATTAATATTTCATTTCATTGTTAGTAAAACAATTCTATTTCAGATTTTGGAAAACATACAATATTTAGTCACTTACCCATTTCATATAACAACCATAAATCCCTAAACCCTACAATCCTGGATTTTAGGGGACTAGAGAAAAACACTTTATATTTCAGTAAAGCAAATCAGCAGCATTAATGGCACTGTCTTCTCCAAGGAATCCACTTTCAGTCATCCTTTATCTGTTGTAAAAATGATAACTGTCTAGGGATAAGCACGTGCATGCTAAGTTGCTTCAGTAGTGTCTGACTCTTTGCAACCCTGTGGACTGTAGCCTGCCTGGCTCCTCTGTCCGAGGGATTCTCCAAGCAAGAATACTGGACTGGGTTGCCATGCCCTTCTCCAGGGCGTCTTCCCCACTCAGGGATCGAACCAGGATCTCTTACGTCTCCTACATTGGTGGGCGGATTCTTTATGACTAGAGCCACCTGAGAAGTCCATAGGCACAAATATTATTATTTGTTTTCCTTACTATTTCTATTTCATAGTGAAAAGTGGCTAAGATATCATTTTAAAATGTATTATGTTGTCTGCATTTCCTAAGTTAAAAAAAGCAGTCATGTTCTCTTAAATTCTCAGTCTTTCACGCACAGTGTATTACTGAATAAAAATTATACTTACACATCTTGAAATTCTTCTAGAGTTTTTTGTGGTGTAAACACATTTAACAAACTAATTATCTGAAAAGAGAAAATTAAACCTCAGTATGTCAAACAAGTCTACTTGACTATAAAAATTAAGTTTAACATTAAAATGTATTAAAAACTAGGAAAAAAATCACAGCAGAGCTTTGAAATTTTATTATTGTTACTGCTTTTACCAGAATATTCTATCATACAGCATTTCAAAATTAAATGATTAGGATTCTCGCCTTGGAAATAAGATGCACTTTTAATCAAATCACTTTTATGTGTCCCTGGTAACTTATTATTACAGAATTTTGACACATAATGCTTTCCAGCTTTGAACATAAAAAAGTATCAATTATAAGTAGAAAAACACTAAATAAAGCAATATGTTAACTCTGAAAACTTAAATACAATGTGCAAATTTCAAGAAAGTTTTGAAATATGAGGGCTAAGCTTATATTTTGGTACAATAAAGATGAAATGCCTCACAGTATTATGTATTTACCTAAAGAGGGTTCAAAAACTGACCCCATCGCAGGCTTTGGTCCTGGTACTCCAATGTTAAACAATGAATTCTGCTACTTGAGCATTAAAAACACATCCTCAATCATTTCAAATGACTGAGGGAAAGTTGAATTATTTAGTATAAAAGACTGAAGATTGGAGTGGCTGGATAGCCAAGGGGCAAAAAGAAAACTGAATTCATACTTTAACCTTTATACCAAGATAAACTTAAAATGGAACAAAAACTTAAATCTAAGGCATGAAACCATGAAACATTAAAATATGGATAAACATTCATACAACTCTGGTGTAGAAAAGTCTGTTCTAAGAATGACAAGAAATCTACAAGACTTGATTACATTCAACGACAAAAATCTATGGCAAAAACAACCTGCTGCTGCTGCTGCTAAGTCACTTCAGTCGTGTCCGACTCTGTGTGATCCCAGAGACTGTGCGATCCCAGAGATGGCAGCCCACCAGGCTCCGCCGTCTCTGGGATTCTCCAGGTAAGAACACTGAAGTGGGTTGTCATTTCCTACTTCAGTGCATGGAAGTGAAAAGTGAAAGTCAAGTCGCTCAGTCGTGTCCGACTCTTCACAATCCCACGGACTGCAGCCTACTAGGCTCCTCCGTCCATGGGATTTTCCAAGCAAGAGTACTGGAGTGGGTTGCCATTGCCTTCTCTGAAAAACAACCCAAATTAGGTCAAATGGAAAAGATATGAGGATTGATAGCTTTAATATACAAAGATCTTCTCTAAATGCATAAGACAAGTGTGCTCAGTCACTCAGTCATGTCTGATTCTTTGCGACCCCATGGACTGTAGCCCACCAGGCTCCTCTGTCCATAGGATTTCCTAGGCAAGAATACTGTAATGGGTTGCCATTTCCTACTTGAGGGGATCTTCCCAACTCAGGGATTAAACTTGTGTCTCTTGCATCTCCTGCATTGGCAAGGGATATGTTTATAAATATTTTAATGTTTCATGATTTCATGACTTAGATTTAAGTTTTTGTTTCATTTTAAGTTTATCTTGGTGTAAAGATTGACGTGTGAATCCAGTTTTTTTTTCCCCCCTTGAGTCTCTTGCATCTCCTGCATTGAAAGAAACCAACAGTCCTAGAGAAAAATGGACAAAGGCCATGGAAAACAAACTCTCAAGAAATAAAAATAAAAGGCTGGTAGAGATATGGAAAGAAAATCAACCTCACAAATAAAAATAAGGTATCATTTGTCATCTATCAGTTTGGTAAGGTAAAACAAAAAAAATCAACAATATGTAGTTCTGGAGTATTCTGAAATAAAAGCCATACTCAGATACTCAATGAAAGTGTAAAACTGATAGTATTCCTTGAGGTCAATTTGTCAGTATATATTAAAATCAGAAATGTGCATACTTTTTGACCCAGAATCTTGGCCAAAGAATTCACCTGTATAAGGATGTTCACTGCAGCACTGCTTATAGTAGTAAAAAATTAGACACAATCTAAATATTTGTGTTTTTTTATGTTTTATTTTTTTAATTTTTTAAAATATAAATTTATTTTAATTGATAATAAGCAATTGATTAAATGAATTACTGTGCATTTGTACTATGTAGCTATTTAAAAATGGTTTATATCTATATTCATTAATGTACATGAGATCTAGCAACATTCCACCATATTTTTTTTAAGAAAATTTTTTTTACTTTTGTTTTTATGATATACCCAAATGAATACAGAGTTCCAGAGAATAGTAAGGAGAGATAAGAAGGCCTTCTTAAGTGAACAATGCAAAGAAATAGAGGAAAACAATAGAATGGGAAAGACTAGAGGTCTTTTTAAGAAAACTGGAGATATTGAGGGAACATTTCATGCAAGGATGGGCATGATAAAGGACAGAAATGGTGAGGATCTAACAGAAACAGAAGAGATGGCAAGAATACACAGAACCAGACACCGGACATCCTGGAGTATAAAGTCAAGTGGGCCTTAGGAAGCTACTACAACCAAAGCTAGTGGAAGTGATAGAATTCCAGCTGAGTTATTTCAAATCCTAAAAGATGATGCTGTTAAAGAGCTGCACTCATTATGGCAGCAAATATGGAAAACTTAGCAATGACCACAGGACTCTAAAAGGTCAGTTTTCATTCCAATCCCAAAAAAGGACAATGCCAAAGAATGTTCAAACTACTGTACAATTATGCTCATTTCACATGCTAGCAAGGTTATGTTCAAAATCCTTCAAGCTAGGCTTCAGCAGTACATGAACTGAGAACTTCCAGATGTACAAGCTGGGTTTCAAAGAGGAACCAGAGATCAAATTGCCATGATTGATGGATAATGGAGAAAGCAAAGGAGTTCCAGAAAAACATCTACTTCTTCATTGACTACGTGAAAGCCTTTGACTGTGTGGATCACAACAAACTGTGGAAAATTCTTAAAGAGAGAGGAATACCAGACCACCTTGCCTGTCTCCTGAGAAACCTGTATGCAGGTCAAGAAGCAACAGAACTGGACATGGAACAACAGACTGGTTCCAAATTGAGAAAGGAGTATAACAAGGATGTATATTGTCACCCTGCTTATTTAGCTTATATGCAGAGAACATCATGTGAAATGCTGAGCTGGATGAATCACAAGCTAGAATAAAGATTGCTGGGAGAAATATCAAGAACTTCAGATATGCCATGATATCACTCTAATAGCAGAAAGTAAAGAGGAACTAAAGAACCTTTTAATGAAGGTCAAAGAGGAGAGTGAAAAAGCTGGTATGCAACTCAACATTAAAAAAAAAACCCCTAAGATCATGGTATCTGGTCCCATCACTTCATGGCAAATAGATAGGGAAAAAATGGAATCAGTGACAGATTTTCTTTTCTTGGGCTCCAAAATCACCACAGACGGTGACTGCAGCCATGAAATTAAAAGATGCTTGCTACCTGGAAGGAAAGCTGTGACAAACCTAGACACAAAAACCTGCATATTAAAAAGCAGAGACATCACTTTGTTAGCAAAGGTCCATAAAGTCAAAGCTATGGTTTTTCCAGTAGTTATGTACAGATGTGAGAGTTCAACTATAAAGAAGGCTTATCATCAAAGAACTGATGCTTTCACATTGTTGTGCTGGAGAAGATTCCTGAGAGCCCCTTGGACTGCAAGGAGATGAGACAGTCAATCCTAACGGAGATCAACTCTGAATATTTCTTGGAAGTACTGATGCTGAAACTCCAATACTTTGGCCACCTGATGCAAAGAGCTGACTTATTGGAAAAGATCCTGATGCCGGGAAAGACTGAAGGCAAAAGGAGAAGCAGAGGAAGAGATGGACAGACAGCACCACTGACTCAATGGACATGAATCTGAGCAAACTTTGGGAGATAGTGGAGGACAGGGGAGCTTGGAGTGCTGCAGTCCATGAGGTCGCAAAGAGCTGGACATGACTTAGCAAATGAACAACAAATAAAACATGCATTGGAGAAACTAAAAACAAATTCAAATCACAGACTCAAAAGATTGAAATTATCTTAGTTTTTTGTCCCTACACCAGAAAAATCCAGCAGAAATGTCACAACAAAAGGAGCCATATGGAGCTGAGTGTAATCTTAAGATACTTATCCCCTCAACTTTGCAACAAAGAGAAGTCAGATGGAAGGGGGTCTCCAAAGCCCCTCCTAGGCTTACCATCTTATAATCTTCTAACATAGCAAGGCTATCAAAATCATGTTCCACATAATATTCAGGGATCAGCTAAAGAACATGAAACGTGACTGAGTACCTCATTTTCTAGAGATATACTTTTTTTCCTTACAATGTACAAGGCTTTGATTTCTGTGCCAAGTAGAACTACCTTGAATAAAGCATCATCTAATAACAATTATTTCCATAAATATGAATATGTAAAAGCTACTTATAGAACACTGTTTTCCTAAAAAGTATTTAACTATTTTTCAATTTGTCAGGTCAATACTCTTGCCATTTTATCACACTGAAATAGGGAAAACCAAATGGTAACAAGAACATTCCCATTCCTAATGAGTGACCTAAATTCCTATGGACCATGATGCCTTTTGTTGATTCAATATCCCCAATGTTGATTAACAATTTTATCAATAAAATATAAACATTTAAATAGTACTTTTATCACTAGCTTACTCTAGGTCTAAACTCATTGTATCTTCAAAGACCTGGAAGATTATCACATATTATTGACATTAAAGTATACAGTGGAAACACAGACATTACTTACATTTTTATGATTGACACATTTTAAGAGGACAAGTTCACGATATGCTCTCTTTGCATGAGTCTGATTCTGAAAAGGACGGCTTAGTTTCTTGACTGCAACATTTATCCCAAGAACTGTATCAAAAGCAGCACTATAATTAAGAAATATAATAAGCAACCCATTAGGATAATTCTGGAAAATACAGCAATGCAGAATGTACATTCAATATGTTATCTAACTGAGTAACAAATAAGGAAACATCTGCTTGCTTTCATTCGGGGTACTTATGCACATGAAGAGCAAAGTGAGCTGGCTAACAGTACAGGAGGAACTGACTCCTTTCAGTGGGACTGACCTGGCAGCTGCAGCTAGGATGGGATTCAGCAATTCTTTGCACACTGACATCTCATTATGTTAGTTGAGATTACTATCTTCAGAACCAGGTAATTTACTATAGAGCACATACGTTTGGTCAGGAAACAAAATCTTCAGTTTAAGTATGTCAATAAGTTGAAAAAACTCACTGGTATCACAAAATAAAACATAAGTATATTTTGGAATATCACAGTGGAGAAAATGGTTTGAGCTCCTGAGAAGAATGTAATATTATAAATCTAATTTTTGATTGATTGTGTTTTTTTCCTAGATGAAAGAATCTAAAAAGAAAGCAGAAGCCAAAATCTCAACTCAAGGTAAATCCCCAAGATACAAAATCCCTAACATAAGCAATTGCTATATATACAAAATTCTACTAGAAATACCTCTTCATATTATTAATACTATGGTAAGAAATAAAATCTTCTAGGGGGTCTGTTTCTAGCATATCAAGCTCCCAGCTGAAATTTACGATCCATTTTCCTAGAAAAAATACACAGGAAAAATTGAATACTTTGTGTACTAGTTTCAAGCTAGCACTAGCATCAGTTGCTGTTACTGTTACCTTCTGGCTCTTCATTGGCGGTTCAAAGCTGCTAAAGACCATCCGAGAACCTAAGCACCATTTAAAACACTGTTTCTATTTATTCTATTCAGTTTACCACACTGTTTACACTTATTCACTTCTGTGAATAATCTGTTTGCCAAGAAACTCAATTCAATTTTAACTTTTTAAAATGGAAAGCTGTCAAGTTACTTTGAAATTGTTTTTTCTTTAACTCAGTTCACATTATGTGTACAGGTATACAGATGTAAAATCACATGCCCATATGCAAATATAATATTCATATGAATTACAAAATGTTAAAATTAAATCTGTGAAACAAATCATTAATATATGTGTGTGATTTGTACACTTATACGTGTGTGTGTGTATACATAAAATTGCTGTTTTAGTTGCTGAGTTGTGTCCAACTCTTTGTGACCCCATGGACTGTAGCCCACCAGGCTCCCCTGCCCATGGGATTTCCCAGGCAAGAAAACTGGAGTGGGTTGCCATTTCCTTCTCTAGGGGATCTTCTTGACCCAGGGAGTGAACCCAAGTCTTCTGTATTGCAGGCAGATTCTTTACCAGTGAGCCACCTGGGAAGCACATATATATCTCAGTCTTAAGAATTTAAAAACAGACAAATCTTTTTTTGGACAAAGAATTTTTTGTCCAATGAGACAAATGAACTAATTCTGAATTACCTGAGCAGACACACGTTCCCCACTCCTAGCTTCAACTCCAGGAGGAGCTATCTTAAATTATTCCTGGCTTTACTTCTTGTAGTCACGTCTCAACTCCAAAAATATACTTTTATCACTCTTTCCTCATTTATCAACTTTAGAAATTATCTATTTACTCCCCATTATGAAAACTGAGGATTTAGTCACTTATCTGAAACCCCCAAGGACGCCTCATAGCTTTTTGTTCTCATGTTATTTTTAATTTTTTCCTTGGTCACCATTGTAACTTTAAATAACACGCCTAAGCTTGTTTCATCAACTTTTAAAGGAATTTCTTGCTGCCCAGTATGTAAAATGAGAATATTACACTTCATCTTCTTTTACTTCCAGCTCTCTTTCCCTCCAAATTTGTCTTAAATGGTCAAGTTTGATAACACATCTTTCAGTCTCTATAATTAGGTCTTCTGTGTTTCTTCTGTAGGATGTGTCTAAAAGTTGAAAATCAAGATATGAAGTGTATGTATGTATGCACACGTAAACATTACTACTTACAGAGTAAGGATTACATTTCATTTCCAGAGATCACATGATTTTCTGTCACTCAAAAGAACAAGACTGTTTCCAATATTAAGGTTAAATGGATTCTCTTCCTACATTCTACCAGTTCTCAAACCTCATGTTACTTTAAATTTATTTCCTTCTTAAATCATGACTTTTTCTAGCTTTTCTACTACAAGTTTCTAATCAACTTTTTTTTTTTTTCTTATTAAGAGAAGACAAATATATCTCACCAGAGCCTGTCACTAGTACTTCCTACCTTCTCAAATTATCTATTGTTTGGAACCTATTCCATTTGGAGGGGAAGACATTTTTCTTGAAGTTTCAACGCCTGATGTGCAGCTATCAGCCTGGGATTTCTTTTCACTGGCCTCCACTGTTACTTGTTATACATTCTTACAGTCTCTTTCTGGTTGGAATATATCCTAAGGGAATTTCTTCAGGAAAAAAGTGCATGGAAGATAAATTATCTTACTCTTCCTTTACCCTTGATTGATAGTTTATCTTCTAAGTTTTAAATCAATTTTCTCTCAGGATTGCCAAAATTGAGTGCTGTTGGTTATGCACAGAAGGCTTGTGCCTGTCTGGTATTCATTCTTTTGCTTCCCTTTTTGTTCCTTATCTCTATGATTTATCACAGAGACTCATGCTTTGTCAACACCCCCAAAATCCCCTAGTCACGTCTCCTACTAATCACTATTCCCACTGCCCTCCAAAGACGGTAACTACTTCTGCCTTTTATGAGAATCACTTCCTTGCTTTTACCTGCTAAACATGCATCTTTAAGACCCTGCATCATTTATTTTTGCCTGGTTTTTGAAACTGTGTCTGACTTCCTTCACTCAACATGGTGTTTGTGAGATACATCCATTCTTGTATGAAGCTATAGCTCATTCTGTGTCATTGCTCTAACATTCCTTCATTATGATTATATGACATAATTTTTATAGATATATTGGTTGTTTTCAGTTTACAAAGCAATTACAAAAAAGAAAGAATGGTCATAAACAATCTTGTACATGGTTCTGGGTACCCTATGCATGGATTTTTAATAAGTAGATAGCTAAGAGTGGGGCTGCATGTTTTATTTTAGTAGATAAAGCAACAGTTAGAACTGGACATGGAACAACAGACTGGTTCCAAATAGGAAAAGGAGGACGTCAAGGCTGTATATTGTCACCCTGCTTATTTAACTTATATGCAGAGTAAGCACAAGCTGCAATCAGATTGCAGGGAGAAATATCAATAACCTCAGATATGCAGATGACACCACCCTTACGGCAGAAGGTGAAGAACTAAAGAGCCTCTTGATGAAAGTCAAAGAGGAAAGTGAAAAAGTTGGCTTAAGGCTCAACATTCAGGAAACTAAGATCATGGCATCCGGTCCCATCACTTCATGACAAATAGATGGGGAAACAATGGAAACAGTGTCAGACTTTATTTTGGGGGGCCCCCAAATCACTGCAGATGGTGACTGCAGCCATGAAATTAAAAGACGCTTACTCCTTGGAAGGAAAGTTATGACCAAACTAGATAACAAATTTAAAAGCAGAGACATTACTTTGCTAACAAAGGTCCATCTAGTCAAGGCTATGGTTTTTCCTGTGGTCATGTATGGATGTGAGAGTTGGGCT
>NW_011495072.1:265726-280086 GCF_000754665.1 Bison bison bison | reverse complement strand
AGTTGGTGATGCACAGGGAGGCCTGGCGTGCTGCAATTCATGGGGTCACAAAGAGTCGGACACGACTGAGCAACTGAACTGAACTGAACTGAACTGAATGCCAAATTGTTTTCCAAAGTGGTTTGTTCTGCCTATTTCTAGGGATTTGGTTTTCTTGCGGTATATTCACCCTTTGTCCCATAAGGGGACTAAATATTATTTCAACAAAAGGGAGATCACAAGGGAAGGGGTTTGTGGGGGGGGCACTAATCCAATTACAAGAATCTTTAGAAGCAAAGTTTGTTCTGGCTGGCTGGGAAGAGGGGAAAGTCAGAGAGATCTGAATCCAGAGAAGGACGAGACATGACATTATTGCCGTCAAGATGGACATGGGGGGTCCGTCTTGAGAAGGAATGGGAGCAGAGTGCTCCCTGGCTGACAGACAATAAGGGAATAGAGACCTCTGACCTACACTGCAAGGAACTAGGTTCTGCCAAGAACCCTGAATGCACTTGAAAACAGATTCTTCCCCAGAGCCTCCAGAGAAGAGCCTGGTCCAGTAACACCTTGATTTCAGCCTTGTGAAATGCCACGCAGAGAACCCAGGGAAGCCCACCCAGATTTCTAACCTACACAGAACTATGAAATTACAAATGGTTGTTGCTTTGTTTTACATCCCTAAGTTTATGGCAATTTGTCATGTGGCAATAGAAAACAAACACAGCTTCTCTTCTGCATGTTTCTACCATTCTGCCTCCCCAGCCTTCATTCTGGATACTTTTCTCCTTAACTATCTTTCAGATCACAATTCTCTCCTCAGTTATACTTATTAATAATATGCTTTTAAACCCACCTATTAACTTCATAATTCAATTACTATATCTTAAGAGTTCTATAATTTCTATTTAGTTTTTTAAAGTTTTCATTCCCACCCAAAATTTTTCATACTGTCTTTTATCAACATAACATCACAGCTCTTTGGAAGTTTGGATCCAATAAGGCCAATAACTCCTATGGATCTATTTCTTTTTTCTGTTGTTTGTGTTGGATTTTGTGAATGTCATCTAATCTCCTTCTGTGACTAGTTATTTCTGACTATGTGCTGGATCTTGAACTTGCAAAACTGTCTGCTATCTAGAAATAATTTGATAACCAGTATGATGCTATCTTCCTCCAGGTAGAATTTACATTTATTTCTGCTGGACCTTGAAGCACTAGCAATTTGGGCTCACCTCGAGTTCAGCAAATGGGACGAGGTGAAGCTAAGCGGCTGTGCCTGCAAGAGCCTGTTACTTTCTGGTTTGTTCTTATTTCTAGCATGCAGCCCTTTACTGGACCCAATTCAAAGCAAAGGAAGTTCACTAAGCCCCTTTAGAGGGCCCTGGACTCCAATCCCTATCTCCTATAGCCCCACAAGACACTCCAAAGGACTCTCAAATCTCTCAGCTGTCCATACCAGAATTTTCAAATGCCCTCAAGGGCAAGACCACCCCAAATCCTGGGCTCCTCTGACTAGGCTTCTCCTTTCCCAGATCCTAGCCCAATAACTTTTCATTTACTTACTCACTATCTAGGGGCAAATGCTGAGCATGGGGATGGGGTGGGAAGGCTGGGAGACAACTAGCTAAACTGTTTTGCAGACACATGTTTAATTAACAACCCTATTTCCAGCCACCCATTTCATCTTTGTTTTCTGTATCTGGCATCTCTAGACCCATAACCTCTCTTGAGTTCTACTATAGATAGGTTCTCTTCTTTGTGGCAAATGTCTCATCTACTTATTCTCATTTCGTCTGCAGAAACTTGTTAAATGTGCTTTCATATCCACTGATTACTGCCCTCCTGGTCTCTTTGTTTAGGTGTTTGGTCCACCAATTTAAATAAGAAGCTCCAAAACATTTATTTTAGGGATATAACTATTAAGGTCCATGAAGACACAAATGATTTGCCCAAGGTAACTAAGAACTACTGCTATGAGGATTTGAGCTGGACTTAGAACTCGATTCTCCTGAATCACAGCATTCCTATGCCTTATATCATGTATCTACTTTATCACAAAAATATTGTTGTGGGCATTATGTTCATTTATATATACTAACAGAAAATAATACAGTATAAGAACAGGCCAACATTCATGCTTATACAGAACTAGAGGAAGCAAAAACGAATAAGTTACACCAACCATTTCAAGTCAAGGTTGTAACTGTCACTTCTAAGCACTCTCAGATCTAATAGTATACACTTTAAAAAAAAAGAAAGTTAAACACTTCATAAAAGACGCTTAACATCATTAATTAATAGAGAAATGCAAACCAAAATTACAATGAGGTACCACCTCACACCAGTCAGAATGGTCATCATTAAAAAGTCTATAAATAATAAATGCTGGAGAAGGTGTAGAGAAAAGAGAACGCTTCTATACTGTTGCTGGGAATATAAATTGGGGCAGTCACTATGGAAAACAGTATGGAGGTTCCTTAAAAAACTAAAAGTAGAGCTACCACATGATCCAGCAATCCCACTCCTGGGCGTACATCCAGACAAAACTATAATTCAAAAAGACACATGTAACTCCTATGTTCACAGCAGCATTATTCACAACCTGAGTGTCCATCAACAGATGAATGGATAAAGAAGATGTGGTACATATATACAATGGAACACTGCTGCTGCTGCTGCTAAGTCGCTTCAGTCGTGTCTGACTCTGTGCGACCCCATAGACGGCAGCCCACCAGGCGTCCCCGTCCCTGGGATTCTCCAGGCACGAACACTGGAGTGGGTTGCCATTTCCTTCTCCAATGCATGAAAGTGAAAAGTGAAAGTGAAGTCACTCAGTCGTATCCAACTCTTCGCGACCCCATGGACTGCAGCCTTCCAGGCTCCTCCGTCCATGGGATTTTCCAGGCAAGAGTACAATGGAACACTATTCCACCATAAAAAAAGAATGAAACGACACCATTTGCAGCAACAAGGATGGAACTAGAGATTAACATACTACGTGAAGTAAGTCAAAAGGAGAAAGACAAATACCATGTGGTATCATTTATATGTGGAAACTAAAATATGACACAAACGAACATTTATGAAACAGAAACAGACTCACAAACACAGAGAACAGGCTTGTGGCTGCCGAGAGGGAGAGGGGCAGGGGAGGGATGGAGCGTGGGGTTGGCAGATGCAAACTGTTACATACAGAATGGATAAACAACGAAGTCCTACTCTACACATAGGGGATTGTATTCAATATTCCATGATAAACCATAATGGAGAAGAATAGTTTAAAAAGGAATGCATTTATACATACAACCGAACCACGTTGCTGTCCAGCAAACATTAACAACACTGTAAACCAACCATACTTCAATTAAAATTTTTTTTAAAAAGAAAAAAAAAAAAATGAGGTTAAACACTTCATAGAATTGTTTTGTAAAACAAATACTCCCTAGTGCTTTGATTAACAGCTTGAGATTTTAGACGGAGAGAAAAAAAAATGGAATTTACATGAAAGAAATGTGCACACATTTTTCCTACAGAACTTGTAACTATTTAATTCTACTAATAATTTTATAAATACTGCAAATGATAAACATTATAAAACTTACTTCCTAATTATTTTATTAACAGTTTTAATGAACAACAGAAACACAGAAGCAGATAAATCAGACAGTTGTTTTTACAATTCAAAATTAGGAGTCAAAATATTTTACTTGGATCCCAGCTCCTCCATTTAATCTTATATCAGTACCTGCACTTTAATTTACCTGTCCCTATGTCTTTATAAAGCTCTAGTTTAGATGATTAACAAGTTTTTATAAACCATGCATTATTGCTACTATGATATTTTATTTCTCAAAAATGTAAGAACACAGATATATTCATTTCATGTTGTTGCTGTAACAAATTACCACAGATTGACTAGTTTAAAACACTAATTTATTATCTTACAGTCCTAGAGCATGCAGGTGCACACATGTGTGCACATGTGCATTAGTCCAGCAT
The DNA here is from genome assembly GCF_000754665.1 of Bison bison bison. NCBI lineage: Eukaryota > Metazoa > Chordata > Mammalia > Artiodactyla > Bovidae > Bison > Bison bison. The sequence goes on along the minus strand of NW_011495072.1, from coordinate 276,108 downwards.
TTGGTTTAACCAGAAAGAAGGCTCTATTCCAGGCATGAACTGAGACTATCTGGAGTTTCAGAGCTAAGTCTTAAAAGACCGGTCTGGATAGATCAGCAGGGTTGCAGAGAATTCTCCAGCCAGGAGATGCAGTGGGGACAGAAGTGATGGACATGGGAAAGAGCCTGTCAGGTTTGCAGAGAAGGGACCACTGGAGAGAAGAGGCTATCTGAAAGTCAGGGCTTGATGCTGGGCATACTCAGGCCCTTCCAACAGTGACAAGGAAGAAAGGAGTCTGACTTGAACCATTCATAGTTTCTTGCTTCATCTAAACAGTAGAACAAGGTAAAATACCCTTTCCTTATGCCTTGTATGAAAAGAACACTTCTCTTTTGAGGAGTTTTTAAAGTATAATGCCAATATTCAAGATGCTGTGCAAAACGGCCAGAAAAAAAATCCTCCAAAGACAGGTGGGGGAAGTATCTCTCTTGTCAGTCTGGAACTAGGACTGCAAGCACCATCAGTGCTGCCATTCAGGGGAACCGAGAAGCCTCAAGCCTAGAAGGAAGGTGAGGAGCAGTCACCCACCTTCCCGGCTGAGAGAAAGCCAGCACAGGCTCTGGTAGAAAGGAGCAGTAAAGTAATAATGGAAACCAGGTTAAGCCCAGCTCTCGTGACAGCACCTCATCTAAAAGCCAAAAGAAAACATCCCAAAAGCCTAAGAATAATTTTCATAATTGCACAGACATTTCTAAAAGAAAGTACCAATAATCTGAATCAAATTAACTAACCCCTTTTTCATGAATCAGCAATGTTAACCCAACTAAAAGGTTTTGATTTGGTAACGAATAACTGGCTTGGATTACAAACTTAAGTGAATAATTACATCAAAGATTATAAAATAAACTGTTAGCTATACAGGGGCTCATTTAGAGCTACCTTAATCAGTTCATAATAATGACTTCTTTCTTGAGGAGAAATGGGCAAAACTCATTTTTTGATCTTTCCTTAAAATAAAAATTCAGGCTATGGAAATGGAATTTGCAAGACATGAGATTCAGGATGGTGTTAAACTTTTAGCATCTACATGTATGTGAGGTGACAGTTGCTCCTACAAATGTTAATAAAATTGTCAAAAAATTAATTAAAATTTTATTAGTATTTAAATTCTTTTAAAATTATTTAAAAGAAAATACTGAGTTAAATGTACTTTCACTTAACTCTTAGTATTTTCTTTTAAATAATTTTAAAAGAATTTAAATAAGTTACAAAAAATGACATATTTTACTGTATAATATAAATGAAAATATTATACTTAATATATTACATATTATAATACTAGAGTATCCATTAAATGACAAATATCCTTAATTTAAGGCATCCTTCAGCTTACATTTTTTCAAAAAAATCACATAAACATAAAATGAACCATTTTAAAGTGAACAATTCAGTAACAGCACATTCAGTGTTGTGCAATCACCACCTTTAAATAAACCCCAAAATTTTCATCACCCCAAAAGGTAACTCCATACCCATTATGAAGTTGCTCCCCGTTCCTCTTCCTCTTGTCCTAGTTAACCACCAATCTGCATGACTGCATTCTCTATGGATGTACCTACTTTGGACTCATATAGTAATACTACCGTTCATGTCTGGCTTCTTTCACTTAACATGTCTTTGCAGATCATCTGTGTCACAGCATACATCAGTGCTTCATTTCTTTTTATGAATAATATTCCATGTATGTATAGAATACAGTTTGTGTATCCATTCATTTATTGATAGACAGTTGGCCTGTTTTCACCTTTCAGCTAACTGGGAACAGTACTGTTATGAACAGTTATATACAGTCTTTTTTGAACATCTGTTTTTAATTCTTTTGGGAATATATCTAGGAATATTTACGAGGTCATATAATAATTCTATGTTTAACACCTGAGTGTTCATTGGAAGGACTCATGTTGAAGCTGAAACTCCAATACTTTGGCCACCTGATGCAAAGAGCTGACTCATTTGAAAAGGCCCTGATGCTGGGAAAGATTGAAGGCAGGAGGAGAAGGGGCTGACAGAGGATGAGATGGTTGGATGGCATCACCGACTCAATGGACATGAGTTTGGGTAAACTCCGGGAGTTGGTGATGGACAGAGAGGCCTGGCATGCTGTGGTCCATGGGGTCACAAAGAGTCAGACACAACTGAGCGACTGAACTGAACTGAAATTGTTGAGGAGCCGCCAAACTGGTTTTCACAAATTGCTGTACCTTTTTACATTTTCACCAGCAATGTATGAGGGTTCTAACTGCTTTACATCCTTGTCAAAATTTGTTTGTTTTCCATTTTGTTGATTATGGCCACCTAGTGGGTGTGAAGTTGTACCTCATTGTGCTTTTGATTTGCATTTCCCAAATGACTAACAATGAACCTCTTTTCATGTTTATTGGCCATAAATCTTTAGGGAAATGTCTATTCAAGTCCTTTGTCCGTTATTTTTTAAAAATTGTCTTGTCTGTTACTGAGTTGTAGAAGATCTTTATAAGTATTAGACTATGGTTAAATATTTTCCCATTTGTGGGTTGTTTTTTCACTCTCTTGCTGGTGTTCTTTGATGCACATAAAAATTTTTTTTATAAAGTCCAATTTTTTTCTTTTGTTGCTCATGCTTTTGGTGTCATTTCTAAGAATTCAAGGTCATGAAGCTTTCCCCTCTTGTTTTCTTCTAAGAGTTTCACGGTTTTAACTCTTATATATATGTCATTGATGCATTTTGAGCTAACTTTCCACATGATGTGAAATGGGAGCCCAACTTCACTCTTTTGCATGTGGGTATCCAGTTGTCCCAGCACGATTTGTTGAAGAGAGTGTTCTTTCCCCTTTGAATAATCTTGGCACCCTTTTTGAAAATCAGATGGCTACAGATGATTTTCTGGACTCTTAGTTTTTAAAATGTTTTCAAAATTCAGAACTTTCCATGTTATAATTCTACCAATGCTTTTATGAGAGGAGGTTTAGCTTATAATGGTGTATTTAGGAGCTTTCATTTCAAAACTAGAATTTTCAAATGAAAAATATATACCCATAATGAGTAATTTCATTATTAAACATTTCTTTAAAAAAACAAAGATGAGTAGTATACACAAACTGGAAATCAAAACTAATCCCTGAGAAACAGTATTTTATAAAGTAGCATGTAAGTTCATGATCATTTACCATGCTGTAATGAAGTCATTAATTTTAACTAACCCTTATAAAGACCTCTATTTTATAATTATGAACTTCTAATCAACCTCTAAATGTGGTTATTACATTAAATGTCCTTTTTATCTGTCTTGCTTAATTTCCTACATCAAACTACCACTCAGTTCCAAATAAGAGATATATTATAAATCAAAAGAATTTTTTACATCTAGAATTTCTTATTGACATCAAAGTATCCTAATATGAGCCATCCATTCACTTTAAAAATTCTCTTGGTGCATTGGGTTTTTAAGTACCAATACAGCATGTTATCAATTGAAAGTTAAGATCACCACTATTTTAGATGCAAGCCAGGCATTCCTTCCCAACAGCCCCGTCTCCCTCATTAGTTTTTCTAGAAATCTCTGGACTACCATCTCCTCAGCTCCCAGGACCTCTATCTACCTAGGGTGAAGAAAACAACTACCTTCCCTGATTATATGTCTCTACAACAGAGGATCAGTTACAAACCACAGATGCAGATTCTCTAAACTCAGTACCTCTAATAAAAATATAAACTCCCCAACCAGAACATTCAAGAGTTCTCTTTTATCTTGCATTCCCTTTACCTACCAGCTGTAATCATTAGGTATTTAGCTTTACCACAGTTCCTCTTAGATGTAAAGGTGATCTTGTTTTTATTGACCAAAAGAAGAAGAAAAGATTTTGCCCAGAGAACTAAGGGATAAAAAGTTCGGGAGGTGCTGATAACTGTAGTCTAGAAAATGTGAAAAACTTTACCTTTAGCTGGCCAGTGATGTCGCAGCAGCTGACTGTCTTACCAAGCAAGAGACTAAGGTTCAGGGTCAGACCAACGGTTCTGACGGCTGGGCTGGACACATAGTTGAAGTGAGACACCAAGGAAGAGACGGCCAGCCCAGCCCCTCATACGGCATCCCTTCCTGGTTAATCCATGGGGTGATAATGACACTGACTGGCCTCATCCTGCCAATGAAGGGCAAGGCACTGCAATCATGGCGCCTAGAAATGAATAGGAGTGATTGGGAATAAAAGGGGGAGGGGGGAAGGGTGGCCAGGATGAAGAAATGAATAAAACTCCAAATTTCGGTTACAACTCACTGTCATACCTATTATTCTAATATCATTATGACAGGGGGAATGGAAAAGGGGAAAAAAGAAAAAAGAAACAAAAAAGAAAAATTTCTACCTATTTAAATTTATGCAGCATTTTTAAGAATTTGAGTTTGTATCCTATAATCCGACTACATGTAACTAAAGCAAGAGGTTGATTCAATTTAGCTTATAAACCTATAGCAAAGAGTATTTTTTATCATCAGTGTTTTCTAAATTCTGACAACTTAGAGCTATTAAGTCTTCAACAACAACTCAGTCTACACTACTGAAACAGACCATACTTACCAAACAATTCCTTGGGCTCCAGAGCCAATTGGTTTCAACTGCTGGTATCGTTTTAGGACTGTGAAAGTTGAGTCTGCCACTTGTACACTGTAAAACTGACTATCACATTTACTGTCACTCATGATGTAGTGTCATATAATATTCCAAAGAACTGGTACAGTCGTCAGATTCCTTGAAAAAAAAACAAAACAAAACAGAATGAACATGCATTCTTACTGAAATTATACATGCACAGCTCACTTAATAGTGTTTTAAATTTTTGGTATATAAGACATTATGGTTATAAGCTGATAAACTCAGACCAAGTTCTGAACTTAAGCCACAAACAAAAAATGCAAAGACATCTATCTTAATGTACAAGACTATTATGAAGGGAAGAAACTTTGAGATCCTGCATGACCAGATCTTAAGGGACTGGATTAGGAAACAACCACCTTTGGAGAAAAGAATTTGCACATTTTTACTAGCCATGACAAGACCACGTCACTGTGTAATTCTCATCAGTTTCCTGTGGGGCCAGATTATGCTGAACTGTCTCAACCAGACATGGAGGTGTTCCGGAGATGTTGCAAAATGAACATGTCTATATCCACACAGAAAAACAAATGAACCAGGCTTCTGCTCTGTCCACAAATTCAAGCTAAAGGGATGAACCAGAAAGCAAATCTGATGTCAAAGTGATTATAAAAGTGCTAAGTTAAAGACAACAGGGTGTTGGAGGGCTGGTGGCATCTGTGAGAGCCATGCATACTGGTGAGTGCGTTCCTAACTTTCGAGCTGGTTCTGGAGCTAGCTTATATTCCCAGCAGCCCACGTCACTAGTGGGCTTCAATACAGGCAGAGAATTCTGTCATAACCTACAGTCAATAACATGGACACTATGATGTTAATCATGAGGTATGAGTATAAACTGGCAGCTCCAGAGCAGCCTTTTTGTGGTTTAGACAGTAAGTTAAGATTTCTACGCTGCAGGAGCCTATGTGATTTTATACAGAAAACAAAACAAACAGAAATAAATTGGCAGGAAGCTACCTTTACTTTAGTTTCCTGGCTCTTGTCTGATAATGTTTATTCAAAAGTTAGCAAGTTATGTATACTGGTCATTATTTAAAAATTAAAAAGCCAACAATAAAATCATTTAGGTTAAGTATTCCACACTATTTAAAAACACAGAATTTAAATTTTATTTTACAGCGGCCCAGCTTCTTGACTGTTTGCTCTACCACCTAACATTTAATGTCTACTCATGGAATTTTTGGTACTGGCGATAAATATTTCAACACAATGATGTCTAGGACTTCCATTAAAAATGGAAATAAATTTATCAATAACAAGTCTGAACAAAGAATTAAATCAAATTTATATTTGCTTCATTTTTTTTTTTTTTTTACCATTCTCAGGGCAGTGGCTGAGGCACAGCTATTAGCACCAGCGGCCACTTTGACCAAGAGCCATTGCACACCGGTTGAGGATTGCCTCTGGGAGGCCAGCACTGCACTAGATAAACTAACACACTGCTCACGATGACCCACAGGGATCGCTAGCCCCGTGTCGCACTGGAGTGACCCAAAGCTTAGTGAGCTGGCTAAGCCATGCAGTGGTGAGAGGCGGGCCCTAAGCTCTCAGAGGGCAGAGGCAGGTCCATCTTGATCACCGCGACACCTTGTATTTCCAGGGCAGGAGGACAGGGGGTGCCTGGGCCCTGGGACGGAGTTAGCATTCAATATACTTCTGCTGATCTGACCCTATAACACTGTAGCTCATGATTCCCTCATGATGCTACTCCATTTTACTGACATCTGAATATCCTTTCCTTAATTTAGTTTTAGTTTTAAGAGGTTGAGACAATTCATTTCAACATTTATGGGGTGCCTTTCAACAAGAAAGTGATAAATAATACAGAAGACATGGCAAGATCAGCCAGGAATTGGTCTTGAAGCATCATCTAATTCACTCTTTGGGGAAGAAATGTGAGGAATGAGTCTGTTATCTTTACTGTAATCTAAGTTACAAAGAGGTATGTGCCGTAAGCAAAATGTAAATAAATCTGAAAGGCAAGTGGTTCAACCCACAGCAGGTGCAGAAGACAAGAAGAGCTTCATGGAGGAGGGGGCATTTGCCCTGAACAATTTTGCCAGAGATAGTGCAGAAGCACAGAGCTCAAACTGTCTGTGCTCAGACATGGTGAATTGCTCAGCTTGACCAGTGGAGTACAAATGCAAAGGATCAGAGACAGACTCAGCAAAAAGCCAGGAGCCAATAAAATCTGCTGTTTCTTTGGCATATAGTAATGGATCAGCCATGATGGTCATTCACAAAGCATTTGAGTACCACTGTGGACCACGTCCCTTGCCAGAACAGCCAGCCTGCCTGCCTTTTGGGTTTCGAGTTTACAGAGAGGGTACACTCAGAAGAGAGTGAATGCAAGGAGAGCCCCAAAGCCAGAGGACAGAGGTTTAGGGTGCAGGGAAGAGCTGGAAGTGCCTTCTAAGCATGACAAGCCATTTGAGATTTGGTTTTGCTGGGTCGTGGGGGAAAAACTGGAGACAGAAAACAAGGCCAGATCACCACAAGCCCTGGAAGCCACTGGGACCCACCTGGGTCTGGACGTGCGCCTAAGGGCTGTGGAGGCATCAAAGCACGAGAGGCACAGGCTCTCAGACTTGCTTCTCAGAGAGGTCATTCGGGAAGCTGAGAAAGGGAGTGACTAGAGTGAGTAGGGCTCAAAACAGGCAGACCTGACAAAAATGGCAGGATCATGGTAGCTGGGGAAGCGAAGGAGATGCGTGGCTTAGAGGAAGAGTGTGTGTAACTTGTTGCCCTGCAGGAGATGGGGAGAAATAAAGGTGAAGCAGCGGAAGGCAGGCAGGAGGTAACTGCACAGTTGGAGAGTTTGACTTTGGACAAGTCTGAGGAGGCCAAGGGACAGTATGAGAGGACCAGGCTGCTGACCTACTCCAGGAGCCACTCCTCCCTTCATTTGCTGGACAGACAGCTGTCCAGCCAGAGATGACATCTGGCCACTTTCCTGGCAGCCAGGTGTGGCCAGAGGACCAACTTTTGCCTGATAAGATATGAGCAGAACTGACGGATGTTACTTCTAGATCATTTTTTAAACAGAAAGTTGCTTGCCTTCCCATCTATCTTTCTTCCTTGCTGTTGGCTGGGTGATCAGTAGGTGTACTCCCAGAGATGGAAGTTACATGGTGAAGATACTAGAATCACCCACCAGCCAGAGTCCTGAACGACCATGTGGGACACAGCTGGGCCATTCTGGTCCACCTATCCACACTGAGATTGGCATAAATTAATCTAGGTCACGTTGAATAATTCTGGAACTCTCTCTGCTACAGCTGCTGTAACCCATACTCTGACTGGTACAGTATTAGATTAGCTTTCGTGAATTTGGGGAGTATATTACATCATTGTGTTACCTACTTAGTTGTGTTCAACTCTGCGACCCCATGGACTGTAGCCCACAGGCTCCTCTATCCGTGGAATTCTCCATTCAAGAATACTGGAGTGGAAAGTCATCCCCTTTTCCAGGGAATCTTCCCAATCCAGGGATAAAACACTGGTCTCCTGCATGGCAGGCAAATTCTTTACCATCTGAGCCACCAGGGAAGCCCCCTATATTACATCATTAGGTCAATAATTAATACAGTTTCATCTCAAGATTTTAAATAATTTTTAAATTAAAATAAGTTGTCCTTATCAGGCAGGAAAAAAAAGTCACTTAACAAAGAATCTGTTAGAGCCACCTCCTCTGCAAAGCCTGGGCTTCATGAGAGCAAGAGAAAGAACCCCAAGCCAAAAGAAGAAAGCATGTAAATTAACTATTAATGAAGTCAACTCCTGGATGTATTTCAACAAAATGGACCTCGTGATCCTGGTGGCTCAGCAGTAAGAATCCACTGGCCAATACAGGAGACGCAGGTTCAATCCCTGGGTTGGGAAGATCCCCTGGAGAAGGAAATAGCAACCCACTCCAGTATTCTTGCCTAGAAAATCCCATGGACAGAAGAGCCTGGCAGACTACAGCCCAAGAGGTCACAGAGTCAGACAATACTCAGCTACTAAAAAACAACAACAAACAAAAGAAATAGCTGTAAACAAAACGGACATCAACCAAATTGAGAAGTGTAAGAATTCTTCAGGCAACCACATTACCAACACACAGAAGGTGGAGTCCCTGACTTAACTCCCATCACTCAGGTGCTGGTTCCTCACCTCGGCTCCCAGCAGTGGGACCCACTGCCCGTCACAGCGCCCTGTCACTCAGCTTCTGCAGGTCTGCCTCCGCCTCCCTCTGCCAGGCGAGGAGCTCCTCAAAGGAGGAAAGGCCTGTCTTCCCTCTCATACAACATTACTAAATAAATGCCAACCAATGATCCACTGAGAAAGCTCCTAGGAGGATACACTCTGCGCTTACAGACCCGAGGGTGGTGAATGGATGCCTCAAGGTTAGGAAGCGGCATGGCCTTTGCTAAAGGCAACTGCCTCAGGTCTACACCCTCCCCACTTACCATGCTGCTTGGCAAATGAATTGCTCTAACTGAAAACCTCTGTTTCTTCAACATTGGAGACTCCTGTAGTATCCCCTCCAGGATACTGGAATAAAATCTACCCACTCTATGAATAAACATTGGGCAGGAGGAACATTCCTATCTGTTTAGAGCCTGTTTAGAGCATTTAAAGAAATGCTTTAAAATTTTTTTCTCTACCTCTAGAATGCTCAAACTACCACACAATTGCACTCATCTCACACACTAGTAAAGTAATGCTCAAAATTCTCCAAGCCAGGCTTCAGCAATATGTGAACCATGAACTTCCTGATGTTCAAGCTGGTTTTAGAAAAGGCAGAGGAACCGGAGATCAAATTGCCAACATCCACTGGATCATGGAAAAAGCAAGACAGTTCCAGAAAAACATCTATTTCTGCTTTATTGACTATGTCAAAGCCTTTGACTGTGTGGATCACAACAAACTGTGGAAAATTCTGAAAGAGATGGGAATACCAGACCACCTGATCTGCCTCTTGAGAAATTGGTATGCAGGTCAGGAAGCAACAGTTAGGACTGGACATGGAACAACAGACTGGTTCCAAATAGGAAAAGGAGTACGTCAAGGCTGTATATTGTCACCCTGTTTATTTAACTTATATGCAGAGTACATCATGAGAAACGCTGGACTGGAAGAAACACAAACTGGAATCAAGATTGCCGGGAGAAATATCAATAACCTCAGATATGCAGATGACACCACCCTTATGGCAGAAAGTGAAGAGGAACTCAAAAGCCTCTTGATGAAAGTGAAAGTGGAGAGTGAAAAAGTTGGCTTAAAGCTCAACATTCAGAAAACGAAGATCATGGAATCCGGTCGCACCACCTCATGGGAAATAGATGGAGAAACAGTGGAAACAGTGTCAGACTTTATTTTTCTGGGCTCCAAAATCACTGCAGACGGTGATTGCAGCCATGAAATTAAAAGACACTTACTCCTTGGAAGGAAAGTTATGACCAAGCTAGATAGCATATTCAAAAGCAGAGACATTACTTTGCCAACAAAGGTTTGTCTTGTCAGGCTATGGTTTTTCCTGTGGTCATGTATGGATGTGAGAGTTGGACTGTGAAGAAGGCTGAGAGCCGAAGAATTGATGCTTTTGAACTGTGGTGTTGGAGAAGACTCTTGAGAGTCCCTTGGACTGCAAGGAGATCCAACCAGTCCATTCTGAAGGAGACCAGCCCTGGGATTTCTTTGGAAGGAATGATGTTAAAGCTGAAACTCCA
>NW_011495072.1:262990-265626 GCF_000754665.1 Bison bison bison | reverse complement strand
GGCATCACTGACTCGATGAACGTGAGTCTGAGTGAACTCCGGGAGTTGGTGATGGACAGGGAGGCCTGGCGTGCTGCAATTCATGGGGTCGCAAAGAGTCGGACACGACTGAGCGACTGATCTGATCTGAGTATTCTAAATATAAACAACCCAGGTACTGTAAATACAGTATTAAATCTCTGATTAACTTTTCTAAATAAAAAAATTAGCTCTAACTATAGCTTTCTGGGGCTTCCCAGATGGCACTAGTGTAAAGACCCTGTCTGCCAATGCCAGGGACGGAAGAGGCATGGATTTGATCCCTGGGTTGGAAGATCCCCTGGAGGAGGGCACGGCAACCCACTCCAGTATTCTTGCCTGGAGAATCCCATGGACAGAAGAGCCTGGCGGGCTATAGTCCATGGGGTCACAAAGAGCCGGACATGACTGAAGTGACTTAGCACAGCACAGCACAGCTTTCCACCACAGCTTTCCAGTTATAACATTTAAAAATGGGAAACAACAGTGGAGAGCATGTAGTGTGAGACCTGGGGAGATGTCAGCTACTATTTACTGACTTCTCCCAACAAACATTTCCTGACAGCCTCCTGTGTACCAAACACGAGGGACGTGTGTGTGTTTGAGTGTCTGTGTGTCAGTCGCTCAGTCATGTCCGACTCTTTGCCACCCCGTAGACTGTAGCCCACCAGGCTCCTCTATCCATGGAATTCTCCATCCAAGAATACTGGAGTGGGTTGTCATTCCTTTCTGCAAGGGATTTTCCCATCCCAGGGATCGAACCCAGGTCTCCAGCATTGCAGGCAGATTCTTTATTCTCTGAGCCACCAAGGAAACCATGGAGTACTAATCAGACAATCCTCTCCCTCCAAACCACCAACACATAATTATCATACCATTCAGGAAGTGTCCTTGGGGGTATGCACTGTCTGCATGGCAGAAGTCCAGCAGAGTGGTAGGCAGAGGGCAGAGTGAGAGAACAGGTGGAATGTGTGAGTGAGAGGCAGATGCAGAGGAAGGCTTCCTGGAGGAGGCAAGACCTGCATGCAAGTAACAGCCCAGTTGTGACAAAGCAGGTACTTTCACATATACTGGTGAGTATAAGTTAGTATGAATTACACAAATTCGTAAAACACTATTTGGAAGTAAAACAGGTAATATCTAAGGAAAAATCTGCATGACTCCTGACCTGGCAACTACAATCCTATATAAAAGCACCTGACAAATACACATGTACAAGGATGTAAAGACAACTGTGCAAGGATGTGTGCAGCGCTGCTTGTAACAGGCAAAAACTAGAAAGAATCTAAAAGGCACCCTTGGAATGACCGAATGAATCACGGCATAAAAGCATCATAAAGCCATTAAAGACAATGCAGGGACTTCAGGCATTGATAGGGAAAGATGTTTAAGATATGTCAGGAAATAAAACAAGCCAAAGCAGAGTACATGCAGTAAATGCCAATGTACAGAAAACTACACAAACACAGACAATACGCCAGCAAGTGCAGAGAAACAGTGGAAAACCAGACTTTCACTCCTGACATTACAACTTTTTTTTTCTTTTACCTATGCACATATTTCACATTTTAAAAACTAAACACTTTTAAATAAAAAGCTGAAGAATGGTCACTCTGACCCCTTTACAAAGAATGGATTTGAGGCAGATGAGACTGGAGACAGGAAGGCAAGTGGGCCAGGCTCAGTACACAGTTATATGAGCTCTACTAACAGCTTGTGAGATCCAGGTACTATCCTCTCCCTGCAAATGAGGAAACAACTTAGAGACAGGAAGTACCTTGCCCAGATTCTCAGCTGGAGAGTAGCATAGCCTGGATTTGAACCGAGGTGTATTTGACTACAATATCCATGTTCTTCCCAATATACTACTGGAATATCTCTAATTTTATTTAGAAAGTAAAGTGATTGTCAAAGGGCTAGTTAGGACCAGGACAAAATAACACAGACCTTCACATCTTATCTTGTTGGCTTCAACCCACCTAGACACTTTTCTTCTGATGATGAAGATAATGCAGTGATCCACAGAATCAAACCTTTAATCACACTAATGCTTCAGAATATCCAGGGCATTCAATATTTAAATAAACTGACTGCTGTGATTAAAAGCAGACTGTCACAATCACCTTCTTTGTTTCAATGCTTGCTGCTAAAAGTTTTAATCAAATTGTTCTTTTTCCCTACTTTATTCTTATTAAAAATAGTATTCGTGTGTGTTTGTTAGTCATTCAGTCGTGTCTGACTCTTTGAGACCCTAAAGACTGTAGCCCACCAGGCTCCTCTGTCCATGGAATTCTCCAGGCAAGAATACTGGAGTGAGTATCTATTCTATTCTCCAGGGATCTTAGCACAACTTTCATCTTCTCTGAATAACCAAAAACCTCACAGCATCTCAGGGCCACTCTTTTGAACATCAGTTCTTAACTTATGGCATATACTATGACACAGAATAACAATTAGTAGTTGGTTATCATGTCACTCACAGTTGGATCCTAAGGATCTAGCAAGAATTCCTCCCACTGGCCCCTTGCAGTCATCAGTCTCCCCACCTCAAGCCCTGATACTCAATGTTGTGAGTAAAGGCCTCATTGTGCCCGAGACACACCAACAGCCAAAGTGCT
>NW_011495072.1:256620-262890 GCF_000754665.1 Bison bison bison | reverse complement strand
CCCAGCCTCCATTCCTGATACCTCCAATCCACAGTACACACACCACATTAGAAAGATCTGTGCACATGAAAACCTTTACACGAATGCTCAAGCAGCTATATCTATAATAGTTCAAAACTGGAAGAAATCCAGATGTCTTTCAGTGGGTGAATGGTTAAACAAAGTGCTGTACATCCATCCATACAATGGACTACCACCCGGCACTAAAAATGATTGAATTACTGATGTTCAACAACAATTGGGGTAGGTCATAGGGCATTATGAAATTTTCGTGATAAAAGCCAATTTCAAAAGGTCCATAATCCATGTATACAACATCCCTAAAATGAAAAATTACAGAGATATAGAACAGATTAGTGGTCGCGAGGGGTTATGGATGGTGGCGGGGAAGGGGGACAGTGTGGTTATAAAGGGGTAGTACAAGGGAGATCTTTGGGATGATGAAATAGTTCTGTATCTTGATGATGACGATGGTGGTTATATGAACCTCCATATGTGATAAAATGACATAGAACTACACAAACACTGTATTGATACTAACTGCCTGGCTCTGGTATTGCACGACAGCTACATAAACACACAGCCATCGGGGGCAACCGGGTGAAGGGGGCACAGGGCCTCTCTGTGCTATTTGTGCAACCTCTTAGGATTTGTACTTATTTCAAAATAGGAATTAAAGAGATTTGTTGAAAAGGATTTGTGATTATACTACTCTTATGTTTGAGTTCCTTCAATAGTGACCGATTCCTGAGAACAGCAGAGGCGTTCTGTAGGGCCTCTGGCTCACTCTCAAGCATTATCAAGCCCCCTGGGAGCAGCAGACTCCAGCTCCTGCACACCTTCAGGTCTCTCTGCCTGAGTTGTCCTATCTGCCTGAAATGACTTCCCTCCCCCTTCTGTGTTTCTGACCAACCTTCATCTTCCCAAGTCCAGGGCAAGCACCTGCTTTTCTGCAAGTCTTCCTCAGTAGGGCTTCCTTTCCAACCGTGACAGGCACTCCCCATTTTTTGAGCACCACAATCTGTATTCGTTTGCCTTGCAAGTCTATCTCCACTTCTACTCTGTGAGCTCCTCTATTTCTCAGTCCTCTACTAATTACACAGTGGGTGCCAGTAAATACTTGTTAAAGGAAAACTAAATGGGATGGTAAGTGCAAGGCAGCTCTGAAGTCAGAGGGCAGTGGGTCTGCCATTTATCTGGGTGAGTGAACTTGGGCAAGCACTTATACTCATCTGTAGAAGAGGGATAACTGCAGAATCAACCTCAGCGGACAGCTAGCACAGTACTCAGCACAGGCCAGAGTATTCACCTTAGCCGACCTTAGAACAGATCTTACCACACCCATTCTGCTTCTTCCAAATATCTGCATTCTGAATACGTGAACTCAACCCTGATGAGTGCAAAGGCTGATGACATGGTTAACGCTGGTGAGCACCTCCATGAAAGACACGACAGGAGGCAACGCACAGAATTTACTTTTCATTCTAGGCTGTGACAGGTAGATGGTGTGTCATGAAATTTTTAGAAGTCATCCACTTTACAACATATAATAGTAGCTATGTTTCTGAGAGTTAAGAGTTAGAAAAACAGATTTGATTCCAGAATCACAGCTGGGGGATTCACTACCTGGTTTGCATCCTTAAGCCTAGATATTCTGAAATCAAACTAGTAGCAGCATCAATTTAGATACACAATATTCAAACAGTGTAACAAATTACATTATTTACAATTCTGTAGAAATATATGTGCATGTATAAATATATATATTTTAAAGAAAAGGAGTTGTTTTACAGGCGATCATTATTATTCCTTCTCTCAGAATCATTGTAGGGAGTAGAGCTATGCTTTTTAAAAAACTTGTTCTAAATAAAATTTGTTTTTAAGCCAAATCCCCAGGTTTTTCCTATGCTGGCCTATGGAAAGACAGACTAATAGGTGATTTTCACACTGTTCATTCTCCTAATGCCAAATAATTCAGGTATGGAAATACTTTAAATAACAACCTCAAAACAGGCCAGAATTTATTTAATATAAAGAGAGTTAACATTAACACCTCGCTTTTGAAAAAGTGAAAGTGTTAGTTGCTCAGTTGTTTCCAGGTTCCTGTGTCTTTGGGATTTTCCAGGCAGGAATACTGGAGTGGGTTGCCATTCCCTTCTCCGGGGGTTCTTCCTGACCCAGGGATTGAACCGGGATCTCCTGCACTGCAGGCAGATTCTTTACCGTCTGAGCCACAAGGGAGGTGAAAAAAAATCCACCTCATTTGTAATTCATATATCCTTAGAATCTATTTTTATTATTCCTGAAATGTTTTAGAGTATGTAGTCTTTGCTTAAGAAAGGTTCTTAGGTAAAATTAGCTAGGAGAAAGGGGGAGTAGAATATTTTATAAAATCCAAAAACAAAAAAAATGAACCAAGAAACCGAATGAAATTAAAGAAAATCAATTTGCTGAATTCCACTTTCAAATGTCTAGTAAATTTCCTTAGCTATAAGGAATTCCTATGCTAAAATTGAGACTACTATTGCTGATTATTTTTATATCTATTAATTTACACCCCAACATTTTCCAAAGAGGATTTGAGGCACCAGTTAAAAATATTTTAACTGGCAATCCAAAGGCCAATTTAAAATCTGAAAAGACCCACAGTGCTTTATAAAAAATGAATTCTTGCTGTGCAAAAGATACACAAACTTGTCCCATATGGCCTTTTAATGACTCAAAGGGTCCAGGCACTGAGTATCAACAGTAGCTAACATCATAGTGTGAGCCAATCAAGACTATTTGCCTCTAGAGGAAGCGTACACCCCACCTAAGAAGGCTCCCTGAATCCAACCAAACCTTGTCTAAATCCAACTACAAATTTTCAAGAAATAGAGAAACACAAGAAATGACATTGCAGAGGTACAATCAGTAAAATCCCAATAACAGAAATACTATCGCGTCAGCAAATAAACTACAAGGAAAAGAAAAACAGAAATAAAGAGGGATCTACAGATTCAAAGACATTATCAACCAATCACAATATATGGTCCTTATCTGGATCTGTATTCCAAGGAAGAAACTATTAAAGAAACTATAAAATTTATGAGACAACTGGAAATTTGAGTGCTGGCTGGCTATTTGATATTACAGAATGACTAATTACTGCTTTTCCAAGTTTGAAAGAATTCTTATTTTTAAAATTTTTCAGATGTAAACTGAAAAATTTATGGGTGAAATGACACGATAGTTAGGATTTGCTTGAAAATAATAGTGCAGTGTGTGTTGGGGGTGTGTGAGAGCTGCAGGCATGAGGTCAGGGGGGAACCAGGTTGGCCAGTGGTTAGTGACTGCTGAAGCTGGATACTACTCTGTTTACTTTCCCACATGTTTGAGATCTCTCATAATAAAACAGTTACAACGAAGACTGTTGTTGAAACCAGGTCATACAATCACAGAAGGGCAAATACAAATTTAACAATTCTTAAGGAAAATTATGTAAAAATGTCACCTTCTTAACCAAGTATAACTAGATCAGAGACAGCTGTGCACGCACTTGTGTTAGTCACTTCAGGCATGTCCGACTCTTTGCGACCCTATGGACTGAAGCCTGCCAGGCTCCTCTGTCCATGGGATTCTTCAGGCGAGAATACTGGAGTGGGCTGCCATGCCCTCCTACTGCCAAATCAACAATGTTAAGGAAAAAATGTGGTTTTGTTTTACCTCATATATCATGAAATAAATTGGTTTACTCATTATTAATTGCGTCATCTGGCACTTTTCTCTATCCAGAAAATTAAGATATTTTATTTTAAATAGACAAATTGAGGTGTACCCTCTAACATTTATTTAGGAAGGCCAAATAAACACATTTTAATCTGTCAACAAATTATTTAAAGTGGTGTCCTGAAAAGTTAAGTTCTCAGGAGTAGATTCTCCTCAAGAAACTCAGGAAAATTCCTCTTCAGAGATGACTGTGCCAAAATAGGATTGTTTTTAACCCTGTAGGATCCTTTTGAAGGGGAAAAAAAGGGTTAAATGAAGGGAAACGATATCTAGATTGGATTTTATTCTTCCAGAACAAATTAAGAGCCAAAGAGACTACTCAGAGCTAAGGGACTCAGGAAAGAATGCTGATCTGCGGGAGACCTGGGTTCAAATTTCACTTTCCAGCTGCTTGCTACAAAACAGACTGCCGAAACTCTGGGAGGCTGTTTCCTCCTGTGTGGAAAGTGGAGGCTAGCAGGCTTCCTAGCTGCTATCACAGGGCTCCAGCGACAAAAGAGAGTTCCTGGACAATTAGGGACTAGCTCCCCTAGTTGTGTGCTACCTTTCTAGCTCACTGCAACTCTTCCCTCCTAAACAACCTGCCTTGAAGTCCGGAGTCCGACAATCCTGAAATAAAACTGAATGAGGTCTGCATTTTGCTTGGCTCACAGCACTGAAAACATTTTAAAATAAGCTACTGCCAACAATTAAAAATGAAGAGAGTACAGATTCAAATCTCAAATTCTGACTTCTTTCTAAAAATTGCTGGGTAAGTGGCGTCTGGTTCTCCAGGGTCTCCACTACTCCAATCTCTCACATCCGGCCCCACAGGCTAATTTTTGACCCCAATATTGGGCTGAATATTGGAGAAGGGGATGACGGAGAATGAGATGGTTGGATGGCATCACCGACTTAATGAACATGAGTTTAAGCAAGCCCTGGGAGTTGGTGATGGACAAGGAAGCCTGGCGTGCTGCAGTCCATAGGGTCCCAAAGAGTCGCACGTGATTGAGCGACTGAACTCAACTGATTGGGCTGAAGTTCCTCCTTCACCCTGCCCTTGCCCACTTCTTGTCTTCCCCTGGACCTGACAAGTTTCTCATCACCATTCAAGTCAACTCCAGCACCAGCCAAGCACCACCGCCTCCTCCAAGTTTCCACAGCACAGCCCCTCTACAGCAAGCTGTCCGAGCACTGTCTGCATGTCTCCTTTCTCTGCTGGTCTCTTGGGCTCTCTGGAGGAAGGGACCCTGTTGCTACTGACTTTGTGTCCCCAGGGCCGAGCAGAAAGCCGACCTAGATAATGTAGAATTCAATGTGTCCTGAATGCGAGGAAGGAAGTTAGAGCTAAAACATTATAAAAATGTCAGATTTTATATTACAGCTTGTTCTGATAGTTACCAAATAAAGGGGTCAAGGACATTAAAATGTTTCACAAAACTAAAGCAACCTACCATCTGCATGTAAGTTTCACAAGTTAGTCAGAAGTCACTAAATAAACAGAAAGCAGAGGCAACAGGGTGGCAGGGTCATTCATTCATTTACTCACTTAACTGATATTACTGAATACTTACTGTGTGCTTTCTAAGCACTGGGGATAAAGCAGTGGACAAATCAGACAACTACCTGTTTTCATAAAGCTATATGGGAGAAACAGAAAATAAACAGGCAAATCAATAGAATAGTTTCAAACCAGATACTGGGAAGAAAAGTAATGTAATGAGACAGAATGACTAAAGGAGGAGAAAGGGTGGTCAAGGAAAGCATTCTGTAAATTGAAACATGTGAGGAGAAGGACCAGAAGGAGTCAGCTGTGCAAAGATCCGGGAGGCAACTCCAATCACTGGATACAAGTGCAAAGGTCCTGAGGTAAACAGAGCTGAGGGTTCAAGGCCAGTAAGATGGGTAGGTTAGGAGACCAGTGCTCCGGGTTGGGGGACTTGTCGGGGGTGAGCTGGTCAGGGCCCGCTCAGGCACTGCTGGGCACCGAGTATTGCAATGACAAGGCACTTGGGGAGCACGAGGATGGGGGACTCTGGGCGGACTCTGCTACACTCAAACCAGCAAGGAGCAGTATCCCGCCCAATTTTCCACAAGTGTGCACCGGGCGGGCTCCTGCCCAGGGCCTTTCACACACATTCATGGAGCTTGACAACAACACTGTCCAAAACGGTAGACATTTCCCCCACTTTGCCTAGGGGAAAACAGAGGAACAGCAAGGATCAGTGCCTTCGCCAAGGTCGCAGGAATCAGATCCCAGGCTCTGAGCATCCGGGAGGAGGTATGCAGCTGGGTGCCAAACAATCGGGGCGGGGGAGGGGGCGCCCACAGACCCTACAGCAGGTCTGCCGGGGCCAGAGCGGCGAGCGAGCCCGCAGCTCTGGGGCGCGGACAGCCGGGCGTAAGGGGGTGACTGCGGCAGCCTGGAGGAAGAGGGGCTGCGGCCGGGGTCTCCAGCACCCCGCAGACCCCACAGAACCCGGTCTTCCCGCTCCGCACCACCCTGTCCTCGCGGAGCCT
>NW_011495072.1:201187-256153 GCF_000754665.1 Bison bison bison | reverse complement strand
GAGCCCGGCGCTGGTTGACCAGTTCTTCTGGGAGCGGCGCTCGGCGGCCGCGCTGCCGATCTCTTCGCGTCTTCTTGACGCAAGCCCGGCTCGGCGCTCTGACTGAGCTTTACAGGCGCCCTCGGTGCGGCGGCCGAACACCGCGCTGGGAGGCGATGGAGAGGGGTACTGACGGGACCGAAAGCCGGGCCGCTGGGCTTCCAGGTGCAGACTGACAGTGGCGAGTCGGCCTGGAGGAAGGCCGAGAAGGTCCTTGAGGAGAGAGCCAGGGCGAGGGGAAGCCGGGGCCTTGGCGTCCAGGACTGGGAGGCGGAGGCGGCGAGGACGTGGAGACGAGAGGAATGGACCTTGGATTCCTTTGCTCACTGTGAAGGAGTCTGAAGGTTGCTGCCAGAAGCCGAGGAGGGGCATGGGAGGAGATGGCCATATGTAGGCCCCGGCAGGTCAGTGACAGAGGGGAGAAGACTGGCTGGTGAGCCAGGAGCAGAGTTCAAGCCTCTTGAACAAAAATTGCCACCATCAAGGATTATGGAAAACTCAGGAGATCTGGCTGTCAGAGCTGTGGTTTTACAAAGGAGCATTCATTCCTGGGTCTTCTCAGAGGAGAATGGCAGAGTCAAATGGAGGGAAGGGAGTGCAATGCTGAGGGCCCATAGGACCTGTGATTTGTTGGCAGTGACCTTCTTCAGAGGCGTCTCCCTCAGCTAGCCTCTGGATCTGGTTCCAGCAGGTCTGAAGGTGTGAAATGATGGGAGAGTTGTTGTCAGATCCGTGTTTCTATAAGCAAAGCTAGAAGTGAGGCACGAAGGTTGGACCCATTGGGGAAAATCTCGGAGGTCAGTGGATGGGGTGAGGGGACTTTGGGGATGGAGGAACTTGTGAACTGTAAAGGAGAACAGTCCTCATAGGGTGGCCAGGGTAGGGGCCAAACTGGAGGGAAGGAGCAGGACCCTGCAAATGGGGAAGCTAAGGGGCACGGAGCAGAGTGGCAGAATTTGGGGAGGCTGGCAAGCCTGTGACCCAGGGCCAGGCTGGGGGTACCAGGACCTCAGAAGAGGGGTAGTGTAGAGGAAGGGATCCAGGTACAGAGTTCCCCTTAGGCCACCCTGATCTTGGCTACCAGAGCGAGTTTTCTAAAACTAAGTATGGCTCATCCCTGTTTGAAGTTGTAGTTCCTGAGTGTTGCCTGCACTGATAACGGCCCACCTGATAGGCTCCTGCCCACACCCAACCATACTGCTACCTGCTCTGGATGCACAACAGAAAATAGGGAGCAAAAATTGCCACCATCAAGGATTATGGGAAACTAATGAGGTCTGGCTGTCAGAACTGTTGGTTTACCAAAGAAGCATTCCTCGGTGCCTCTCAGATTAGGAAGGAGCACCCGTTCTCAGATACACTGCAGTCCTGACTTTGCAGCAATCACCCCTTGCAAAGTGAGTTCCAAAAATCATTGTACACATATTCACTCCATCAGAGGAGAGCATTTCATGTAGAGCTTTCTGAAAGGATCCTGCTTTCCGGCTTATGGCGTACAGTGAACCTTTATGGACAGCCGAAGTGACAGGATAGGGGTCAGGGAGCTGGTCTGTACTTGGAAGAGTGTACAGAACTCCAGTGGGGGCTAACAAGTGAGAAGATCCTGCCACAAGTGTGTTGAGAACTGTAGGGATCGGGGAGAGGGGAATGTATGGGCATGACTGACAGCTGATCTAGCCTGCCAGGTGGGGAAGAGCAGTTGAGGAAGGCCTCCTGGACAAGAGGAAGCCCCAGCTGAAGATGGAAAGCCAGCAGGAATGTGCTGGGCCAGTGCTTCAGACAGACAGAGCGTTCAGACCCAGCGGTAAGACCTGCACGCTGTGTTCAGGGAACCACACATCACCTATTCTTGCTGGAGATGGAGAAGGGATGCTGGAAAGTTATGAGGGCTTTGAGGTGGGTGGACCAGCACAGGTGACTGGAGGCCCATAGGCTGGCTTCAGCTCCCAGAATGCCTTGTTTAACCCTGAGAGTTTTTCTATATTTCTATGTTTTTTAGTTGCCAACATTTAAAAATTGGGAGCTTTCACCTTGAAAACTCTCGGATTGTTGGTTTCACTGTCTGCCTAATAGTTAAAGCTCTGGCAACGTGAGGTTCATATTACCATAGTTTCAGCTGGAACTAAGTGGCAGCTGTCCCACTAGGTGAGAGCCCCTAGTTCACCACAGTCTTAACTCCCTATTACCCACACCTGCCTGCAACTTCACTCACCCCTTACCTACGGGGCCTTGGGGCATCACAGGGTGGAGACCTGGCTATAGAGATAATGGGCAGCTCTTGTGGAGTATTAAGAAAGGAAGTGAGCAATGTGATGGGATGTTTGTTTTGGAAAGATCATTAAGGCACATGAAGTTTCAGGGATGAGGGACTTAAGATCACAAGACCAATTAAAGAGCTATTGCTACAGCCCTTGTAAGAGAAGATGACAGCTGGCCTGGGGCCAAGGCAGCAGGTGTCAAGAGGAAGGAACTGATTTTAAAACTGTTTCAAAACTTTAAGAAAATGCAAATTGATTTACAACCCACTATCAGTACACACCCCGCTACACACCCCAATAGGATGGCTGTATTAGAAAAGACAATAGCAAGTGTTGGCAATGATGTGGAACTCTCATACACTGCTGGTGGAAAAGCAAACTGGTTTATCCACTTTGGAAAACAGTTTGATAGTTTCTGATAACATTAAACATACACCTGTCATATTGCCCAGCAATGCCATCACTGGATATATACCCAAGAGAAATAAAAGCATGTTCACATGAAGAATATTCATAGCAGCTTTATTCAAAACAGTCAGAAACTAGGAACAACCCATGTGTCCATAATTCAGTGAATGGAAAGGAACTGTGGTATATCTGTGCAGTAGAATATTGCCTGACAGCTGGCCTGATGGCAAGTGCACAACAAGGAAAAGTATTAAAAACAGAAAGTGAAAGAAACCAAACATAAGACCACATGATTCCATATATATGACCTTCTGGGAAAAGCAAAGTCATATTAGTGGTTGCCAGAGGTCAAGGTAGAGGGCAGGGGGAGATAATTACCAGGAGCCACAAGTGAATTTTTTGGGATGATCAGTTCAGCTCAGTTCAGTTGCTCAGCTGTGTCCAGCTCTTTGTGACCCCATGGACTGCAGCACACCAGGCTTCCCTGTCCGTCACCAACTCCCAGAGCCTGCTCAAACTCATGTCCATCGAGTCAGTGATGCGATCCAACCATCTCATCCTCTGTCATCTCCTTCTCCTCCTGCCCTCAATCTTTCCCAGCATTAGGATCTTTTCCAGTGAGTCAGTTCTTCGCATCAGGTGGCCAAAGTATTGGAGCTTCAGCCTCAGCATCAGTCCTTCCAATGAATATTCAGGACTGATTTCCTTTAGGATGGACTGGTTTGATCTCCTTGCAATCCACAGGACTCTCAAGTCTTCTTCAACACCAAGTTCAAAAGCATCAATTCTCCCACAGTCAGCTTTCCTTTGGGGTATTTCTGTTGGGTATACTCTATTTGTATCTTAATTATGGTGGCCCTCATATGACTATGACATGGGTTCAATCCCTAGTTGAGAAGATGCCCTGGAGAAGGGAATGGCAACCCACTCAGTAGTCTTGCCTGGAGAATCCCACGGACAGAGGAGCCTCATGGGCTACAGTCCACGGGGTTGCACAGAGTCAGACATGACTGAAGCGACTTAGCACACAGGCATATGACTGTATATGTATCAAAACTCAGAACTGTGCACCTCAGAAAAGATGACTTAATGTGTGTAAATTATACAAAGCAAACTTAATGTAAAGGAAAAAAAACTTTAAGAGGTGGAATTGTTGGGTCTTGGAGATAGGCCATAGGGGTGAGTGAGGAGGAGGAGTCAGAGCGGGAAACCTGGCTTGGTTTTTGACTGGGGACTTCTGCCCTTGGCCTGCTCATGAGGAGGCCCTTTAGAATCTGTTTCTGGCTGCCCTTCCCTGCCCTGGATACTACAGACACTGCCCACTTCCCCATCCCATATGGGCCTCTTCGCCTGGGTTCTGGTCAGGCTCTCCACTTCAGTTATGGTCCTTTGGGCAAGGGATTAGCTTATCTGAACCTCGGTTCCATGTGGAGTGGGCTTTCAGCCTCCCCCTACATGGCCTGCTCTCCCTCCACTCCCCTAAGCCCTTCTCTGTCTTCTCCCCAGCCCTTACCAGGACCAGAGATGTGCCAGAGGGTTCAAATCAGTACTGTCTCAGTTGTGTTATAGAAAGCCATACTGCATTTAAACCAATGGGGACAATGTGGGGAGTTTCCTGCACGATAGCACCTGAGGGATTGCAGGGGTAGAGCTGGTCTCAGTACTACAGGCTTGAGAGCTAGGGTGAGGCCTTGGCAGCCAGAGGAAGGCTTTCTGTCCCATCGCATTCCTGTGTCAGCTTCCTTCTCCCCATGTCACCTTCTGCTCTCTCTGTCTCAAATCAAGTTTGAAAACCCCCCATAGGAGGACTGTGATAGCTTGCCCTTCAGGGCTCTCACTCCCATGCTGGTCAGTCAGTCTCATATGAGGACATGGAAAGAGAAAGGGTAGAAAACAGTTGGGAAAGGCAGAAGTCTGGATTTTACTCTCCAGTGATAAGAAACAGGGTGTCTGAGCCGGGGGCATAGCTGAAAGTATGGGAGCTGTATGAGAATGGGGAACCCATGGCCCCATGACTGAATGCAGTGATCCTCAGCCCTCCTTTTCCAGGTGTTTTCCAGAGTACCAGTTGCTGGACCCTTGCCCAAAGGCAAGGGACTAGAAAACTTTTCTGCAAGTCTGACCAACCCTGAAGCCTAAAGGAAAGGCCTGACCCTCCATCTGCCCACAGGTCCCCTACCACATTGACCAGCGGTGAATCTTGGCATCAAAATAAGTGCCACTGTGTGCCTAGGACTGTTCAGCCTACCTTGAATCTGACTGAACAGTCCAAGGTCACATGGCAAAGAAAACTTAGACAAATCAAACAGAAAAACAGGCTATGTAGAGAAGGAAATTCTAACAGAAAAAAAAAAAAAATCTTTGCAGGCTTCAGAGGATATGAAAAAATATTGCATCCTTGAAACAAGCTGCTAAGTCGCTTCAGTCGTGTCTGACTCGGTGCTACCCCATAGATGGCAGCCCACCAGGCTCCCCCGTCCCCGGGATTCTCCAGGCAAGAACACTGGAGTGGGTTGCCATTTCCTTTTCCAATGCATGAAAGTGAAAAGTGAAAGTGAAGTCGCTCAGTCGTGTTGGACTCTTAGCAACCCCATGGACTGCAGCCTACCAGGCTCCTCCGCCCATGGGATTCTCCAGGCAAGAGTACTGGAGTGGGGTGCCATTGCCTTTTCCGTGCCTTGAAACAAGAACCACCATTAAAAAAAATTCAGCACACAAAGTATGTCTTGTGCTCTCAGCTGAGATGGCTTAGAAGTGATGACATCCTAGGAGTAGCACACCCAGAGCCTAGGTCTGGTTTCTAATGCCATTCTCAAATAAAGGAAACCAGGGGTCCTTAGAGCAAAGGCTGATTCTAGGGCAGGGGCTGGGAATATCCAAGATGAGCCTAGAGCAGGCTGTAGGCAATAAAGGAAGTGCTTCCAAAGCACATCCACAAACAAGGGGGCGTGCCACAGGAGCCAGCTGAAGGAGCTCCCAGTAGCCATCGCTGGAAAATTTGAACAACAAAATAAAAGTAACCTAGTTCTAGGTTGTGACTCAAAGAATAAAAATAAATATCCATGAGTTTCATAGTAATAGAAATAGATGATTTAACAACAAAAAAGTAGGGAAGAACAGACAAATCTGTACTGAAATCCAAATAATTTATATGGATACGTCCCTCCTATGGAAGTGAAGCCTACTTCCCTTACTCTTTAAGTGTGGGGTAGGCATTGTGGCTTCCTTCTAACGAGTTCAGTATGGAAAGTGGATTCCCCAGAAAGCCCTGGGGAATAGAGAATCTGACAAACATTGCCTCAGTCAGGTGACCATGTTTAACATAACACTGATAAGACATGTTGATAGTATGTACCCTTGATATGAAATGATGAGAATGGCATTTTACTTCTGAGGTCTTCCTCTCCAAAACACAGAGCACCAGTCTAACCATGAGGATAGCATCAGACAAATCCAAGTGTAAGACATTCTACAAAATACCCACCAATAGTCCTCAAAACTGTCAAAGTAATCACAAACAAGGGAAGTCTGAGAAACTCAGCCAAAAGGAGACATGTGATATCCCTGAATAGGAAAAGGGAATTAGAGACAAATTATGGACATATGAATAAATTATGGGCTTTAGTTAAACACATCAGAGCTACAAAAAAAAAAAAAAAGAGCTCTTGGAAATTAAATCATTTGGAAGAAATGAAAAATCTGGTAATAGGTTGGGAGAGAAACCTGAAGAAACCTCCCAATTAGTAGCACAAAAAGAGAAGATGAATAATAGAAAGAATAAGAAATTATAGGTCATTCTAGTAGCTTGACCTCTGTAGTCAAAGGCTCTACCCCTGAGATATATGCTTCAGCAGCTTCACCTCTGAATAACAGAAAGGCTAGAGAAGAAAAATGAAGTCTACAAAAAAGTAACTCAAGAAAACAACCCGACCTGACAGTTATGAGTAACCAGACTGAAATCAGCACTAAATGAAAAGAGATCCAAGGCACCTTGTTGTGATATCTGAGAACATAGGGAACAAAAAGAAGGAAATAAGGAGGTCACTGACAAAGGCATACCAGAGTGACTTTGGACTCCTCAGGTGCAATACTGAGAACACGATAAGGGATCACTGCCTTTATGATTCTGAAAGAAATATTTTTATCTGACATAGAATTCTATAATTAGCTAAACCTTTAATCAAGTATGAGTAATAAAGTCATTTCTAGACATGCTAGGCCTCAAAACATTTACCTCCCAGCATCTTTACTCAAGAAGGATGTGCTCCACCAGAACAAAGAAGGGAATTCAAAAGAAGACTATAAGAGACAGGAAGCAAGAGAGATGAGTGATGAGGCGGGACTTCCTGGAGGAAGGTGAAAGGTGACCCCAGAGTGACAGCTCTGCCACTGATGGGGAGGGCAGCTGAACCACATGGACTGTCATCAGCAAGACCCCCATTTCCATCAGGTCACCTTCTTTACTTGAGGACAGAATGCTCAGGAGAACTGCCCCAGATTCTCATCAGTACTTGACTTGACCATGTATAATGAGGGTCTCTCCTCCTAGGCTCTGCTGAGGACACATATCCCTCACAGAGGTTTTCTGCTTTTCCCCGAGAGCAGGAAGTAGACCATGGCGGGCTCAGGAATAGAAGACAGAGCAGCCCACTCTCACTGACCAGGCTTCTGCTGCATGTCCAGCACCTGGTTGACACCTCAGTCTTGCTAGGCACCCAACTGTGGAGAGCCCTGTTTCTCAAACTCACTCATGGTTTTGCTTGCAAGTTCCCCCAGAAAGGGCCTTGTCACCTCCTAGAGAAACAAGTCAGACCATGACCCAAGCCTGCTCTGCTCACCTCTGGAGCCTCTGCCCAGTGTGGGCAGTGCTGCTCTCTCTCTGCATGGCTGGTGTGTGCTTGTCCTCTGATTTCAAGGCTAGGTAGTAGTTTTGTTTGAGTATTATTGTGTGAATGTGATAAACAGAACTATAGAGAAAAGCAAGGGATCAATTAGTATGGAAGTGAGGGTGGTCATCACCTCAGGAGTGAAGGATGAAATACATTTTTTCTGGTTGTTGTTCAGATAAAGATGTTCTGGCTAGTTTGTAGTCTCCTAACCTCAAAAGTTGTACTGGTCATTGTTTGGTCAGGAGGACAGAAACCAGAGCAGGCATTTCCAGCAGAACTTACACCCTTATTTATTTGTAAGAAGGGCAGAAGGAAGGTCTGAGAATGCCATCAGGGCCCCTGGGTTCCTGCAAGCTCTCAGAAGTGGGATGCTGGAGGAGCCCCAGGAAGACTCTGTTGGTGGCCAGCACAGCATGGAGCACTGAGTGATGGGTGAGCTTTAGGGAGCACTACCACAGTGGGTGTATTGGTGCTAAGGGCCACAATAGGACTCCCCATCTACTTCTGCCAGAGCAGAAATAAGTGATATGAATTTCCCAATGAATAATACAATTTCTAAACTTTCAAATCTCCCAGGAGTGCTTCTCGCTGGTGGAATTCAGCTGGAAACGTAGTTCCCAGGTTTCCAACCCCTGTTATTCAGGGGAGAGCCTAGAAGGGGGAGGAAAAGTCACTGGATAGCCCACAGGTAATCCAGAACTAAGGTCTGCTGGTACTCTAGAGCCCCACATGTCAGTTAGTGGCCGTGAAGACACCATTCGTGCAGTCTGGGATAGCACTTTCATAGGGAGCCAAGTTCCAACTCCAGAACTGGCTCTCTGGCTTTCTATCTTCCTGCCTGATTCTATTAATAAAATTGGTGACTTTATAGGATCATTGGGGAAAAAAGTACAAATCTGAGTTTCACCTCTGTGTGCTGTGTGCAGGCTCTGGACAGCCATCTCAAGCAGCATCTCGTGGCCCAACCTCCTCCAACATCTGTTGAGTGGATTCTCATTCCAGAGTTCCAAACCTCCTGCATTTTGTTCCACCCTGTTAACACAGTCCTCATTTTCCTCCTAGAAGCACACAGGTCATGGGTATGGGGACAATGCCAGTGGCTACCAAGAAACAGGGCTGCCCCCATGAGTTACTGCTCAGTTTTTGAGGAGCCCTCAAAAAATATGTACACAAAAAGAACAAGATTAACAAAAATCACACACACACACACAATTTTACTGTTATTTATTGTCTTAAAATTGCATAGTACTTTGATTGTGCATGCTTTTAAACATAGGGCAAGGTAGCCCACTTGAAACTATTCTCTTGCATGGGATTTTTCAGGCTGTTTTTACTCTGGGCAGGAGCAGGGACCAAAATGCTGCCTGGGCTTAAAAAGAACCATGATGAGATGAGAGAGAAGTTGGAGAGTCAGAGAGATTAAGATGAGAAGACACTGTTGAAAGGAGCTGAGGTCTGATAGGACCTATGGAGGCATAGGAAGATGGTGGGAGGGCGCTTCCCCGAGGTCAGAGGACAGGACTCGGTAGCAGCCAAGAGAGGATGGGAAAGGAGAAAAGAATCCAGAGGGGCAATGCCTGGCACTCAAATCTGAGATGTACATTCCCTGCCAGGGGACTGGGTGCACTGGGTAGCCTGAGGGCACCGTTGGCTACAGAAAGCCACATACTAGAAAAATAACTTAAAAGCTATACAACTGTCATTATAAATATTTTGTCTTTAGTGTTGGTTAAAAAAGGTTCACAGTTACTCTGAAGAGAGCTGTATCTCTATTGCACGGTATTGGAAGAGTCTGCTCAGATCCCCATGTGTAAACAATGATTCCCTTCTCCTCTGGCGACTTCAGGACACAGAGAAAACACTACCTGCTGTAAGCAAAGCACTTGGGTACAAGGCACATCAAAGCTGTCAAGCTCTATCGGGATCTACTGAGAACACGCCGAATGCCAGCTTTTCTTCCCACTTGGTTTCACTGGGACAGGTCTTGAAGGTGGTAGTGGTCTCCTCTAGGTTCTCATTCCACGGTTACAGACTTGGCCAGATTTCTGGGGAAGTCAACCTAAAATGACAGAAGGTAGCTGCTCAGACCCACAGGTCTCTGCAACACACTGCGTTGTAAAGCCAGCTCTCAAAGTACTTTACAATAGGAAGATGAATATTCCTGGGCACCTCCAACCATGAGCTCCTTGAGACCTGCATCTTGGAAGGGATTTCTTATTCTAGAAACAATTATGTTTATTCAGTAAATGTTAATGGTGTACCTGATATGTGTCATGCAGTGTTAACACTATTAAAAGGATATGATTCATGCTATTAAAAACAGCTAGCTCAATTTGTTGGAGAAGGCAACGGCAACCCACTCCAGTACTCTTGCGTGGAAAATCCCATGGATGGAGGAGCCTGGTAGGCTGCAGTCCACGGGGTCGCTAAGAGTCGGATATGAGGAGCGACTTCACTTTCACTTTTCATTTTTATGCATTGGAGAAGGAAATGGCAACCCACTCCAGTGTTCTTGCCTGGAGAATCCCAGGGACGGGGGAGCCTGGTGGGCTGCCATCTATGGCGTTGCACAGAGCTGGACATGACTGAAGCAACTTAGCAGCAGCAGCAGCTCAATTTGTACTGTTAAAAATTCACTTTTCTTGGAAGTAGACACACTAAAATATTGGTTAAAGGTGGGGCTTGGGAAGGAAATGTGACTGAGGATGGTTGATAAAGGGGGCTTCAAGTTTATCTACAGGGTCTTATTTTGTTTACAATAACATTAAAGAAGAGAAGAAACAAATATAACAAAATGCTAGCGATGGTCAATGATGGATGACGTATGTACCATCGGATGTTTGTTATATTGTTTTTGGTGTTGATATGTATTTTTTAAAGCTCTTCAAAACAAAATTGTAATAAAACTTCTATATGCACACACACTTTCTGGTGAGATCATAAATTGGTTCTTTTCTGGAACAGAAATTGAAATAGGAATCCCAAAATGTTGAATGATTTGCTAGACTGAGGATAAACCTTCTAATATGGGAGGAAGATATATATATGCACAAAGATAATTCACTGCAATTGTTATTTATGCAGATATTCCAAAAGATTAGAAACAGTTTAAACAACAGAAGACTGGTTAAGTCATTGTTAAAATCTATGTTATAAGACTGGTGGAATATTGTGCAACGATCAAATGCTGCTTACAAGTTCAAGATCTGAGAACTTGTACTGTGTTGTATACACTTGTAATGTATTAAAAAGAAAGTTGTGAAATTTCATCCTTGATATTATCTCAAAAAATCTTTAAAAATTTACAGGCACAAGGAAAAGACCAAAATAAAATATTAAATTTGCTCATCAAATTGCCTCTGGGTGAGGAGCTTATGGTTTAATATGGTCTTTACACATCTTGCAGTTCCTGTCGTTGTTTTCAGGGGGTGTAAGTTACTTTAAAAAATTATTTTGAATGAAAATATTTCCCTTATGAATATTTATACCCAGTAAGTATTTAAGAACCAAATGGAACTCTGGGATTATGTCTCTCCCCTTTGCTGGATGAGGTGCAATTTTTAGACATACGTCATATCCTCGGAGTACAGCCAGGTGGAAGGAGAGGAGCTGCAGTGGAATCACACTCAGGATGCCCTGCAGGCAGTCTACGGTGTGGGGCAGCTCGATCGTTTTATATGCAAACTTGGAGCTTTCAGTGTCGTCCTTGGAGCACAGTATAATCGGGCGACCCTAAGACAGAAAAATGTGATCACAAGATGCAGGTTATCTCTGAAAGGAGCAATCCGTCACACACAGCAGAGTTTCTAAGATCAACATATTGCAATAACAATATTGTGATCTTTTGTCTTTGCTGGAGTTATGAGTCAGGTGATATATCTGATTTGTGTAAAGGTCAAAGAATTTGGAGGCTTTTGTCAAAAAGGTTCCTATGCTTCCGTGGTTGTGGTGGTGGGGCAGTCTCCTGCTGCATTAATTCAGCACCCGTATATTGAGTGGCTTCAGTGTGCCTTGCAAAGAGCAGCAGTTCTTACCCCTTACTCTAGGGGCTCATAGTCAAGTGGTAGGAAAACAAAAATGTCAATAAGCAAACCAATAAATAGCAGTGAATTTCAGATAAATGTCACCAAGGCAGTAAAACCCCGTAACAAGACTGGGAGACAGTGGGAAGGTTCGAGAAGTTCTCTGAAAAGGAGGCATTTGTATTGAGACCTGAATGATGAGAGGCCAACTGCTTGAAGAAAGGTGGGAAGACTGTTCGAGGCAGAGGAAACAGCCTGTGTTTTCCAAAGTCTAGCAGATTACTGCAACTGGGGATGGGGGGCGTTTTCAGTAATGGAAACTCCTGAATTTGGATCCAGTTGGTCAGAAATGTGGGTGGGATGGGAAGCTGAAAGACTGCAGTTGGTGGCTGACGTGAGGGTGGTCTTGTGGAGGACAGAGCCCTTCACCTGTGAAATCTAACTCTGGGTGGCCAATATCAGAACTGCCCCCAGGGATCTCCAACAGACCTCCTTTGGTCTCATGTCTCGGATCCAGGAACCCCCAGGTCATCTGGATCACTGGGCCTCATCTAGGAGTTTCTGTGGGCATGGCTGCAGGCTGGCCAGTCCCTTTCTGAATGTGCACCATGCACGAGGGACCCCTGAAGTATGTGCTCACACCTGCTCACCAGCAGGAATGAACACTCATTGCTGGTGCTGGCCAACAGTGGGTGAGGTGGGCATGAGTGTAAGAGAACAGGAGAGAAGTGACCCAGCCTGCCGGAGGGCCCTCACCTGGCGGGCTGTGACCTGCTGCAGGGCGTTCTGGCATTTGGCAAAGCAAGGATCCTTCATGATGACCATGATGACAGGCATCTGCTTATCAATCAGCGCCAGGGGGCCGTGCTTCAACTCTCCAGCCAGGATGCCTTCTGAGTGCATGTAGGTTATCTCTTTAATTTTCTGGGGAAACATGAGGCGGAATCAGTGTCATGCTGCTAATGGGAGCAGATCATCCAGTGGGGAGAAACGGAAGCCAGGGGAAGGATGATCCAGGGAGCAGAGAGCTGAGGCCCACAAGGCAGATGGACATACTGGAGTGGTCAGTGGTACTGAGGGTAGCCAGTGAGGCCAGGCCCAGGGAAGAGGGTTACCTGCTGCCTAGCGCATGCACAAAGCCCAGCACACAGCTTGTGTCCTCAGTCGAGCTCTGGGGCACAGCCACCCTGCCCCCACCACGATGGGCAAGTCAGTATCAGTCTAGCTTGTCCCCTTCCCTTTTGAGCCAGCCCCATGGTTTCCCTAACAATCATAGTTCGTAATGATGGCATTGTATTCTACACCTTCATTTAATTATCTGATTAACCGATCCCTCAATTCTAGACGATTAATAACTTCTAAAGTGTTGCTCCAACTTAACTATCAAGCAAAATGACACACTGGGGTGTTAATGGAGTTTTCCCCCTATGTTTAGAGAGATCCTTTTTTTTTTCAGTTACTATTAAACCCACGTCATTGAACTAGTGAGAGTGTCGAAGAAAACATTGCTCAACTCCCCTAGAACTACTTGGGTCAGGGAAACATTGTCAGAAGTGCGGCTCCGCTCTGGATGCTGCAGACGGCGGAAGTACTGTACCCAAGATACCACAGAGGGGCCACGGACTTGTGCCAGCAGCAGTGTAAAAGCTTCTTTCTTTCCTCCAGGACTAACTTGGAGACACAGTTGAATATGCATCTTTCACCAGCACACTCAGGAGCTGCAGCTGAGCACCCCACAATAGACAGCAGAGGCATGGCTGTGGGGTACCAAGAGGGTGCCCCACCCGAGCATTAAGTCTATTGCTCCTGAGAAGCTGTGTACTTGGCCCCTCACAGGTGCCAGAATCTGCACTGGAAGGATGTGGGAGCTGAAGCTTCCTGCAGTCTGGCAACTCAGGGCTAGCACCGCACCCCAACGCCCTGCCTCCTATAATACTCTGTTTCCCACTGGTGGCGTCATTCTTCCAAATGGGGGTGGTGGGGGGTATAGGCAGTTGCTCCCACAGGGAGAGGAGGGGAGTCTAGCTGAGTTATAGATGCTGCCACACTTCTGACACTGTCTCCAATTTACCTTGCTTGATCATCTGATCCGTAAACAGCAAGTGGATAGTGAGTAAGGCAAGCTCTAGGCTCGGGTCTCTGTACATCTCCTTCCGCCCTCTTAGTAGCCCTGTGGTCCTGGTATCTTGCCCCTACTCCATCAGCTTTCTTTCAAGCCACATCTTTATTGCTGCAGTGGGCAAAACAGCCAGTCATTGATATAAAAAAACGCAGGGCTTTCTATGCTATCTCCTGCAGGATCTCACCTCACTTCAGCAGATTGAGGAGTAACAGGGGAAACTGTGTAGAGACTTTACCCTGCAGTTCTGGTGTGCCTAAATCCTCCCACACAGACTTCTTGTGGTAATAGAAAAAAGCAAATTTTTTTTTTTTAAACTGAGTTTGAATTTTATGTTGATCACTTCTACTATGTAATCTTGAGCAAGGTGAATTTTTTGGAGGCTGAATTTCCTCCTGGGTCAAATGTGAACAATAACTGCCAGTCTCTCAGAAGATGCTCATGAGGTATGAATGGGCTATCCCAGATAGCGCCTGGTGCAGGCGAACACCCCAGGGCTCTCGGGCACCCAGCCCCTCTCTGCAGGAGACTAGGAGCCTGCATCTCCATGTCAGCAGGGCTGGAACACTGGGTCAGAGAGCGATGCCCTCCCCAGCCCAACGCCCTGTCCTCCTTCCTGTGGGTTTCCTGGGGTGTTTCCCGCGCCTGCCCTCACTCAGGGGCCAGTGGAGGAGGGGGTTGGGCAGAGGGTGCTCACCAGGGCTCCTTCCAGGCATGTGGCATAGTTGTAGCCTCGCCCCATGACCAGAAGTGACCTTTGTGTGTACAGCTCCAGGGCCAGGTCGTGGATCTTCTCATCCAGGGACAGCACCTCCTTGATCAGCTCTAAGTCAGGCACACAGCAGAGGGGGAGAGCCAGTCACACCAATTATAAAGCAAGATTCACAAAGAAAAGTCACGGTGTATAAGACAAGGCTTCCGAACTCACATCGGTTACACGCTTGTCTCCCTTGCATTAAAAAAAAATTAAATGCAGATTATGGGAAACAGCTTGTGTTATTGGCTAGGATTTTATTGTGATGGTGGTTCATATTTGTGCTCATATTTTCCTGAGCACAGAAGGTAAGCAGGGAAGTGTTATTTCTCGCTCCATTTTACAGGCAAGACAACAGAGGATCAGTGAGGCTAAACCTCCAGCTGGCCAGCCAGAGCTGACACTCCAGATTAATACCCCTCATCTGGCCATGTGCTGTGTCTGGAAAAAGCCTGTGTGAGATGGACCAGCACTTCTCAAACTCTTTGGTCTCAGGATTCCTTTATAATCTTAAAATTTATTGTGAATTTCTAAGAGCCTTTATTTTTGTGGGTTTTATCTATCAATATTTACCAGATTAGAAACTGAGAAAATTACTCACTCATTTATAAGTAACGATTTAAGCATGAAATTAAAACAAACAAACAAACAGTGAGCAGAGTGGCACTGTTTTATATTTCTGTAAATCCTTAATGCCTGACTTTTTCATAGAAGATAGATTCTCTTATCTGTTTCCTCACTCAATCCATTGCAATATGTTTTTTGGTTTAAGAAAATCTGGCCTCACAGATTTGTAGTTGGAGAACGAGTATTTAAATAACTTTTTCAAATAATTGTGAATGTCTTTGATATTACAACAAACTTAAGAAGTGACAATCTCTTAAAAGGGAGATCATATTAATAAAAATTTCCTACTTTGTCAACTTAAAATGTATTAGTCTATTGTGTACTTACTTAAATGGATCTTTTACATGTGCATAATTTTGCAACACTGCATGGGCCATTTGCAAAATATTGGTTCACTGGGTTATTCAAATCTTCCAAAAATGGACACATGCATTACAAAATATTTTTTTTTTTAATAAGACTTGTTAAAATCACTGTGGGCTTATCAGAGATGTTTTTGAGTATTGGGAGGTCATCACACTCGAGCTGACACCTACAAGTTTTCCAGATCCTGTTTTGGTTGAAAGCTCAAAGGTTATCATCGGCAATGGATACTATCATCAGCTTTTCTCGAAGTTTGGGGCTAACTCGGTTCACTTTTGAGAAAATGTCTGCCAAGTACCAACTCAGCTTGCTACTCAGTCAACCACAGGGTGCTTTCCTCTGGAACCACCATCAGACTTCAGGGTGCAGCAGAAGCACTTGCTACATACCTCCTATTTGTCACATAGAATACTAAAAAGTGTTACAATTTAGTAAGATTAATGCATTTTGCCACATAATCAGAGACACCCCTAAGTGAAGCTGTTGCATTTTGGTCATGAGAACGTTGTGCTGCCTCGGCCCTGAAGACTCTGCTAAGAGTACCAGTGGCGACCACCAGGGCCACTGCAGGTGTCCACACAGTGAGGAGGCAAAGCGTCCTCTTATCATAAAAACCTCATTACTACAAAAATAGTTTTCACTGAAAGGGTCTTCTATGCCCCCAGGATCTTCGGGTCACATCTTGATAACTGCCCACTTACCAGAAGAGAGTCCTGTTCTTGCAGGATTATTACCTGGCTTAAAGTTAAAACACTTTTCTTGGTAATAAAGAAAATTTTAATAAAAATTTAATAAAAGAAAATTTTTTATTTCTTGTTAATAAAAGAAAACTTTTAGCATGTTGTCTTGGTCAGATTCAGACCCTGAGGCCTTGCATGGTTACCCAGTGGTTTTCCCTCACTGCCTTCTCTTTGCCCTTGGTTCCAGAAGAAACTCTAGTAAGACTGGGAATGGCTCCACCCAGAAGAGCCTTGGGGCCATTCACTCCTTGTGTGTTTCCTGAGCAACTACTGATTGTCTGCCCTGGCTGGACACCTGGAAACCAGCAGTGACTCTGACAGATAGGGTTGGTGCTCGCTAAGTTGACACGGCTGGGGAAGACAGGTCAATACACAGAAGAACAGGCAATTTCAAATCATGGCATGTGATATAAAGAAAAGAAATGGGCTCCTGTTTTATAGAGAGCTAAGCAGGGGATTGGGCTTCCTTGGTGGCTCAGTGGTAAAGATTCTGCCTGCAGTGCAGGAGACCTGGTTCAATCCCTGGGTTGAGAAAATCCCCTGGAGGAGGGCATGGCAACCCACTCCAGTACTCTTGCCTGAAGAATTCCATGCACCAAGGAGCCTGGTAAGATACAATACATGGGGTTGCACAGAGTTGGACATGACTGATTGACTAAGCAGCAGCAGCAGCAAGCAGGGATTAAGGCCCCTATTAGGGTTGCCAAGGAGGGTCTCAGGAGGTGATTTTTGAGCTAAGACTTGGGTGACAGGAGCTGTTTGTCATATGAAGAGCTGGAGGAAGAGGGTTTTGGTAGAAGAAAGAGCCAGGACAAATGTCTTCTGGTAAAAAGCGCTCAGCATTGCTTCAGACCAGAAGGTTGGTGAGGGAGGCCCCGGAGAGGAAAGGAGCTGGAAAGGGTCAGAGGCACAGGGGCCCAGCGTGCAGGGCTCTGCAGCCTGAGGACAAGTGTGGACTGGAATCTTGGCCCAGTGGGGGGCTGCTACAGGAGTTTAGCAGTAAGGAGAAGTTTTGAGGAGAAAGGAATGATTAACAGTATCATTTATGCAGAGAGTCAGGCAAAGGAGCAGCCAGGAACAGTCTACAGGATTTGACAATGTGCAGGTGAGCTCTGGAACATACCGGGTAGAGATTTCAGGCCATGGATGATCTCTCGCCTTCTGTTTTGCAGTGAAATGCGGTCTTCAGACATCATCAAACCAAACATCACCAAGGAGATGAACTGACTGGTGTAAGCCTGAGGACAGAACAGTGGTGCTGGCAGAACTCGGGCAATGTGCATGTGGTGACCACTCAAGATGAGACAGATCCCGGGGCTCCCCTCCAGGACCACCCACCCAGCGGAGGCCCTCCCGTGGGTGCCCACGTGGCTCCTACCTTGGTGCTGGCCACACCGATCTCCGGCCCTGCGTTGATGTGGACGCCGCAGTCCGTCTCGCGGGAGATGGAGCTGCCCACGGTGTTGGTGACGCCCACGGTCAGAGCTCGGCGGTCCTTGCAGTAGCGCAGTGCCAGGAGGGTGTCTGCAGTCTCCCCTGCCACACAGGTCCTTCTTTTCAGTTCACAGCTATGTGGCTCTGCCAGACTTAACCTCCACCCCTGACTCATTTACTTCTGGCTCTCAGGCAGAAATTGGTGCCCAGACACAGTTTGTGTGTGCTTAGAATGGAAAATGTGTGCTCAATAATTTTTTCTAGTTGATTCTCTCTCTTTTTTAATGTAAGATGTTCTTTATTTAAGGGTTGTTAACGCCAGAGACACAATTAGCACTTAGATCTTGAAAAAAGGAGAATTCTTTAGTCTTAAAAGTAAATAGGAAATAAAACATTCGTGGGGATTTGGATTCAAAGTTTGAAATTAATTTATCACTTTTCATTTTACCGTTTAGTGTGAAGTGCATGTTCTAGGGATGTTAAAACCTTTCTCACGAAAATTGGTAAATTATTCAACTGGATGGGGCCTCCACATGGGGACCGCAACCACAGAGGCAGATGGGAGTCACTTGATCACTTGGGTGTTTAGTAATGCAGTTAATGTGGTTTACTGTGATCATTTCTGTAATTAGAAGATGAAAGCTGATTCGTAAGTGGAACTAACTTGGAAGGAATTTATTAAAAGTTTGTGTGTGATTGAATGTTAAACAGAACATTTAAATTCCATAATTGAGGTTTTCATGAAAAATATGTGAGACATGTTTTTCTAAAAATGGCTTAAGACTCTCTTGTCCCTGGTCTTCTCTAATTTTTCTTGAATTGTAAGACAGAGTGGTTTATACTTACTCTTCTGTTATCTCACTTCCCATTTCCTATTTAACCCACTCTGTCTGGCCTTGTGCCCTGGTGGATTCTCAGATTCAAGATTTCGCTACTATTTATGTGACAAGTAGTTTCTCATCCACTGTCTCACTGAATTCTCATGACAACTCCTCCCCAATGGGAGGCATCACCTCCATTTCCCTTTTAGGATGAGGTGTTCAGAGACGGAGGAAATCAACGCTTCTCTTGATCAAGGCCAATTAGCTGTGGGTGATGGAGTAGGCCTGGCTTGGGCCTGGCTCCCAGTATTCTTTTTTGGACTCTAAACGACCTCATTCAGAATGGGCTGAAATTTAATATTTAAAAAGCAAGAATGCTCCTAAATAGTGCTTCTCAAACAGATCTTGTTTTAAAGGAAAACATTTCTTGTAGCCTCCGAGTGTGGACTCAAATTATTTTTATTGAAAAAAAAAAATTTAAAGAGGTTCATGAATAAACTGGCAAGAAGTCCCTGTTGGTAAGTCCTAAAGAACTCAAGTGAAATTAGACATGAAATTAGACATAAAATCAAACATTCAGTGTCCACACAGCCACCACTCTTGGCTCTGCTGCCCTGACTTTGTTCCAGTGCTGGCTGGAACTGCGGCCCACTGCTCCTCTCCTGTTTCCACTCAGACTTGCATCTAGCACAATGGGCCACATGGCCCTTTCTCAGCACCAGTGGGGGCCAGGGCTGGGAGCTGGGGACAGATCTATATTCATCAGTGTCCCCATTTTTGATAGTTTAAAAAATTTTAATGTAAAGAGCTCAACAAAATGAAACTTTAACCCCCTTCTATGAAGTCACTCTTAAGGTAAAACTGCATTATTTCCACATTAAATGCACTTCCATTCTTTGGTTAGTGGCTCCCACCAATTCACGAAACATTTTTAGGCTCTGACAGAATTATAAACCCAAAGGTAAGTGGCAACTGAAGTTAGAGGGCAGCACCTGGGAACGAGGTGGTCAGCTAGATAGTGGGTATGTCAGCATTAGTTTTTCTTAGCTTGTCATTGAAATGGAAATACTATTAAAAATTCAAACTGAAAACAGCATAAAAAGATACGAGGGCATTCTGTTAATGCTGCAGTTGTGATAATGACACTGGTGCTATATTTTTTCTTTTATCATTTATAGATACGTTTTGAAATATTTATGGATAAAATAACATGTTTGATATTGACTTTTAAATAACCTAATGAAAGGGAGAGGTTAAAGTGGCTTTAATAATACAAAATGGGTGAGGTATTTCATAACATAACTGCTTAGCCTAGGCGCTTCCTCATGTGTCTTTCTTCTATAAAGGTTTGGAATTCTGCATAGTTAAGTGTTATAAGAATTTTCCCAGAGCTCATGCATATGAGTTCCAAGCACATGGCTGTGGATCACCTCTCTGACCCCCTGTCCTGCCTTGAGCTGGAACAAACGCTCCAGAATGTTAGAAAGGCACCCAGACAGGGTTTCCTGAGCTGGGAGAGGGTAGTCTGGACTCTACATGTGAACAGTGTCTATGCCTCCTACTGCTGGATTGCTGGTGCCCAAACAGTTCTTAAAGGTACAATCAACCAGTAGCATGATGAAACTTTCCTCTAATTTAAACCCAGCACACATTTATGAGTACCTCAGTGAGGAGGCTCTTAAGTCCTGGACTTGGAATGTCAGGAGAAGGAAAAACTTCGCTGCATGGCCCTCCTCATAAAATGGGACAGCAGTTGATGGCTCTGAGGGTTAAATGACCCTGTGCCTCAGAGCATGTGGCACACAATCTGTGTGCAGAGAATGTCGCTGGATGGAGGAGGCGAGGAGCTGTGCGGTGCCTCACCGAGAGGACAGAGCCCTGAGGTGAGCTACTGAAAACCACAACCCTTACCTGACTGGCTTATGAAAAAGCAAACGTCATCCCTGAACACAGGTGTGTTCCTGTCCAGAAAATCACTAGCAAGTTCAACCATCACGGGGAGCTCGGTCAGTTCCTCCAAAACTTGCCGCGTCTAAAGCCAACAAAAAAGGGAACTAAAGTCAGTTACGGACACTACAGGGACAAAGACAGCTGAGCTTCTAAGACACCACTGCGTACAGGTGGGCAGGGAAATTCAGGCATTCACACGCCAAACTGCAGGAGAAAGGGCTCCACGCCAGTTCTCATACTGGCTCATGGCAACGAATTTGGAAGCCCAGACACAGGACAGGATCTAAGACTCATCTTGCCCTAGCCGACACTGCCTCCCAGGCACTGTCGAGGGTCCAGCCTGTCGCACTTACGGCCACAGCGGCGTGGTAGCTGGTCCCACAGCCAATCACAATGAGCCGTCGGCATCGTCTGATTTCCTTCAAGTGGTCTTTCAAGCCACCCAGGAGCACTGCAGGACACACGCATGGCATTAATGCTGACACAACACAGGGACCACGCATAGGCCTAGGGCTCGGATGAGGGATTACCTGTGTTGGTCTCAAAATTCACTCGACCTCTCATGGTATTGAAAACGGATTCTGGCTGTTCAAATATCTCCTTTTGCATAAATGCACTGAAGTTACCTGGTCAAACAAACATCAACAAGATGAGTCAATTTTAATTTTGTTACACTACCACTGCTTAGCTTTTAATCAAGAAGAAAAGTTGTTATGCAGTCACAGGGACACGTATATAGGCCACTACAGATTACGAAGGGTATCTCCAGGTATTGTCCCATCTGAGACTCATGGTGATGAGTCAGGTCAGGCATGATTACTGTCTTCAGTGTGCATATCATACCCTGCAGCTTGAAGGAGGGAGGGATGTAAGCA
This sequence comes from Bison bison bison, assembly GCF_000754665.1. Lineage (NCBI taxonomy): Eukaryota > Metazoa > Chordata > Mammalia > Artiodactyla > Bovidae > Bison > Bison bison. The sequence continues at coordinate 234,854 of NW_011495072.1, read as the reverse complement.
ACAGATGCGTGGCTGGCCTTCCTGGGCCATGCTCCTCTTAGCAAGGCCACAAGAAAGTACGATGCTTTACTTCCTACTACCCCCCTACTTAGGAAAGTGCACATGAAGCAAGTCTAAGGAAATAGACCACTTTTCAAAACCAAATACACTCCTAACTTCTGTATTGAAACAAAAAAGAAAAACACCTTTTGAAAAAGACCATTTTTCCAGGGCTCTGATCTGAATGAAACCAGATACTATCCCAGACCTCCTGACAGGTGTTATGCCTGATGCCTGTCAACAGGTGTGCAGATGGGCTGGGAATGCCCTCTGTGACAAACAGATGCATGATGTCCAGCATTGCAGCGTCTCTGAATGCTGCCCTCCGCAGAGGACTTGCAGAAAGAGTGACATGAAGCAAACAGAGCAAGTGAGGATAGGTAGGGGCCGCTGCAGATACAGATCAGGGAAGGGCTCTCTGAGGGAGTGACATTTCACGGGAAATGATTAAAAGAAGCTGGTCCTGTGAGAAGCTGAGTGAGTACCCCCTGCAGGTAAGTAGGCATTCAACTTGTCTGAGCAATGGTGAGGAGGGCGGGATGGGCAGACAGAGGCATAGTGAGAAAGGGTTGCATGAGGTAGTGCCCGGCTGGATGTGGGTGGTTGTGGGATGTTGCTGGGAGGGTTTTATTCAAGGAGCAGTGGGAAGCCATCGGAGGGCTTTATGCAGCAGGATAAGAGGGTATGATTCACGCTCTTAAAAGTTTACCCCGGTGGCCCTGTGGAGAAGAGTGTGCAGGAAGACCAGTGTGGGTGCAGGAAGACGGGCTCCCCTGGCAAGGAGAGAGTAGTCCACAGTCTCCTGTTACTGCAGGCCTGTAGGAATGTGTCCTAGAGAGTTCTAAAGGGAGGTAGTTGATGGACTGGGGTCAGATCAAGCAGGAAGACCTGGTACCTGAACACAGTCAGAAGTTCCCTTTGGAGTAGCCAGGCCAGGCACCCCACAATCCTGAGCTGCATGAACCACAGACCACCTGCAGCCCCACCCCAGTGCTTAGGGCAGGCAGGAAGGCTGTGGTGCCCACCCTGGATAGGGAAGAGAGTCTCCCTCACAGAGTACATGCCCCTGAGGTTGCTGCACAGGGACTCTCAAAAGACACTTGCCTTTCATGATTTGCTGCAATTCCATCTGCAAGGTCTGGATGGCTCGAGATGGGTCATCACTAGCCAAACGCTTGACCCGGTGAATAGAGAGTTTCCCATCAGCCACTGCGGCAATGTCATCATCCTCAAGGAAGATGACCCGGTTGGTGTGCTCTATGATAGCACTGGAGCAAGGAAAAAATGGGTGTCAGAGACAGGGCCCACCCTTGACACTTACTCACTGCGTCTCAACTGTGGGTCCGTATCAGTAGCACTGAATTGCACTTTACGATATGCCATATTTACACTAATTCATAGCTCCCGCCCCTTAAGCCAGACCCAGACATCAAATCATCTGTAAACCTTTTGGCTTATAGCTCTAAAAGATAAGAATTATTTTGTAATCCTACTCAAATACCATTATCACGTCTAAGAGTAATAGTTATTCCTCCATATCATCAAATATCCAGTATGTTCAAATTTCCCCAATAATCTCATAGATGTCCTTTTATAATTGTTTTCTTCAAACCAGGATCCAAACAACGTCAACTTTGGAGAATGTTCAAGAACTAACACATTATTCTGAATCATAAAGGGAAAGTATGAACATTTATCTTGCCTTTCCAAATGATCTATCTTTCAGAATAACCACATTTTAAGAAGGCAAGTTTCTCTTTATAGGGGGGAAACACAGCTAATAAAGAAGGACTGACAGAATTATAATAATCAACCTATGAACTTATAATTGTTAATAGCCCTAATCAAGGTCTATTAGTGGCTACTGACACGAAGAGATGAAAATCTGAGAGCTGCTTTATAATGGATGAAAGAGGCCGGTGATGCGGATTTTAACAAGACTACAAAAAGACAATGAAACTTAGTGCCTTCTGATGGAAGTACACACTACCTATTCAATAGTCTTGCCAAAAAAAAAAAATCAAACCTGATGATCAAGCTTCTAGATACCTGTAAACTCCTGTTTGCAGGAAATACAGAAGAACATGGAGGAGGCACACAACAAAATCCATTTAGAGGGAAACTCATTCGGACAAATGACTTCTCTTATACACACATACACATGCATGCAAGCAAAGGGGGGGAACTTAAAGGTAACTATAAGATCTATCCATTAATGAAATGTGCAGTCACTGTGTTTATTTTCAAACTAACTTTCTCTGTGCGGAAAGTAATAATGATTTTTCCCTTGAGATGGTAAATGAAAAAGAAAGGTAATCAACAGTACAGGTGGTACACAGATACGGCAAAAGCCATGAAGGCGGGCTTTCCTGGTGGTTCAGACAGTAAAGAATTTGCCTGCAAATGCAGGAGAGCCCTGGGTCAGGAAGATCCCCTGGAGAAGGGAATGGCTACCCACTCCAGTATTCCTGCCTGGAGAATTCCATGGACAGTCTAGCCTGGCAGGCTATAGTCCATGGGGTTGCAAAGAGTTAGACATGACTGAGCGACTAACACTTAACACTATGAAGGTGGTACTTGAAGGACCATGAGAGAAAAAAACACTCATGCCACCAAGTGCTACACAATATGTACCCTGTGCAGAAAAATGAGCACTTAAAACTTCTGGTGCAAAGTTAAAAAGAGAAAACAATCAAGTTTATGGCTCTAAGAGAGGCATTTCCAGATCCTAGCGAAGAAAGATACAGTAGTATGGAAAGCCCTTGCACTAGAAAAAATATTTTAAACAATATATGTTCTTTGAATAAAAAGCAGAAAACACAGTCAACAAGAGGAAGAAGTAAAAATGGCCTGATTCAATCTCCAATAAAGAAATACTGCTTACACTGTACTTTCCTTCAGACAGGGCTTAATATGTGTGTTTGATTTACGTGTGCATATAATCTGCATGTTTAAATATAATCATTGTTTTAATTTACAGAATGGATAGGGAGTCATCAAGATTATAGGTCCAGGAGTTAGACCTGAGGTGGAGTCCTCATCCCTGTCTCTTACCAGCCTGTGGCCTTGGACAGCACAGACATGACCCCTCTAAGCCCGTCCTGGGCTCCTCAACTTCAAAATGGAAGGTGACCACTGTGTCTTCTCCAGAGGCCTGTCGTGACGACTGCACGAGAGAGTCTTGGTAAAGCCCTCTGCACAGTGTCCAGCTGTAAGTGCACAGTGCATGCTGGTCACTGTTGTCACGAGAGCGCCACAGCATGCTTTCATATACGAGAGGGTCACCTCCGCCACTCTTATTTTCCAATATGTACTTTTTCATCTATACACAGTACACTGTAGAATCACTTTTTTAAGTTCCAAAAACGTACACAAACAAAAGAATGTCAGAGGTTTAATGACAGCATTGAATTTACAGATTAATTTAAGAAGAGTCAATTTCTTTAAAAATAATTTTAAATTATTAAATTAACTGTAAACCAATTAATGTCTTCATAATAATATTAAGCCTTCCTACCAAGGAATGTGGTAATCTCTCCCTTTATTCAAATCTCTTCTTGTTTCTCATGGTAAGTTTTTGCAGTCTTTTCCAAATAGGTTCTGAATTATTTTTATTTAAATTTATTTTAGGGTTGCCCTGGTAGCTCAGCTGGTAAAGAATCTGCCTGCAATGCAGGATACCCCAGTTCAATTCCTGGGTCAGGAAGAACTGCTGGAAAAGGGAAAGGCTACTCACTTCAGTATTCTTGGGCTTTCCTGGTGGTTCAGATGGTAAAGAATCCACCTGCAACGTGGGAGACCTGGGTTCGATTCCCGGGTTGGGAAGATCTCCTGGAGAAGGGAACGGCTACCCACTGCAGTATTCTGGCCTGGAGAATTCCATGGACTGTATCGTCCGTGGAGTTGCAAAGAGTCGGACACGACTTTCCTACCAAGGAATGTGGAATCTCTCCCTGTGTTCAGCTCTCGTTTCTTATGGTAAACTTTTGCAGTCTTCTCCAAACAGATTCTGAATTATTTTTATTTAAATTTATTTTAAGGGAGTACAACTTTTTTTTTTCCCAGCCGTGGTAAATAGATTACTTTTTTCCATTCAACAAAGGTTTGCTCAGAGCCAGCCGTACCAGTCACTTATGGAGACATGAGTGGGGGACAGGGTTGATGTGGTCCCCTAATACCCATCTCATTGAGCTGACAGCAAAGTGGCTACTGCTGGGATGTCAAGTTTCCACATCTTTATATTCTGAAGAGCCATGAGTATTACTTCTGACAGCCTTTCAGGTGGGTTTTATATAATCATACAAAAGTGTATAATCATATTGCCTATAAATAATTGCTTACTCTTGCATGTACTTATGGCTTTTTTTTTTGAGAAACATCTGCCATACTTCAATGAATATAAGGTAATATTGATCTTAAGGTTGTGATTATTTTATGTACTTCTAAAAAATTAAAACTATCAGATCAGATCAGATCAGTCACTCAGTCGTGTCCGACTCTTTGTGACCCCATGAATTGCAGCACGCCAGGCCTCCCTGTCCATCACCAACTCCTGGAGTTCACTCAGACTCACGTCCATCGAGTCAGTGATGCCATCCAGCCATCTCATCCTCTGTCGTCCCCTTCTCCTCCTGCCCCCAATCCCACCCAGCATCAGAGTCTTTTCCAATGAGTCAACTCTTCGCATGAGGTGGCCAAAGTACTGGAGTTTCAGCTTTAGCATCATTCCTTCCAAAGAAATCTCAGGGCTGATCTCCTACAGAATGGACTGGTTGGATCTCCTTAAACTATAGCAAATTATAATTGTAAGATGCTACTCGTAGATACTGGGCTTCCCTTGTGGCTCAGCTGGTAAAGAATCCGCCTGCAATGTGGGAGACCTGGGTTCGATTCCTGGGTAGGGAAGATCCCCTGAAGAAAGGAAAGGCTACCCACTCCAGTATCCTGGCCTGGAGAATTCCATGGGGATAGTCCATGGGGTCGCAGAGTCGGACACGACTGAGCGACTTTCACTTTCACTTGTAGATACTAAAATCTATGAGATAACTATATGTCTTAGAACCATTGAAATATTAGTTTCTCATTGAAATGGTGCACTAAGAAACACAGTTTGGGAACTGCTGCCCTTTCCTAACCAGCATTAAGTACAATGCTGGCTGGGGCTGAAATAGGCCTTGCAGCCTGGGCTGCAGCTGCTGTTACTTCACGTTTCCCAGGAGGCCTCACCTGGTGTCCTTCTTGCTTCGCATCAAGGCCCTACCAGAGGGTGGTGGGAAAAAAGGCATAATAAAGATTTAGATAAAGGAGGTGGTGGTTTATGATGGTTTTCTAGGGCTTCCCTGGTGGCTCAGCTGGTAAAGCTGCCTGCGATGCAGGAGACCCAGTTTGATTCCTGGATTGGGAAGATCCCCTGGAGGAGGGCATGGCAACCCACTCCAGTGTTCTTGCCTGGAGCATCCGCATGGACAGAGGAGCCTGGCAGGCTACAGTCCATGGACTTGCAAAGAGTAGGACATGACTGAGCGACTAAGCGCACATGATGGTTTTCTGTTTCAACCAGCAGGAAAGTGCTGTTGTCTTTTCTGAGTGTATTTGTGTGTATCCATTTTTGGGATACACTAAAATGGGCATGAAACGTACTTTCTCAAGTTTCAGAATTACTGTTTGGTGTACTGATGAGAACATGGACTTTGGGATCCTTTGGGCCAGAACCCTCAATCTTGGCTCTTTTATGAATGGTCAGACGCTGGTAAAGGCAGGCAAGGTTCAGGAAGGACCGAAGGTCTGGAGACACTTGCCCCATCTAAAGGGAGCAGCCTTTGAATGGTCCCAGGAAGGACTGGAGGGAGCTGTCTGGTGTGCTCAAATCTGCTGGTTTTCCAGGAAAGTTAGATGTTTAGATTTTTATGGAAAATTTCCCAGTTTTACAATGTTGGCAACTAATTCAATTATTCCGTACAGCCCCACATGTTGTTAGATCAGTGGGCTTCGCCTTTGGCCAGCAGGGGTGCTGATGCCCGCCAGGCCAAAAGTGGTCACTGGACGAGGACTCCCTTGGGAGGGCCATCACCTCTTCCCCTTGCTGAGCCTTGAGAAAACAGCTCAAGTCGGGGGTAAGTAAGAAAGCAGGGTGTTCAGCCAGTCTTTCTTGATTACATCATCCTTGGAAAGAAAGGATGGCACCCCACTCCAGTACTTCTGCCTGGAAAATCCCATGGATGGAGGAGCCTGGTAGGCTGCAGTCCATGGGGTCGCTGAGGGTCGGACACACCTGAGTGACTTCACTTTCACTCTTCACTTTCATGCATTGGAGAAGGAAATGGCAACCCACTCCAATGTTCTTGCCTGGAGAATCCCAGGGACGGGGGAGCCTGGTGGGCTGCCTTCTATGGGGTCACACAGAGTTGGACACGACTGAAGTGACTTAGCAGCAGCAGGAAAGAAAGGAAACAAGGTCTAGCTACCTTGCATCAGAAGCAAAAAAGAATTCCACTGCTTTATTGCCCACAGCGTGCAGGCAGGTCGAGCTGTCCAGCCTCTTCATCCTTGTTTTACAGATATTCTTCACATTCTCAATATTGCCTAGAAAATGAAGGGAAGGATCACAAATCCTGTTCAAACTATTTCCTCTGAACAACAGGAAGAAGCCAGTTTCCCCTTTGAATACGTGTGCAGAAATGTGCAAGTTTTAGCTTTGTCTGTATCAGCCAAATTGTGTAAAAGATCTCCAAATAGGAAGAGCTCTGAATTGACTGCTAACAAAACAAACCAAATCAACACTCAAATCAGGACATGGTTGCCTTTATGGTAACAGAACCACATGCGGCTCCCGTGGCTTGTGTGCAAATTTGAAAATATACATGATAAAAAGCTTTTGAAAACATGGAGACAAGTCTCAGTTGCATGAAAACCGTCTGGACCTGGTCCCAGCAGAGTGAAGGGACGCATCCTGCCTCTGAGGGGAGCTGCTGCCTTCGGAACAGTGTCGTGCTGCTCAAGTCCTTCTCAAGAAACTTACGTGTCCTATATAAGACGGGGATCTGTTCTGTGGAGAGTTTGTATTTGCTCCTTACTCCGATGAGTAGGGGACTGCCTCTCCTGTAAGGATAAGAGGGAACTGAATTACCTATTGCCTTGACACTCTGGGCTGGGCTGGGTGTCCTCTGAACATGAGATGGTATCCACATCAAGCCCCCTTCCTAGGGCAAAGTAACCCCAGGACATCCCAAAGATTGTCCCAGAAGTTATAGAACCACTAATTATAGATAATTTAGAAAAATAAAGCTTTATTGCTTCTTCACACTACCTTCTTCTGCATTCAAAATAGTAACATCATGATAATAGATTTTATTTTTATTTTTTTTTGATAATAGATTTTAAAAGGAGTTTCAAAATGTGGCAGGGACCAACTAGCATTTTATAATTCTATAATTTGAAAGACTTAAATTCCAAATGGCAGTTTAGTTCCTGATCCAGAAAAAATAAAATTATAGTACATTCACACAATGTCCTGCCTTGATATTGTGATGGTCTGGGCCACAGGTACATTCTCCATGGCTCCCCGATACCTTCAGCAGGAAGCCTGCAACCACAGGGCACCCTAGATCCTACAGAGCTGAGCCTCTGCCCACCTCCCAACTCCCCACCAGCTCTTGGGTTTCACGGGGTAGTGTCCAAACAACCTTGTTTGCTGCTGTCACCCATGCCTGGCACATAGAAGGTGTCAGTAAGTACCCACTGAGACTAGAGGAGCCTTAAGTCCCACCAGTGCCCCTCCCTGTCACCACCCTGGCATAACTGCAGATCCCTCACTCGAGGCTCTGAGCTTTTTGCTCATGCTGGTTTCTCGGCCTGCCTTACCCAGGCCAACACCTGCTTCCCCTTGGGCCCCCTGTGCACTGCCTCCCAGCCCCCATCACAGAGAACGACATTCTCAGCCCAGCTCTGTCCTCCTGCACAACTGTCCCGTCCTTAAGGGTCTGGTGGCCCTGAGTCCCCAGCTCAGCACACAGTAAGTGTCCACAAATATTAGTTGGAGTGATGGATAGATGAATGGGTAGATGGTCAGATTGACTGTGGATGGACAGAAGGGACGAACAGATGAACGGGTAGATAGACAAATGGTGGATGCACAGGTGGGTGGTTACATGACGGCACTCACACACCCGCTTGTGTGACCCACACAGTACTGGGGGCCGCACAGCACAGGGCTCTGACAGAAGGACGTGTGGGCTGACCCAGGCCTCTCAGCTGACTCTTGGGTCACACCCGGCGTGAAGGTGATGAAGTTTAAGCTCCTGGCTTTCAAGGCCTCTTCTTTACTGGACTCAAATCAACATTCATTTGTGTTCCTGATTTCATGTTCATAATTTTACATACTTTTTCTAAAGGGAATTTCTGAAACTGACCTGAAACCTGGATCTGCCCTCGCTATACAATTTTATTTTTAGTTTGAATTTGTTGTCAATTCCTAAAAAAAATCTATAGAGATTTCAAATAAATATCCAATTTTCTAGTTTCTCTTTTAATTACATCAGAAATTCCAGCCACGGCTGTCCCTTAGTCCCTTCCACTCTGCCAGAAGCCCTGCTCCTACCTTGTGCCTCAAGCTAAGTGATTTTATTTATTTGTAACTGGAAATGTCAGTGTATTCCGCCTTACCTTGTGGCCACGGCTTCTCCAGGGTAGTGGATGCTCTTGAAAACCAAGGCAAATGCGCCTTCCTGAAAAGACAAGAAAGGAGAGTGAAGAACAACTTACTCTGGCTAAGCTAGGCTGCTGCAGCCCTGTCAGTCCACGAGCCCAGACAGCTCTCCTGGGGCCTCTTCACTGCAGGCGGTCCTGGGGTCACTCACTCAGGGTACTGAATACAGGATGGCATGTGCACAGGGATATTAGGAAGGGAAAGAGAAACCAACCATACCACAATCAAGTGCCAAAGACCGGAACTTGTGGATTTCATCGTGAGCAATACGAATCACCCTGTCCAGGCCCAGAAGGAACAGTTTCTGGCTCTGTGATGAGCTGGGTGGACTGCGCAGCCAGAACCTCAGGAAATGAGAACTGCAGCCAGGGGTGCTGCCCTGGGCCTCAGGGACTGTACCTCCTCAGGGAGCAATCATGAGGATTAAAGGGGCTAAACTAGGACCTACGTTTAGCTCAACACATGTTAGTACCTGGGTTCAAATTCTGGCTTCTCCCCTAAACTGGGCAATCGTTTCAGCCTTCTTTGTGCCTCATGGCTATCTTGTGCGGTTTCTGTGAGCCAAAGCGTTTTAAGGGCCTAGAACAGTGCCTGACGTACGGAAGCATGAGTTGTTATAATTATTATTTCTTTGGCGATAACGACTCTGTGTCTTACCTTGTTGGTTTGTGCAAACCAGAATTAGAATATAGCTCTCCTAACTCAAGACTCCAAACATTCTCCCTATTTAAAGCCTCGATGCAAAACTCTCTCCTACATTCTGACCATCCATACTAACCAGGACCCTACTTGACTTTATGTACAGCCAGCTATCAGTCTGGATTTCTAAGACTTAGGAACCTGGGCAGACCCAAGGTCTCGTGCTATGGCCAGTGTGCCAGAGATATCCCAGGGCCAGCAACTCTAGGCCTCTAAGGGTCTTTCAAACTGCCCCAAATGAAGGGGGTTTAGACAGAATGTGAGGAGCCTGATATTCACCCTGCTGGTTTTGTCAACAATGAAGTAGGACTGAACAGAAAAGTTCTTCCCAGTCTCTGCCAAAAAGAGCTCTGTGTTGCTATGGGTACACTGCTGACATTTAAAAGGGCCACCACTGGGATGCATTCCCAAAATTTAAAATTACAAATGGAAAAGAGGAAATACTATGCTGCAAACTAAACTGGTTCACTGTGCATTAGTTATGGGACAGGCTTTTATTTATAAATTAAGGTCCCCTAAGACAGGAGTCATAGGGCAAAGGGTTTAACAGTAGACTTACTTAAAAAAAAAAAAAAGACTGAAAAGACCAATGGGTCACATGTTTTAAACTGCAGTGTTTGCACCCAAAGAAGCCTCTGACCCCAGATGTTCTAGACTCTTGGCCCTGAACACTGGCTCCAAACTGCCCCCATCTTGGGGGAGCTATGGATGGCACTGATGCTCAGAGGTGGACTCTAGCAAGTCTGGAGCCCTCTCCTCCTCCCTCCACCATTCCACAAGGGCCTACTCTACCTCCTCCTCCAAGGAGGGGTCTCTCCTGGGCAGTTCCCCCACCAAAACCTCAGAACTCCTCCCATATCTACAAGGATGCAACCTTTTAAGGCCAGACACTGTAGATAAGCCATCTTTAATCCTCAGGTACCTGGTGCAGGTTTGCCTAATAAGTGCTGATGAAAACTGAAAAGGAATGAAGGGAGGATTTAGATAAGTGAGAACTATAACTTACCAGCTGTTGAATGACTCTCTCCACCAGTGTTGAAAATGTAATGTCCTCGGTTTCTCTGTTGTCGAACACATATTTAATCAGCTTGGCAATGGTTTCTGTATCTGTTTCTGACTCAAACTCATAGCCTTTGCTTTCCTGGAATATTTGGTTAGACAAACTGTCAGATAACGGTCATTGTGCAATGCTGGCCTGGCCGGCTCCCTCTCCTCCCTTATGACTTGTCCTTGGAGTGACATAAGGCGAGAACAAGGAAAACAGGGAAGGGATGAGAAATGTCTGCCTGAATCCCACAGCCTAACACAGCTGAGTCACCGTAGTCCTCCCTGAGATCATCCAGCTTCAGAAGCTTGTCCTTGCAATTAATCTGGACATTGCAAAAAATGTAGCAATCAAAATGATCAAATACGTTGAGTCAAATCCACCACCTCCCAACCAATACCACAACCTCTTCATACTTGAAACGCTTGCGTCTGTCTTCCCACCCTGCATTCCATTTGGTGTATGAGTCGGTATGTTATTTAGTGAATACACTTTGTTCTTTAGATTCTGCTGTGAATCTGAAACAACCTTTGAGGTAAATGAAAACGCCCTTCTCTCTCCTCCAGCGAGATCTGGGAAGGAGGCTGAGCTAGGGATAAGGTCTGCGTCCAGTGTGGTGATGTGGCCAAGAGTGGATGGCAATTCGCCCCTGCCTTTTTTTCCAGCAGGAAATAAGCTGGTTGGAAAGTTTCTGGGAAAGACCAATATCACTTGACTTAGACATTACCCAGGGGAAGTATCTTACCAGAAATTTCCTCAGGTCTTTGTAATTTGTGATGATCCCATTATGGATGACAACGAATTCTGGAAGAAAAGTTTAGTCCAGAGAGAAATGTTATGAAGACATGAAGTTCAAGTCAGATGTGAAGACAGACAATTTGACAGTTTGAAACTCTATGAATTTTGCTTATACAGACACTTGTGTTGAGCAAACTTCATTTATAGACATGAGAACTGACATCTGCCATGACTTTAGTTTAAACCTGAGGAAATAACACATTTCTCCTTTGATAAAAAGCATCCATCAGGCTGGCCATGCACTGAGTTCTGATTTGTGGGCTACAATATCATGAAATAGACTTTGGTTTTATGTCAAGTGAGATGATTAACCCTTCATTCTCTATTAACTGTCTTCATATCCACTCCCTTCTCCAGTTTTTTTTGTATCTACTGTGACATTGTTTCCTCACATTGTTTTCTTAACCCTGTCACACTTTCTCTCATCAGAGCCTATTCTCTTAACTTCACATCAATAATTTGTTTTCAGGAATCTGTGTTTTCTTTGTAAAAGACTTCTTTGTGTAATTTTTGTATGCAATGCAGCTCTTGGGTATAAGTCTTCCTTGAAAGTATGCTCTTCAGCTATCACTGATGACTTAGAGAAATCTTACAAATCTTATTTCCCAGTTGTTTTATTTTCAATTACTCATCCTGAGTCAGGGCAGGCACGTCCAAGTTTGGGTGTGGGGGGATCTCCTTGGAGCCTCCCTGCTTTGGGGACACAGACTCACTGTCTGCACTGAGGTGGGGTCCACCCTATCATGTGAGTGGGCAGGAGGCTGGGGCTGATGTGGCTGCTCTGCTGAGAGGCATGTACTGGGCTTTCCCGTTCTCTGGAAGAGGCTTCACCCTTCCAAACTGGGCAGGAGGGAGGTGCCTCTAGGCACCACAGTGTGAACAGGGGCAAAAGCATGAGGGAGGTGCTATCTCCTGTGGCCTGACTTCCACAACAACTAATAGTAAGTGAGGCTTGTCAAGTGTTTAGTTAATAGAATTGAGTGGGCCAAAAAGTTCGTTTGGGGTTTTCCCCTAAGATGTTACAGAACAAATTTTTTGGCCAACACAATAAATACCCCTGGTGGCTCACATGGTAAAGAATCTGCCTGCAGTGAGGGAGAAGGAAATGGCAACCCACTCCAGGGTTCTTGCCTGGAAAATCCCAGGGACGGGGGAGCCTAGTGGGCTGCCGTCTCTGGGGTCGCACAGAGTCGGACACGACTGAAACGACTTAGCAGCAGTAGCAGCAGCAGCGGGAGACCAGGGCTTGATCCCTGGGTCAGGAAGATTCCCTGGACAAGGAAATGGGAAGCCACTTCAGTATTATTGCCTTCAAAATCCCCATGGACAGAGGAGCCTGGTAGGCTAAAGTCCATGGGGTCACACAGAGTTGGACACAACTGAAGTGACTAACATGTTCAACATGTTCAATAAATACCCCACAATGACTCTTATGTATCTGATCCCTGCTCTAATACGATGCTTGGCAAGAACTTCCATTATGCTGTGTTTGGGAATCAGCCTGGGATTGGGGGCCCTGGCTAACTCCAGAAATTATTCTTTCTCCCGGACACTCTTCCCATCATGACTGGGTGTGGGCTGTGGGGGCTTCTGGCCTGACCAGGCCCAAACTAGAGTGGAGACCCTGTAGATGATGTCTCAGACCTTTGTCGCCCTTGAAGGAGTCAGAGATTATCCCCTTTCTCCTTCTCATATGCCCAGGTGTCCTGCTCCCAGAGCCCCTGACACCCCTGGGGGCTGAGCACAGAGTCTCTGAGAGTTTCCAGCGGTAGCTCCAAACCTACAAGTCCTGCCCACATGAGAGGCACCTGGGGCATCACTTAAGAGAACTACCACACAAAGAACTATCCTGGGGGCTCAGGCAAGTTATGTGGACCCAGGTCAACTGGGGGCTGACATGGTGCGGAGGGAGTTGGAAGGTCAGGACCGGAGCAGGCACCTCAGATGTCAGACAAGTTCAGCACTTCTACCTGCCCTGGCGCGGACCACTCTTTTCAGAGGCAGGGCTGGGTACAGCTGGATGAGAAGTGAACTCAAATCTTCCCTCAGGCACTCTGCCCTCTGGAACACCCTGGTCCCTAATCGAGAAACAATGCCCACATCTTCAACCCTCTGGACCACCAAGTCGCCCTGAGGCTGGGTTCTCAGAGCCAACAGAATCTGTGGGAAGGGCCACTGTGTTCCTGTGGATGCCCGTGGGGTCAGCACTACCCCACAGACATCTGCAGATAGGAGGCCAGGTTGAATCTGCCTCCTGTCTAGGGCCCAGGGTCACCAGTTTGGATACTCAGGAGAGACAGGGCTGCTGAGAAGCCAGTTGGTGTTGAGAGCGTATCAATTCTGACACACACGTCACAGGGCCAGTCACAACCACTGGGACAGGGAGCAAGGCTGTACCACATACCGTTGCCTTTGTCTGAGCGCTGCGGGTGGCTGTTGACAGCACTGGGGACCCCGTGAGTGGCCCACCGTGTGTGGGCAATGCCAAAGTGGGTCTCAAACTCCACTTTTAAGTCCATGCTGTCTTGTTCTAGATGAAGGAAAAACGTTTGCCACACTTTAAAAATAAGCATTGACATGATGCTGTTACCTAAGGTGGCTTCATTAAATGGAGACACATCAGCCACACCAAAAGTACATTCCATCATAAACCACAAAGGCCCCATTCTGGGGGTTTCTGCCAGACCCTTGCATTACTTAGTACTTATCAATAACTTAACTCACTTACTTGAAATAAACTTACTTTAAAAATAAAATTATAGGTCCTTATCATAAATGGGAAAGCAGTATTATTGGCCAGAAAAATTAAAATATACAAGTACTAAATATTGAAAAAAATTCTCAGAGCACCATCACCTGAAATAAACCATCCCATGTTCTGGGCAACAGTTTTGCACATGGTTTTAATCCTCCTTCAATTTTTGCATGCTTGAATAGGTTAAATTTTTAGTCTCCAATGCTGTTGGAATGAAAGATTTTTAAAGTGACCTAGGCTATATTTATTACTCTCACTTGGCAAGTCTTCCACTTACTGTAAAGTTCTTCATCAAGAGCTTTGACATTTCCTCTTTTCTTGACTAGCTGGATATGCCTTTCTTTGACTTCATTATTATTTCCATCAATTGCCACACCTGTAAAGTAAACATGATCTTTGTATTGGAATTTGTTTTGTCTCTCACACTTCATTGTAGGGAGCAACCCAGGGTGAGGGCTATAGAACTGAATTTATTAGTTCTCATTCTTTAGGTTTGCAGCCCAGAAGAGAACCAGACAGTGTTAGAATATCAACTTGGAAACAAGAGGCTATGCCTGTGGCAGTGCTTACCAGCAAGCAGGGAATACATGCCTAGAACCCCTGCTGCGGCCGCTAACCCAGGATAACTCCTGGAGGCCTGCCTGCAGGAGGTATGCCGCCACATCTGCCACCAAAGGCAGTGGGCTCATTTAAGAATGCTTCTGTGCTTTGCATTCTGCTACCTTAGCAACAGTGTTTCCACTGCACTAGTGTTCCTGCAACCTTTCATCTTGCTTTCTATTAAGAATTTATGGTGGTGGTGGTGGTTTAGTCGCTAAGTTGTGTATGACTCTTGCGACCTCATGGACTATAGCCTGCCAGGCTCCTCTGTCCATGGGATTCTTCAGGCAAGAATGCTGGAGCGGGTTGCCTTTTCCTTCTCCAATTAAGAATTTATAGGGATATATAATTATCTGGCTCTTGTTTTCCTCCTAAGGCTGCTTAATTAAAAATGGGAACAGACTAAATAGCCACCTCTTATGTGGATGGAGAACTGAACTGTGAGATGGCCATCCAGAAGAGTACTGTGCAGTCACTTACATTATGTTAGGCAGCATTGAGGATAATGGAAAATGAAGAGGCAAGTGAAAGAAGAATAAAAAATTACAGAACTGCATAATCGTAATTAGGTAAAAACAATAAATAACTGCATGATGCCTCTACTGTCCCCAGACCCCAGATGACCAGAAGAGGTATTGATATTGATGGGGGGCGCTTTTGATGGATTTTTTCTTACACTTGTTTTTCCTTTCTATTTTTCTATAGAAATTTTCAAATTTCTTTAATGAACAAAAATTATATTTGCATGGTGGTCTCCTGCAGAGCTTACCTGCTGAGTCATAGCCTCTGTATTCAAGCCGCTGCAGGCCCTTGATGAGGGTTTCAAAAATCTCCTTCCTTGTCCGGGGGACTCTGTAATTCATGTAGGCAAAGATTCCTGTTAAAAGAGGGGGAAATCATACATTTTCAAAACACTTGGTTCATGTTTAGAAGAAAACACTGCTGGGGACACAGACACCACTGGAGGTGCATCACCAGAGAGCTTCCTCTGACTGCAGAGGAAGGTGTGGCCTTCCCCAGACACAATGGGAGAAGAGCCGAACTCCCTTCCTGCTTCTAGAAGGGCATGGTATGCAGTCCTCCTGCAGTGACTAAAGAACCCATGAAGCCTGTGAAGAACACACACACACAGAGCACGGCCTTGCGATTCCATGATTTCTCCGATGAACATACTTGCAGAAGACATCGTTCACTGTGGCAGCATTTATAACAGAAAAGATCAGCAAAACAAAGCAACTACCTACGGACACCCGGCAGTCCCCACTACATGAACTCCTTGGTTTGCACCGAACACTCCTGGGAAGAGTGATAAGGAGATCACCCCAGCCTCCCGCCACAGGTAGGAGCAGGGGCTGGGGCCTTAGTTCCACTTTCCACTTGGCCTTGTGGCTTGGAGCATTACATTCAACAAGCACTACTCTTATACAATCAGTTCAGTTCAGTTCAGTCGCTCAGTTGTGTCCGACTCTTTGCGACCCCATGAATTGTAGCACGCCAGGCCTCCCCGTCCATCACCAACTCCTGGAGTTCACACAAACTCATGTCCATTGAGTCGGTGATGCCATTCAGCCATCTCATCCTCTGTCATCCCCTTCTCCTCCTCTTCCAATCCCTCCCAGCATCAGAGTCTTTTCCAATGAGTCAACTCTTTGCATCAGGCCATCAGTCCTTCCAAAGAACACCTAAGACTGATTTCCTTTAGGATGGACTGGTTGGATCTCCTTGCAGTCCAAGGACTCTCAAGAGTCTTCTCCAACACCACAGTGCAAAAGCACCAATTCTTCGGCGCTCAGCCTTCTTCACAGTCCAGTTCTCACATCCATACATGACCACTGGAAAAACTTGACCACTAAGTTTTGGCCTTGACTAGACAGACCTTTGTTGGCAAAGTAATGTCTCTGCTTTTGAATATGCTATCTAGGTTGGTCATAACCTTCCTTCCAAGGAGTAAGCATCTTTTAATTTCATGGCTGCAATCACCATCTGCAGTGATTTTGGAGCCCCCAAAAATAGTCTGACACTGTTTCCACTGTTTCGCCATCTATTTCCCATGAAGTGATGGAACCAGATGCCATGATCTTCATTTTCTGAATGTTGAGCTTTAAGCCAACTTTTTCACTCTCCTCTTTTATTTTCAAGAGGCTTTTTAGTTCCTCTTCACTTTCTGCCATAAGGGTGGTGTCATCTGCATATCTGAGGTTATTGATATTTCTCCTGGCAATCTTGATTCCAGCTTGTGCTTCTTCCAGGCTACCGTTTCTCATGATGTACTCTGTATATAAGTTAAATAAGCAGGGTGACAATATACAGCCTTGACGTACTCCTTTTCCTATTTGGAACTAGTCATTGTTCCATGTCCAGTTCTAACTGTTGCTTCCTGACCTGCATACAGGTTTCCCAAGAGGTAGGTCAGGTGGTCTGGTATTCCCATCTCTTGAAGAATTTTCCACAGTTTATTGTCATACACACAGTCAAAGGCTTTGGCATAGTCAATAAAGTGGAGATAGATGTTTTTCTGGAACTCTCTTACTTTTTTGATGATCCAGCGGATGTTGGAAATTTGATCTCTGGTTCCTCTGCCTTTTCTAAAACCAGCTTGAACATCTGGAAGTTCATGGTTCATGTATTGCTGAAGCCTGGCTTGGAGAATTTTGAGCATTACTTTACTAGCATGTGAGATGAGTGCAATTGTGTGGTAGTTTGAGCATTCTTTGGCATTGCCTTTCTTTGGGATTGGAATGAAAACTGACCTTTTCCAGTCCTGTGGCCACTGCTGAGTTTTCCAAATTTGCTGGCATATTGAGTGCAGCACTTTCACAGCATCATCTTTCAGGATTTGAAATAGCTCAACTGGAATTCAATCACCTCCACTAGCTTTGTTCGTAGTGATGCTTTCTAAGGCCCACTTGACTTCACATTCCAGGATGTCTGGCTCTAGGTGAGTGATCACACCATCGTGATTATCTTGGTCATGAATAGCAAGCATAAAATCATCTCCTGGCCCCACAGAGAATCCTTATCATCAAGGAAGGGCTATCAGTCAAGAAGATTTTGTTTGGCTTTATTTTCAGCATTTATATATCAAAACAAGATTTTCCCAAATAGGAAAAAAGTCATCATGTTGGTTCTTTTCAAACTCCTCCACTCCAGTGCTTGAGACTATGAACCCTAGGTCTGTGTCTGTCTTGCTCTGGGAGTGTTCCAAAACATCATCTCTCTGTCCTTTTGCCCTACATAGGAAAACTTGCCTCTCTCACAGTTCAGCTCCAACCCCACCTTCTGGGGCAGGCTTATCCGGGCCCTGGCCAGAAGTGTTCGCTTGCTCTGGGGGCTGCCCAGTACTCTTACATCCTGAGACAGCTAAATCTCCTGACAAAATCACAGGCAGGTGCTTCTATCTTTATATTTCTTACTGTGTCTTGGCACAGGGTCCTTGTTCAATAAATGCATGTGGAATAGTGGAATAGTGGAATAGTGTAGAGTAAGGAAATAAGGGTTAGTTGCTCAGTTGTGTCTGACACTTTGAGACCCCATGGACTGTAGCCTGCCAGACTCCTCTGTCCATGGAATTCTCCAGAAAAGTATACTGGAGTGAATTGCCATTCCCTTCTCCAGGGGATCTTCCCAATCCAGGGACTGAACCCAAGTCTCCTGCATTGCAGGTGAATTCTTTTACTGTCTGAGCCACCAGGGATGCTGAACAAAATGACCACAAATCTGTATTAACTTAAGAGTCCATTGATGGATGAATGCACAAAGAAACCATAGAATATATATATGTAATATTAATGGAATATCATCCAGCCATAAAAAAGAAAGAAATCCTGCCATTTGTGACAATATGCATGAATCTTAAGGGCAATATGCTAAGTGAAATATATCAGACAGAGAAAGGCAAATATTGTATGATCTCACTTATATATAGAATCTAAAAAAACGAACTCATGAATAAAGAAATCAGATTAGTGGTTTCCAGAGGTAGGGGGTAAGGGGTGAGGGAATTAGGTGAAGGTGGTCCACAGGTACAAACTTCCAGTTATAAGATTAATTCTTTGGATGTAATGTACAGCATGGCAACTACAGTTAATAATATTCTACTGTATATTTCAAAGTTGCTAAAACAGCAGATCTTAAATGCTGTTATCACAGTGAAAAAATTTTAATTATGTGAGGTGATGAATGTTAATTAATCTTACTGGGGGTAATCATTCTGCGTTATGTATATACATGCATGAATGCGTGCTAAGTTACTTCAGTCATGTCTGACTCTTTGCAACCCCATGGACTGTAGCCTTCCAGGCTCCTCTGTCCATGGGGATTCTCCAGGTAAGAATACTGGAGTGGGTTTTGCCATGCCCTCCTCCAGAGGATCTTCCTGACCCAAGGATCAAACCCGCATCTCTCATGTCTCCTGCATTGGCAGGCAGGTTCTTTACTGTTAGCATCACCTTGGAAGCCCATGTATATACATAAACAGATACATATATAACACTTACCAATACATATATACGTATACAAATCACTATGTTGTGTACCAGTCAGTCCTAAATATTCATTGGAAGGACTGATGCTGAAGCTGAAGCTCCAATACTTTGGCCAACTGATGAGAAGAACTGACTCATTGGAAAGACCCTGATGCTGGGAAAGACTGAAGGCAGGAGGAGAAGGGGATGACAGAGGATAAGATGGTTGGATGGCATCACCGACTCGATGGACATGAGTTTGAGTAAGCTCTGGGAGTTGGTGATGAATAGGGAAGCCTAGTGTGCCGCAGTCCATGGGGTCACAAAGAGTCAGACACAACTGAGCAACTGAACTGAACTGATATTGTGTACCTTAAACTTACACAATGTTATGTGTCAACTATATCTCAATAAAACTGGAGAAAAAATTTGCCAAAGATAAACCTTGGAGAGGGCAACCTGCCAGCATATAACTGAGGACTGATAATGATTATATAGCAAACCACTCATGTGATATTTCTGTGATGTTTCTAGATTATATTCAAGTTAATACTGTATAAATGAATGAATGATTAAATTTCAATTAAGTAAATATTATATTCCACTGACTCGATGGATATGAGTTTGAGCAAGCTCCAGGAGCTGGCGATGGACAGGGAAGATGGCTGGACAGCATTACTGATTCATTGAATGTGAACTTGGGCAAACTACGGAAGATGGTGAGGGATAGGCAGGCCTGGTACGCTGCAGTCCGTGCAGTTGCAAAGAGTCGGATACGACTGAGCAACTGAACTGAAATGAACTGAAGCAGTAACAAGGGTCACATCACATGAAATTTAACTTGCTAAAATTAATCTAGACACAGTCAAAAAAAGATCATAAAGTTATACAGTGCTAAATATTATATTTTGCATTTCTAGGTACTGTATGCTACTGTATATAGGATATATTTGCACACAAGTATTAAGATGCAGGATTTATATTTTAAAACATGCACAGTGTGCTTTCTGAGAAGTTACAGATGTTTTCTTTTAAAAATGGCCAAGGATAATTTTGGTAGTCAGTTATTTTTGTCTTCTAGGTCAGGTGAGAAGCACTTCCCCAGCTAAGCATCTGTGCTTCAAGAGCTCACAATTTATCCTACACTTCAAACCTAAACATGTCTGGCCAGAAGATGTACTTTTGTCAACTTACTTATATATAAAAAAAGACCATTACTTTTTAATGTAAATTTTTAACAGCTCTATTATGATACAGGGGCTTCCCTGATGGCTCAGTTGGTAAAGAATCTGCCTATGATGCAGGAGACCCAGGTTCAATCCCTGGTTTGGGAAGATCCCCTGGAGAAGAAAATGACAACCAACTCCAGTATTCTTGCCTGGGAAACCCCATGGACAGAGGAGCCTGGCAGGCTACAGTCCACAGGGTTGCAGAGTTGGACACGACTGAGCAACTAAACCACCACCGTTGGGATACAAGTCATATATTGTTGTTGTTCAGTCGCCCAGTCATGTCTGACTCTTTGCGACCCCATGGACTGCAGCATACCAGGCCTCCCTGTCCCTCACCATCTCCCAGAGTTTGACCAAGTTCATGTTCATTGCACCAGTGATGCCATCCAGCCATTTATCTTCCTTCTGCTCTCAATCTTTCCCAGCATCAGGGACTTTTCCAATGAGTTGTCTGTTCACATCAGATGACCAAAATACTAGAGCTTCCGTATCAGACATTCCAGTGAATATTCAGGATTGATCTCCCTTAAGATTGACTGATTTGATCTCCTTGCTGTCCAAGGGACTTGCAGGAGTCTTCTCCAGCACCACAGTTCAAGGCATCAATTCTTTGGCGTTCTGCCTTCTTTACAGTCCAGTTCTCACAACTGTACCTGACCACGGGGAAGACCATATTGACTATACGGACTTTTATCAGTAATGTCTCTGCTTTTCAACACATTGCCTAGGTTTGTCATCGCTTTCCTGCCAAGAAGCAATTGTCTTCTGATTTCATGGCTGCAGTCACAATTCACCATGATTTTGGAGCCCAGGAAGAGGAAATCTGTCACTACTTCCACCTTTCCCCTTCTATTTACCATGCACTAAAGGGAGTGGACGCCATGATCTTAGTTTTTTTAAATATTTAGTCTTAAGCCAGCTCTTTCACTCTCCTCCTTCACCTTCATCAAGAGGCTCTTTAGTTCCTCTTCACTTTCTGCCATTAGAGTGGTATCATCCGCCTAGTGGAGGTTGTTGTTTCTTCCACCTATCTTGATTCCAGCTTGTACCTCATCCGGCCCAGCATTTCTCATAAGTTACATACCATAAATGGATACACTTGAAATAGTGTATAATACAATGGTTTTTAAGTATATTCACAGAGTTGTGTAGCCATCACCAAAATCTATGATTAGGTAAAACTTTTCATAATATTAACTTTTCTGGGGGGAAAAAAAAAGGCAGGAAGTTCCCTGGAGGGATATAGTGAAATTCCAGTCAATGTAAAGAGCACAGAGCTATGAGAGATGGTTATATGAAGGATGGAGTAACTCACTAAACCATTTTTGTATCTTTTAAACTGTGAAACTTTCCTGGCACCTTGGGAATCGTTCTAGAATTATACCTGCCCCTCACAAAACAGAGCTAACAGCCACTGCAAATGACACAAAGGCCCACCCACAGGCCAGTTCTTTTAAATCCAAAATGCTCTTCCCAAAGAGTGCTGTATGGCTCTGCTCTCCAATTCCGCCCTGTAATTCCCCTTCCTCTGGGTCACACTTCACTTCTGAACTCATGTCAGGCACATATACATCTCTGGCTCTGAGATCTGCAACAGCCTCCTTGGTTGTGGCTGCCTTGACTGCTGTTCCACAGTCCCTGATGGGCTGGAAGAAGCTGGAACGGCTAAAGGGTCCTGGCCCTCAGGAGCACCAGCTGTGTCCACACCCAGTTGGGAGGCTTGGCAGCCACTCAGACACTGTTTGGTTGATTACTGTGGTGAGAGGGGTTGCCAAGAAGTGGTTTTCAAGGTTTTTGCGCAAGAAGGCATAAATCTAACTTTTAACATGAAATCTCTAGCATACCCACATGTGTTCAGTAAGTTCTTTTAAGCACTGTTTCTCTCCTCTGCTCTTGGCTGCACTCTCCCTGCATGCTACCAGATGAGAGCGAATAAACCAGCACCTCCATGAGGCTCTTACTGTTTTAAAAATAATGAAATAGAATACAAAGCTGCTTTCTTAGGAATCTTGCTTGCTATTCATGTCCGATTTCCCTTCTGGAATCCCTTCCATCAGCACTAAGAGCTGCAGAGAGAATCCATTTTTTACCTATGAAATCAGTTAAGATTAACCAGTTTTTGACAATAAGAGTTTAAATTTGTGCACTCTCTTGGAAGGCAATTTGCAATCTCTCAAATTAAAATGTACACATCTGGTGATCAAGCTTCTGCACTTCTAGGAATGTATCTAAGCAGATATCTGTGCTGAGATTGAAGTGTGCATGTATGAAGATCATTGCTCAGAGCTGTTTGTAGTAGCTGAAGACTGGGGACAGCCTGATGCCTGGCAGGGCGCAAGTTAAGTGATGGCGCAGCCACACACGGCCACTGCTGGGCCACAGGCAGGCAGCCCTACACAGAGCATAAGGGAAAGCTGTGTGTTCTCTTGGAAAACAAGCTACATCTCCAAGATGTGTCAAGCGAAAAAGTGGCCTGCAGAGTATGTGTAAACTATCTAAGGTGGGGCAGGAAGACACGTAGAATATTTCTGGGAGATCCGGGGAGCAGTGGCGGCCTCTGATAAGGATGCTGGACAAAAGGCAGACATTTCTTTTCCACTGCATATGTCCTTTTTGTACAGTCAGGATACTTTGCTGTGTGCCTGCATATAGTATTTTACTAGATGCTGCTATATATATCGAGAGTGGTGGGTAGATTGTCATCTAGCCCAGTTCGACCTCAATGTAGCTCCCCAGTTCTGCTCACCTGGAGGAACAGTAGCCTCAGCAAGGGAGAAAGCACTGTCTTACAGCCAGTCTCACATGGAAAAAGACAGCCACCTGAGTGACTCCTCTTTCGCCTGCTCACTAGTCTGTGACAGTGAGAAGCACGGAGGTAGCAGCTACCACCTGCGGCCTTTGCCAAGTATTGATTTCAAATCCCAGCCCACCCTTGTTCTGTCTATGTGGCCTGGAGCAAGTCACTGAGCTCCCAGGGGAGCATGGTGATGGCAGCACCTACTTCCCAGGGTTGTTGAGAGAATTCACAGGAGTCTTTGTAAAGCAACAGGAACAGTGTCTGCTGCAGAGTAGTGCCTGTGTCTGTGAAAACGGAGCAGGCAAGGAGCTTCTTCCTCCTGGGGAGCATGTGGCACAAATGCAGGTATGCACAGGGCATACAAGAAGCTCTTGAAAAAATGATTAAATAAAACCACAAGGAAAATAGTATCATTTTAGTTATTTGTTTTTGGCTTTCTCCTTGGAGAAATGATGGTTAAACCAAATGTGTGATCTGGTGACAACTTGATTAAGATGTAAATCATTCCATACACATTTCTCTGACCCACAGGGGCCACATCACTGAGCTAGGTGCTGCTGAGACGGACCAGTCAGGGGGCCTAGCAGGGCGAGTCATGAGAGGACGTGGTACACAGGGACCACCCCCCTGTTCAGGAAATTTGCAGGCAGAGAGGCCAGATGCTGAGAGGTGGGAAAGGGGCACAGGACTCTGGGACTGGCTCTCTGAAGAGGTGGCTTCAATTCATCCTGCAGGTGCCA
Source organism: Bison bison bison (assembly GCF_000754665.1). Lineage (NCBI taxonomy): Eukaryota > Metazoa > Chordata > Mammalia > Artiodactyla > Bovidae > Bison > Bison bison. The sequence continues at coordinate 210,982 of NW_011495072.1, read as the reverse complement.
GCTGACAGGTCACCCACCTGGCCTACTGCAGGCTGTCCCCTCTCCCAACTTTTAAAAAGTCACATACCCCTTTATTTCCCGTATAGCACTTCCCTTCTTGTCTTCTGTCTGACTCCCTTCCAGATTATAACCTTCATGAGGATGGAGACCACACCTGTCTTGTTTATTTGTCTTATCCATTGCTTATTCATTGCCCGGAACCCAGAGCAGAGCCTGGTACATTTTAGATGCTCAGTAACTATTTTTTTGAATGAATAAATGCATCAATAAATGAACAGGTTTAGGGAGTTGATCTTAGAGAAGGTGACCTTTGAGCTGGGCTGGAGACAGCCACTCTCAATGCACAAGCAGCGAGAACCCCAACGTGTAAACACTGGGGACAGAAAGGCCAGAGAGGTAGGTAGTGCTGAGCCTGATGTCCCTGCGTGTTAGCTCCTTTCACCAGGGCAGGAAGGCACTGCTCTTGTGGTAATCCCAAGACAATCAAGCACAAAGACATATGCCCCAGCAACACCCACCCCCAGCTACCGTGTACTTTGAGCATACTAGGGCTGGAGTGGACAGCCTTCTAGATAAATGGACCATGTCCTGGGGAAGGATCCCAGAAGGGGCTGCAAAGTAAATCACAACCATTACTACAATCAGTTATGAAGCCTTCCCATGCATCAATCTCATTTTATCTAAACCTCACAATGCCTATGCTCAGGCTGTGGCTCCCACGGACAGACAGGGCATTTCTGGCTCCAAGGCCAGAGTTGAGCAATTCACAACTAGGTGTACCTGACTGCAGGCGGCTCAACACTGCTGCCCCCCAAATTAGCATAAGACCTGTCTCAGAATCCTAGTTAGGGGATTCTAAATAGTTGGCAGATGGGATTTGGCCTGTGGGGAGATGCCCACCTGGCTGCTGATGGACACACTCAGAACTCCCAGGTGGGGTCCAGGCCATCCTGATACATTCTCCCCTGACCCTTAGGAGTCAACCCCTCCATGGGACACTCCTTTTTCTGACTCCAGCTTTCTCTTCCCCTCCAGTCCCCTCCCCACAGGGCAGAGGCAAGCCACAGCAAGGCTGGTTCTCACTACATACCTCCCTCTGTTGCCCAAGAGGGATGGCAAAATCCCTCCAAGTTGGTTGGAGAAATGCCCAGGCCTGGGGCAGAGGCTGCCTTGGCCCAGGATATACCCACTGCAGCTCAGGGTATATCCTGTGCCCACTCTGCCATCCTGGCATCCAGAGCCTCCAAACAGCTTTTCGGAGTCTTTTTAAAAATTTTTTGTTTAATTGGAAGATAATTACTTTACAACATTGTGATGGTTTTTGCCATACATGGACCTGAATCAGCCACATGTGCACATGTGTCCCCCCATCCTGAACCCCTTCCTACCTCCCTCCCTACCCTATCCCTCTGGGTGGCCCCAGAGTACCAGCTTTGAGTGTCCTACTTCATGCATCAAACTTGCATTGGTCATCTATTTTACATATGGTAATATACTTGTCTCAATGCTATTCTCTCAAATCATCCCACCTCGCCTTCTCCCACAGAGTCCAAAAATCTGTTCTTTACATCTGTGTCTCTTTTGCTGTCTTGTATATAGGGTTGTTGTTATTGTCTTTCTAAATTCCATATATATATGTGTTAATAGACTGTATTGGTGTTTCTCTTTCTGACTTACTTCACTCTTGCATAATAGGCTCCAGTTTCATCCACCTCATTAGAACTGACTCAAATGTATTCATTTTTATAGCTGAGTAATATTCCATTGTGTATATGTACCACAGCTTTCTTATCCATTCATCTCCTGATGGACATCTAGGTTGCTTCCATGTCCTGCCTATTGTAAACAGTGCTGCGATGAACATTGGCGTACACGTGTCTCTTTCAATTCTGGTTTCTTCGGTGCGGTGTGTATGCCCAGCAGTGCGATTGCTGGGTCATATGGCAGTTCTATTTCCAGTTTTTTTAAGGAATGTCCACACTGTTCTCCATAGTGGCTGTACTAGTTTGCATTCCCGCCAACAGTATAAGAGGGTTCCCTTTTCTCCACAGCTTCTCCAGCATTTACTGTGTGTAGACTTTTTGATGGCAGCCATTCTGACTTGCATGAGAGGGTACCTCATTGTGGTTTTGATTTGCATTTCTCTGATAATGAGTGATGTTGAGCATCTTTTCATGTGTTTATTAGCCATCTGTATGTCTTCTTCAGAGAAATGTCTGTTTAGTTCTTGGCCCACTTTTTGATGGGGTTGTTCATTTTTCTAGTATTGAGCTGCAGGAGTTGCTTATATATTTTTGAGATTAATTCTTTGTCAGTTGCTTCATTTGCTATTATTTTCTCCCATTCTGGAGGCTGCCTTTTCACCTAGCTTATAGTTTCCTTCATTGTGCAAAAGCTTTTAAGTTTAATTAGGTCCAAACTGTTTATTTTTGCTTTTATTTCCATTACTCTGGGAGGTGGGTCATAGAGGATCTTGCTGTGATTTATGTTAGAGAGTGTTCTTTCTATGTTCTCCTCTAGGAGTTTTATAGTTTCCAGTCTTACATTTAGATCTTTAATCCATTTTTGAGTTTATTTTTGTGTATGGTGTTAGAAAGTATTCTAGTTTCATTATTTTACAGGTGGTTGATCAGTTTTCCCAGCACCACTAGTTAAAGAGATTGTCTTTTCTCCGTTGTATATTTTAGACTCCTTTGTCAAAGAAAAGATGTCCATAGGTGTGTGGATTTATCTCTGGGCTTTCTATTTTGTTCTGCTGATCTATATTTCTGTCTTTGTGCCAGTACCATACTGTCTTGATGACTGTAGCTTTGTAGTATAGTCTGAAGTCAGGAAGGTTGATTCCTCCATTCCCATTCTTCTTTCTCAAGTTTGCTTTGGCTATTTGAGGTTTTTTGTGTTTTCAGGGTCCCACTCTTAAAACTGATAAGAAGAGTGAGAAAAGGTTCTAAAGGGAGAAAAACACAGATAAACACAGAGGGACTCCAGAAGAGACTACACATGTGATGCGAGACAGAGACAAGCCCTTTGAGAGGGACTGTGGCCCCTTGGCCCAGCCCAACTTGGGGGTCTGCGAATTCTAATGCTCCCTTCAAATATGGCTTGAGAGATTATCTAGGGACTCAGGACCAAAGACAGCACAGAGGTCCATCCATGAAGGCAGGGGTGCTTCAAGCCTTCAAGTGAATTTGTTTTTATAACAATGACCAGATGGAGGGGCAATGTTTCTGGATTTCTAGCCAGAACTAGGATCTCTGAACTCTTGGAACCTACCCCTAGGGTGTAGGGGTACCAAATGGGGAGAGGGGTCATTTGGGGCTTGGACAATGAGGGAAGAAGGTCTAAGTCCACAGAGGGTGGATTGGGGTCCATATTCTGATTCTGTGGCTATAGTTTTTGAAAACCTCTCCATCTTTCCAAGGATCAGCTTCTCAATGAAAAGCACTGCCCTATGATTGAGGGTGGACAGTCCCAGACAGAGTACCACCACCTGTACCTCACACAGGGTAGGGGCTTACTCCATTAGGGCTATGTCACCACTCAGCCAGGCTGGCATCCTCCCGTCAGAGGTTGCTCTTTCCACTACTACCAATAATGCTTTTCTGAATTGAAGCATCTGATGTCCTTAGTCCATGAGCCTCATAGAGATTAGATAATATTCTGAGTCCTAAACTGGAAGACACGGCCAGTGAGATCTCTGCCTCATAGAATTCGTGTGTGTGTGTGGTATGTGGGGGGTGTGTGTGTGTGTAAGAGAGTATGTGTGTGTTTGAGTGTCAGGTATGTGTGTTGGGTGTGTATTGTGTGAGTGAGTACCTGTGTGTGAGTTTGTGCTTGAGTGTCAGATGTGTGTGTGTGTGTGGCATGCCAGGGGAGGTAGGAGTATACTCTTCCAGGTGAGGCCCCCCAGGATGGAGGCCACCAGGCCAAGAGCAAGGGCTGCGAGAGGGGGCTTTGGACTCTCTGGATGTCCAGGCCTCCCTCATGCAGACCAGGGGAGGCTACTTTATTCATGAAGCCCGGAGGACAATTCCTGCTGCTTCCCTGCAGAGTGAGAGTAAAGTGAGTAAAGACGGAGGTGTGAAGGAAGCACGAGATCCCACAGCTGGGTCCTCAAGCAGAGGCAGAGGAGCCCCCAGGCCTGGCTCAGGGTCAGGAGGGGGTTGGCTCCTCTGGGGACAGCCTTACCCTACTTCAGGCCTCCTCGGGACTCCCAGGGTTAAAGTTACTACAGCACTTGAACCCCTGGAATAACAGGAGACTGCTTTCCATGGTAAGTGTGAGCAAGGCATTTTTCTTTTTAACAAAAAACTCGTGGTGTCCCTGTGCCATTAGCATTTCACCATTTCACCAAAACAAAGGGGAAGCAGCACATAAATACTCTGTACTGAAAAACTTTCAAGAAAAAAGTTCAAACTGTCATATTTGGCTAAACTGTTTTTTTTTTTTTTTTCTTTTCTTTACAGTGAAATATTTCCTTTGAAAATTAAAGGGGCAGATGACTAGATGAAATTACTTGGCTTTGCATCTAATGTATCTTCAGAACTTTCTCCCAAGAGTGTAACCTCAAGTTCCTATTCCTTCATAAGCAAATTTTTGCTAAATATAAAAATAAACTCAATTTAAAAAGCCCCATTTGCTAATCTTATATCACAAAAGCTCCAGAAGGTTTCTCGGACCTTGGGAAACCCCTGATGAATAAGACTGATGGGGAAATGGCATGATGATGGAGAGGAGGAGGAACAGGAGCAGGAGGAGGGTAGCAGCCTGTGCAGAGCCCCTGCTCTGCTGGCCTCGCTGCAGCCCTCCACATGAGAGTGCCAGAAAAGTCGCACAAGTAGGGGCGCTGGTGTTCGGAAGCTCCAAAGACTGGCTCCTAAGGACCAACTGTGTGCGTCTCTTCCCAGTGCTAAGCTCAGGGACCTCATATTTGATGACCTACCTGAAATCAGCCATGGTAAGAGTATTCTTACCACAGAAACTGATGAACTAAAGAGCTAAAGAGTTGTTTAACATTTATCTGCACATCACTGGGTAGGGGGTTCTGTTTCTCAAGATTCCTGTGACTTGGAGAGGCAACAAGCTAGGTGACTTGACCCCCGAGTCTGTGCTCTATCAACTCAAGCCCAGTCTCTTCTGAGGCATCCATTCATGAACTGAACTGTTACAAGGAGGAAGGGAGTGTCAAATATGACAGGGTTCTGAGAGCCGAAAGAACTCTGGGACAGAAAGATGAGCTCTCCTGAGTCAAGTAATCTCCCTGACTTGCTGTTTCCTCAGCTAAGACAAGAGGCAAGAAAACCCCCATAAGCACCTGACAAACTCTCCTGAAAGACCCCTGTGCAGATGGTGTGTGTAGTGTGTGTGTGTCTCCTGGCCTGCCTTGATTCTGGGGAATAAAACCATGCCTGTGTCTTGCAGAAAGAGGTAGGTGGAAAGGGTATTACCTACATGCGTGGAGAGCAAGATGCACATTATTTATATGACATGGGAACTGACTTTTAGAGAAAGTATGAAAACTACTTGGTCCAACTGGGTATGTAGCATGATGCCAGTGAAGGAAGGGATATTTAACTGATGCCCATGTTCACCTCCGGACTGCAGTGGCTCTAGTTTGAGAGTGGAGTGCTGGGACCAGAGGAGTTGGGTGTTGACCAGGAGCTCTCTGGTCAATATGCTTCTGGCTATCTGGACAATCTGTGGCTACGTGGAATCGGCAATACTGGACTCTTCTTAGGGAAAGCATCTGAAAGCAAGAATCCAACTGCAGTAGGATGAATAATGGCCCACAAAAAGGTTACTAAACATATATGGTTATAGTAGGAAATGGCAACCCACTCTAGTACTCTTGCCTGGGAAATGCTATGGACAGAGGAGCCTGGAGGGCTACTGTCCACGGAGTTGCAAAGAGTCGGACATGACTGAGCACAAACAGACATATATATGAAGGACAGAGAAGATTTAAGAATTCACAGACAGGACATGCAATTCTTTCTGTCAAATCCCCACGCATGCATGCCACCATGCCCTTGCATATGCTGTGCCTTCAGTCTGGTATGCCTAGCACCCTCTTCTCTCTGCAGAGCTCATTCTTGAAATCAGGCCTGTGGCACTGTCCCAGGTTCCTCCCTCTCTTCTGGGGAAACTCAGTGTCCCTGTCTCCACTATGCTGGGGTCCCAAGCTCAGACTGCATGGGGGCCATCAGGTAACATCTGTGAGTGAGGCAGCTGAGTCATCGTGGGAGAACAAGGGAGTCTGCACCTGTCATTCCAGGGGCCACTGTAAACTATTCAGAAACATGGACTCAGAGTTGCTCATCTTTGGATTTTTTCAAGGGAAGTCAAAATCCTACCTAATTATGTGAAATCTCCCTATTGTGCAGCTTGATAAGTACAGTAATTAAAAAAATAAAGTTTCTGTTTCTACACCAAACAGAAAGATCTCTGTCCGCTGGTCTGGCATGGGGCTGCCAGGCTAAACTTCTCAGTTCACTGAAACTTTGAGGGTCATCTGCATACTGTGTGAAGGGTTGACTACAACTGGGTCTAGCTTCCTGTAGGAGAAGCAGCAAAGAGAAGGGGGATCAGGAGCCACTGTGAGCCTGGTCATCAGCAACTGATAAGGAAAGACCTCTAGTTCAACTCCTGCTGACCCCTGCAGAACCAGCTCCAGAGATCTGAGCTCTGAGATGGCTTTAAGGTGGCAGATCCCAGTGGAGCCACAGCCAGTCCAGAGAAAACAACTGCTCAAAGATGTGCACAGATTTCCCTGGGCCTCAATTTCCCCAAATGTAAAGTCAAGAGGGTAACTGGTTTATTCCAGGAGCACCTTCGTGATTTTTGCACTATCCTGGTATCAAATGCACAATCATTTCTTGAATATTTTTCTATACATTTGACAAAAGTTCCAAAACTTAAACAAGTTCATTACAAAAGGAAAACAAACATAAAGGAAAACCAGTATCACTTGCCATATATATACAGACCATACAATAATCCAAAAAAACACTAACAAACCAAACCAATGGGTTCAATTCCAGGCCACTATTGCTGTAAGCTCTGAGCCCAGGACAGCTTCCTCTGCGCAAGAATCAGAAATATGTAAAAGACACATTGCTATCGCTATTGCTAAGTCACTTCAGTCATGTCCGACTCTGTGCGACCCCACAGACGGCAGCCCACCAGGCTCCACCATCCCTGGGATTCTCTAGGCAAGAACACTGGAGTGGGTTGCCATTTCCTTCTCCAATGCATGAAAATGAAAAGTGAAAGTGAAGTCACTCAGTCGTGTCCGACCCTCAGCGACCCCACGGACTGCAGCCTTTCAGGCTCCTCTGTCCAAGGGATTTTCCAGGCAAGAGTACTGGAGTGGGGTGCCATTGCCTTCTCCGAAAAGACACATTAGCGCCCAGCTAAGACTTTCTCTTGGCTACAAGAAAAGGAAACAACTTTCCCAGGCAGGAATTCCACAAGACTTGACTTCACTGAGGGCTGGAGGGTGGGGTGTACCAGTGTGGAGCCCTGATGGGTTAGTTACAAACCAAAGCTGGGATGGAAGTTAAGGTGGTTGTAAGGGCAGAGGGCATCTGAGAGGAAGAAGGAGGGAGAGGCTGCTCATGTTAGAGGGGCAGGCCCAGTGGGCGGATCTCAGTGTACCAGTCTGGCTCTAAGACCACCAGGGGGCCAAGGGCCTTGAATGTCACACTAAGGAGTTTGGAACCCAAAGCCTTTTGGCAAAATTACCACCTTTGTCTTCTCTCTCTCCCCAGGAATGGCCTACAGGCAGTCCATTATATACAATACCAATGATGCCCAGGAATCTTGACATTTTTGCTGAGAGTTTCGGAATTTAAATTGATGTCTGTTTGGCCTGGGGCAGGATGCATCCCAAAAGTCGGCTGCCTGCTCCTCCATCAGTTGGTCCTTTTTCACTTTTACAGGAGCGCCTGGCCTCAGAAACAAGGCCTGTACAGACTTTGGCCCACAGCTCACCGCTGGCACACTCCACCCCAGTAGCCCTCAGCAAAGTCAGACAGAGGCCTTTCATGGCTTCAAACGTTCCAACAGGTCCTCCACCCACAGGAGGCTGAAATGGGTAACTGAATCCCACTCAATTGAAAAAAAAAAAAAGGCACAGTGACCTTTTGTCCCAGCAGAAGTTCTCAGCCCTGTCCCCAGCAGGGAGGCGACCCAGCAGAGAGAGTAAGGGATCGGTGATGCGCGCGCCGGGCTGGGCCGCCCTCCCCACCGTTAAGGGGTCACCGCGGTACTCAAGAGGTGGGGGCCCCAGCCCTCTCCCAGTCTAGGGCTTCTTCCAGATTCCGCCCGACGCTCGGGGGTTGGTGTTGCTCCTTCCCCGCGCCTCGTCGAGCGCTTTTTGCAATAAAGGGGCGACAATACGGAATCCACCCTTCTAGGGACAAGAAGTTCACTTTGGGACGCGAGGAGGACGCACAGGCCCTTCCCCAGCGCACCAGGGGCCGCTCCCCACACCACCGGGGCGAAGCAGGTGTGGTCGCCTCTCCTCAGTTGCTGGAGATGGAGAGGCGGGATGGGCACCCCGAGCCCGGGGAGCACGCTAGCTTGCGTTTGGCCGCCTTTGTGGGAGACTTGGGGGCGCTTTCCTCACTGCACATGAGGTGCAGAGGAAACACACCTCTGTGTTTCGAGGGCCCAGGACAGGACCAATTCCCTCCCCGCTGTGGGATGCAGACTGGGGTGAGGCGACCCCCTCCTTCACCCCGCAGTGGGACGACCAACTCGGAGGCAGGCCCAGCCCGCGAGAGCCCCTCGTCAGTCGGCGCCCCGATTTCGCGCCGCCTTCAGTCCCAGGCACCTGGCTCTCGGGCCCAGGCTGTGAGAGGCTGGGACTCCGGAGCCCGCGGCCGCCGCGGCGGTGGGCGCTGCACTCACCGCACATCTCGGCTGCTCCTCGCGCCCCTCCTGGAACCCGGCCTCCGCTTGCCGATAACCGCCGACACTCCCGAGCGCGCCCCGGCCTCTGGCCCTTATAGCGGGAGCCCGCCGCCAGAGGCGGGGGCGGGGCGGGGCCTCTTCCCGCCTGTCCGCTCCCCATTGGCCGCCGGTTGTCGTGACAACGGCGGGCACCCGGCCCCCCGGAGTCTGCACGCCGCAGGCGAGGGGCGGCTCCCCGGCTGTAACACGTGGCTCCAGGAAACAGGTTGGTGGTCGCAGCGAGCTTCCTGAGTTCAGATCGAGATGCAGGGGCCTGAGTCGCTCTGTGCTTCAGTTTCCCCGTCTGTAGAATGGGCATAGCAATGAAACCCACCTCCCGAGATGTAATGTGGTGTCATTTAATCAAGTGTAAGTCACAGAGCCCTATGTCCCGCATAATAAACCGCATTTCGAGTGTGCGTCCCTCTGCGCGCTAGATCCCTCAGCGCACAGGTAGGCTCAGAGATGGAATGGGACTTTGCCAAAATCCGGCAGCGGGGGCGCTGTCAGAACTTGAACCTGGGATTTACTGCAGAGCCGGAAATCGGAGGCCGGGATTCCCCAAGAATTGAGCAAAGCTGGGGGAGCCCAGGAAGCCACCCAGTCCCGGAGGTGTGCTGGCCCACTTCTCGGCGCAGCTGGCCTGCGCTCGGCCGGTCTAATCTCGGCAACCGTAATCTGGCCCCGCAGTGAGTCACCGAAGCCTGAGTTCCTGACCTTCCCTTCCTCTCCTTTCTGCACTTTCAGCTTGGTCTCCCGAGGAAGGTCACGAGAACTGGCCCAACATTTGCATACTTTGAGGCCATCTGGTGTTTTTTATTTTACTTAAAAAAAAAAAAT
>NW_011495072.1:194728-201062 GCF_000754665.1 Bison bison bison | reverse complement strand
AAGCTTTCTACCGTCTTGTCTAGAACAGTTTTCCTAATGTAATCTGTCTCTAGCGTCACAAGACTCTGCAGGCCCTGGCAGGAGGAAGTGTTTATTGTACCCATTGGACCTTTGAGAAAACTGAGGCTGAGCAACAGTGAGGAGGGGGTTGGTGGAGTAAAGCTGCTGGAAAACAGGTGGTTTTCAGGAGCTGCCACATGTGCTTTTCCCCCTCCACAGTGGGCTGTCACTTTCACTCACTCCTTCCCTCTTTCCTGAGCAGGAGGCTTCATGCCTGTCCTAGTAGTAGGGACCTAAAGATGAGTAAAAGTAGATCTAGCTTGGGCCCTCCTGGTGCTTACAAAGTGGTGGGGAGGCAGACACTTAGTCCAGTGTCACAGAGAGCTGGGCAGTTCCAGGTGGGATATAGGGAGAGGGGACAGACCTGGCTGATGTGGAGGGTGCCAGGCTGCCTGGAACTAGGCAGGGGCTGGAGCTGCTGCAAGTGAGTACAGAGCTGGGGCAGTTGCCAGAGGAAGTCAACAGACTCAAGAAGGGAGGTACTGATATATGCAAAGATCCTGTGGCTGAGGGCTAGAATTTGAGTTGGGAGATGAGGCTGTTCTGCCCCAGACTGACCTCCACCCTCTGTAACTGAGGTGGGAATAGGGTGATATTATTAGGCCCTCTGCTAGAACCAAGACACCAGGAGCCCTGAGGTCCTAGCAGGGTCCACATCTGTCCCTTATCCTCCCCAGGAATTCACAGCTCCCTCTGGTGAACGGCATGAATGCTAGGACCCCTGTAGAGGTATCTGCAGTGCTGCCCTGCTTTGGGGGCCAGTCCCTGGGAGACTTTTGGGAGGACAGTGGCCTGGGGCTGGCCACATAACCGATAGGTAACTTGGGTGTTGGTTCAGGGATCAATGTGTGGCCCATGCTGGCCCCTTGACAATCTGCTTATGGACATGAGGGAGGTCAACAGAAAAGATGAGCTTGTCCCTTGTCCAGCTGGCTAGAGGGTAGACTGGTGATGCCAGGAACCCTCTTGTCACCTTCAGGGTTGAGTGGGGAGAGGTTCTCTGAGAGCAAAGTACCAGAGCAAAGCAAATCCCTAGGATGGAGAAAGATACATATTTTTGGAGCCTCCGGTTTCATCTCAGCCTGAAGCCACAATCTTTCCCTAGGCCTCTTAATATCAGGGCTCAATAAATTCCTGTGCCTCACTTGAGGCACTCTGAAGTGACTTTTGTCATTTGCAACTAAGTCTAACCCTAATTCCTTCAACCTGTTGGAACTGGGATCCAGAGGAGGTTCAGGGGAACAATTAGGCAGCTGGTGGCCCTAGCACATAAGGTCTTGCTGACTGGAGCCCCTTCCTGGTCTCACCTTGTCCAGGACCTGTCTGGGTGGGGGCAGCTCAGGAGGCCCTGAGGTTTGGTGAAATTAAGCAATCTGACCAAAGCCACAAAGCCAGGAGCCAGGGGGCTGGTCTGGATCAAGAGACTCAACTTGGTCCCTCTTAGGAGGGAGTATATGAGACCATAGATCCCTTCCCCAGCCTGCCCCTGTCCTTGTGCTTCCAGAAGGGTGAGCCTGGGTAGCTGGAGCCAGAAGCCCACAGGGCCTGGTGGAGCAGGGCCCTGAGCCCACTCCCGGTGAGTGCTGGTTGTCTAGTGCCCAGGCTGATCACCATGGCTAGCTCTTTCGAGGAGTGACCCCTGTGGCCAGCAGGGAGCTTACCCTGGCATTGCAAACAGCAAACACAGACAGGGCTTCGTTTCCTACACTTTTTTTTTCACCCTCAGGTCAACGTTTAAAGTCAGGTGATTTGCTCATTGGTCTGATTTCTCCCAAACAGCCCAAAGATCTGCTCTCCTGCACCCCATACACAGTTCTTCTGAGTCCTGTGGCTGTTCTGGGGGACATGGAAGGTACCTGCTATCTCCTGGCCACCAGCCCTGTTCAGCTGTTTTCCCAGCTGTGACATTTCTTCCAGAGCCTAGAGAGGATTTCAGGGTCCATGGTCTGATGAAAGCCACTCTCTGACTCCAGCAGAAGTCCTGACTGGGCTGTCACCTGCTCCCAGGGACTTCCATCAAGGACCTTTCCACCAGTCTCCAACAGCCCCAGCTGGGCTGTGGCCCCTGGACAGCTTGGAGTGATGACCTCTTCCTACTTATTTCTTTGTACTCTTCTGGGAGCAGAAATGCCAAGAAAACCTTGATATTGGCTCCTTTTGTCCAGACCCAACCCTGCCCAGAGCTGTGGAATATACTGCTTCCCAGGCCTCAGGGGCATGTCCAGGAAGGTAGGGATGTGCTTGGAGCTGGGAGCCCTGCATGGCATCACTCCACCTGGGGGAAGGCATGAGATTCTAGGGGGACCTTGAGCGGTCTCCACAGCAGATGGGGTTCAGGGAGCACGGGCCAGACAACCCAGATGTCATGACTTAGGTGGAGTACCCTGCCTCGGTGCTGGCTGAGCCTCAGCTCAGATTTGAAGTGAGGAGAACAAGGAGCAGCAAGAGATGAGATCAGACCTGGTGGGGGGGCAGTTAGTCACCCACTGACCTTTCATCACCTCCCTCCTGATAGGCTGGGGTATGCGGATGGGGTGTGAGTAGGGTGGAGAAATATCAGTGACCTCAGATATTCAGATGACACCATCCTTATGGTAGAAAGCAAAGAGGAACTTCTTCACTAAATAGGCTCTTGATGAAGGTGAAAGGAAAGAGTTAAAAAGCTGGCTTAAAACTCAACATTCAAAAAACTAAGATCATGGCATCCAGTACCATCACTTCATGGCAAACAGATGTGGACAGAATTTATTTTCTTGGGCTCCAAAATCACCGCAGATGGTTACTGCAGCCATGAAATTAAAAGATGCTTGCTCCTTGGAAGAAAAGCTATGATCAACCTAGACAGTATATTAAAAAGCAGAGACATTACTTTGGCGACAAAGGTCCATCTAGTCAAAGCTATGGTTTCTCCAGTAGTCATGTATGAATGTGAGAGTTTGACCATAAAGAAAGCTGAGCGCCAAAGAATTGATGCTTTTGAACTGTGGTGCTGGAGAAGACTCTTGAGAGTCCCTTGGACTGCAAGAGGACAAACCAGTCAGTCCTAAAGGAAATCAGTCTTAAATATTCGCTGGAAGGGCTGTTCCTGGAGCTGAAGCTCCAATACTTTGGCCACCTGATGTGAAGTACTGACTCATTGGAAAAGTCCCTGATGCTGGGAAAGATTGAAATCAGGAGGAGAAGGGGACGACAGAGGATGAGATGGTTGGATGGCATCACCGACTCACTGGACGTGAGTTTGAGTAAGCTCCAGGAATTGGTGGTGGACAGGGAAGCTTGATGTGCTGCAGTCCACGTGGTTGCAAAGAGTTGGACGTGACTGAGCAACTGAACTGAACTAAGCTGATGACTGGGGTACAGAAGGCCCATGGGGAGAGTCTAAGAGACTGACCTGGGATGGGGGTTCAGGGACAGCTGAAACCTTGAACCAGGAGGGAAAGTGAGGTAGGAATCTTTCCTCAGAGTAAGGGCCTGGGGTAGGAAGGCCTCAGAAGTTTGGCTAGGGCATAGGTAAGGGGAAGCTCAAAACTTGCAGCTCAAGTTTTGGCCACCAGGTGTCTCTACTCCAACCACCCCCTACCCCACCCCGCCCCGCAACTACACGGCAGCTCTGAGGAAAGACAAGACCACCCTTTCACCACAGGCTAGGCCAACACAGAGGTGACTTTGCTGAGGAATTCCTTGGGGAACTTGTTTCACCTTCTCTCCCCTGCCAAAAGAGGTCTGCCACAAGGGTGAACTCGTGTATTCTTTTATAATTGTAAGTTAATTAAAAAAAAAAATAGGGCTAATTATAAATCTTTATAGCTTTGTTCTTCCAGAAGAAATATATATTCATTTAGGAAATATAGAGTAAAAACAATTTTAAGGGTTAACCATTGTTGATGGAAGAGCAGGTGTCAGAGAGGGCAGCTGTGGGAGAGGCTGCCAGACAGAACTGAAGGCCTTGTGGGGGAGAGGATGGCTATCCTGACTGTACCCCCCAACTCCAGGCCTCCTGCTGGGTTTCTAGAGCCAACTAGAAGTCAGAGGGCCTGGGACCCCAGATGAAGGCCACCTTTCCAGGGCACAGCGCAGCAGGAGAGTGAAGGTGAATCTGGTACCCTTTTGTTTCTGAGGAGATGCTTGTCTGAAATATGGAGCTTGAAACACCACATTGCTTGGCACGGGTTGAACTTGGGTAGTGCCATGCAGGTGTTATCATCACCAATCTTGACCATAAAGCCTCCATGGGGTGGGCCTGCTGCCCCCCACTCACTACCATCCCACATCCAGTGCTTGATGCCATCTCAGATTTCTACTCATCCCACGTAGGCACACACCCTCTCCTGGCCAAGCAGGAGGCCCAGCTTTCTCTGGGTACAATGGCACCAGCGGGACATCAGGGACAAAGCTGGCATTCCTGGGCCAAATCCAGGCTTCACAAGGCAATTTGAAATTCTTTCTAATCACAATTCAAACGTTGGCTACAAAACAGTTTTTGCAGTAGGACCATAATGTTGTTTAAATAATGACTATATGTGCAAAAAAATGGAGTTTGTAGTGAGGGCATGGGGAGGTGACATAAAAAGGTTTCTGAGTGGTTATGTTTGGGCTGAGCACCCCCTGAGGCTGATCTACCCCTGTTGGTCTCCTAAACCCTACACATTTCCTTTAGGAAATGCTCTAAATCCCTCTGTCCAAGGGCATAACCTAGGTGACATGAACTGTCTGAATTTGCCTGGGACTGTTCTGGTTTTCAGAGAAGGCAATGGCACCCCACTCCAGTACTCTTGCCTGGAAAATCCCATGGATGGAGGAGCCTGGTGGGCTACAGTCCATGGGGTCGCTAAGAGTCGGACACGACTGAAGCAGCTTAGCAGTAGCAGTTCTGGTTTTAGCATTAAAGTTCCAATGTTCCAGGAACCCCTCAGTCCTGGGCAAACTATGACAGTTGGTCACTCTGGCTGCCACTTATCCCTGCAGAGACTCTGACCTGCATTCTTGTCTCCTTGTTTTCCCCTCTACCAAGGTGAGGTTAAAAAGGGCCCAGGCTGTGCCTCAGACTTCCGGTTTCTTGTGATCAATTAGAAGAACTGGAGAGCCTGGCCCCACCCTGAGGGGCAGTGGCTGGCCAGCACCAAGTGTAGCGGTGTCCCAAGAAGAACCTGACTCCCATTTCTCCCCATCTCCCCTCCGAGGCTGGTGCTGGCTGTCCTCCCTGCCTGGGTTTTCTGCCTGGCCCTAGAGGCAGCTGGGCCAGCTACTCCTTCATACTGCTGGTATCATACAGACTCTGGGTGAGGGAGTGGAGAAGGGGCTCTCCAAGGATAGTGCAAGTGTCTCCTCCGAGTTGTTCAGTCTAGAAGCAGAATTTGGTTGTGATTCTTAGAGCCCAGGGAAAAGACAGAAGGTGGAGGTTTGGGGTCCAGAACCCTCTGGTTTCCTTCTCCATCTAGCGGAGAGGGTGTGCTTCTGGGTGGGCTACCCTGAAGGACAATGGAGGGCATCCTCCATAAAGGTGAGTTCTACCGGGGGGTGGGGGGCTGTGCACCCAAGCGTTCCTGGAGCTCCTCTTGACCCATATGTGGCTTCATGTCATGTTCGTTGAGGCAGTGGAATGTGAGGTCTTCCCAGCCCCTGTTGATGCAGGAAAAAAGCTTCAGAGAGTGAACACCATCTGGGTGTTGACTATGCAGGCAGGCAAATGTGCCTTCTGGAGTAACCGATGGGCAGAGGACACACCTGGGCCTGTTTCCCTCCCCTTTGGGGACAACAGCCTGGATTCCTCTGTGGAGCTCCCCCTTCCCTCCTCTCAGCCTGTTGGAGCACAGGGGCTGATTTGCCCCCTGACCCCTGGGGTGAGTGCATGACCCAGGCCTGGACAATGAGAGCACCATACTCTGAACATAGGGGTTGGGTCTGGGCCAGGCGAGGGGCCTAAATCAGGTCCATGAGAACCAGTGAGTGTCATCCTGGAGGGGTTTCTCTGGACCTATCAGAAAAGAGGGCCTTTCTTTCTGATGAAGTTACTAAGGTATCGGAATGTAAGACTGGATGTCATTTGTAATCAGCTTGACTCCAGTGGGAGAAATCCAGGAGTGGAAATAAAACAGAGGAAAGCAGATTTGTACACATGGACCCAGTCTTGAAATCATGCATGCTTGGATTTCTGAGGCACTTTGTGCTTGCTTGGGGAGGGGCCCTGTCTTCCCTGGTAAGGCTGACCCTGCCCACAGGGACGACTGCCCATGTGCCCTCTTCTTGGCCCCTGCTCAGGGGGTTCCAGGCAGAC
>NW_011495072.1:192593-194628 GCF_000754665.1 Bison bison bison | reverse complement strand
TCCAGGCAGACTGCCTATTCATGGAGGAGGCATCCGCTCCCTTTCTGTGCACTGCACTTTGGGGGTAGGGCTTTCTGTCCTCCATGAGCTGGACGTGGTCCTCCAAGTACTGATCTTCGTGAAATGCACTGAGGGCTCTCACAGGATGCAGGTAGCATCGCCCCCTGTTTATATGACCTGTGAGGCAACTGTTACTGAAACTTCAGCCTTCTGTGAAATGTGGGGACCTGGGGAGGTCTCACGCCTTACAGTACTCCAGGAAATCAGCTGCCAGAGAATTCAGGGGCCCTGGCTGAGCATCTGTCCACCTGCACATCAGTGAAGTGGCTCTGTTGTTGGGGACAGAAATTCACTCTACCCAGCATGAGCTGACATAAAGGAGGACCTTGATGCCTCTGATGGTAAAAACACTTCCTTCAGAGACAAGACAAGTGGGACAATAAAACAGGTCTCCCTGTTGTGCTGGCATGGCAAGGCCTTTCACGTGTTCTTCTACAAAAACCCTCTTCCTTCTCTTGCAAATGGAAATCAGATTGTGCAGTTTTTCTTAATTTCCTCTCCTTAACAATACTATCTTTAGAAAATCTTTTTGATCTTAGCAGTTATGAACACATGTACACATATTTTCATTATGATGAATTTCAAAAATAATCTAAAGAGTTTGCTGTTTTGCTGGAAGAAATCCTGACATGATTTGATTTGTTAATAATTTATTATGTGTATTTACAAATAAAGGCTCTTATGACTTCAATTCCATGATCCAATCAAACAAAACTAATAGTAATATCTTAATATTATCAGATACTCATTTTCAATGTTGATATATATTGGAATATATTCAATATTCTTTAATTGTCTCAAAGTGTTTTTTTAATAACTTGTTGATTCAAATCAGGATACTAATAATGTCGATACTAATAATGTTGTGTGAGAAGACTTTTATTATCCGTAAAACATACACAACCACCCCCATACCCCTGCTTGCAGCATTTGGGATGGTGTTTTTATTCCCCACGAGGCCTTTCATACTGTTTCTTTGGATACATGTCTCCTGTCTGTCTCAGAGCAGGCAGAGCAGCCTGTGTTGGGACCATGTGCTACTGGAAAACCAGCGTCTCCAGGGCCTGAAGCAGGCAGGAGATGTAGAGACCAGGAGGGGATGAGATGCTGGTGCGAGCCAGAGGCAGCTGTGACTGCAGAGAGGACACTGGCCCCAGAGTCGGGCTGGTCAGGTGTGAGCCCTGGCTTTCTGCAAACTTATATGTGGTCTTGAACAAGGCAATCTCTCCTTCCATAAGATGAAGACTGCAGACCCTCTCACACAATGTCTGAGAAGGTGTCAATGGGTACAACTTTCTAGAGAGAAATTTGGCAATATGTATCGACAATAGACTGGTTTCATGAACAGTGCAAAGTACCACTAAGAAACACAGCACAGATACATTATTCAGTAGAAAAGAGGGCTCCAAAGATATTATGTAGCATGTAATCCTCAGTGTATTTGGTTTCATAGGTAACAGTTTTATTGACATAGAATTCACACACCATGCAACTCGCTTACATAAACAGCATGCAGTTCAGTGGTTTTAGGCATATTCACAGAGTTGTGCAACCATTGCCAAAATCAATTCGAGAACGTTTTCATCATTCTCCTGAAAAAAAAATCAAGGGCCTCCAAAGTGGTGGGAAAAGGCTTCTTGTCCTTAAGGCTCATGCGCTCCTGGGGAGCAGAGAGGCTGGCTCCTTGCCAGGGAGTAGCAGTGTGGGTCTTCTGTCCTGCCTGGAATGTGGCCAACGGCAAGCCTGTGACTCAGGGCTAGTTGGTGCTGGGAAGCTGAGGGCTGTGGACTACGTGCAGGCCTGAGTTCTGGGCCCCACAGGCTCACTGGGGAGGGACAGTGTCCATGGAGGAGTTCTGGGCTCAGCATCCCCTACACCACCAGCTCTTCGCAGTGGCCCCTGGCCCCTCCCACACCTGTGTGCCAGCTGAGCTGAGATCTTGGCCTTCTTGGCCCTGCCTGGCTGGGGAGGGCCC
>NW_011495072.1:189298-192493 GCF_000754665.1 Bison bison bison | reverse complement strand
CTGAGCTGAGATCTTGGCCTTCTTGGCCCTGCCTGGCTGGCCAGCTCCTCAGCAGAGAAGCTGGGACAAGGAGAACAAGGAACTCTTTGTCCTACAGGGGTACAAACCATCCCATGTCCTCAGGCTGACTACGTTCACTCAATGAAGTAAAATACTTTGGAAATTTTCTTGGGTCTGCAGACCCACATTTGTGAACCAAAATAACTGAAAACAGGTTGACATCAGAACCCATTGCTTCCAGCCTGATATGTCCATGGGTATATGTGGAATGGCAGAGATAGTGGTAACAAGAGAACACAGAAGCCTTTGCTGGAAGGGACCTGCTAACCCTGTCTTAGCTCCCTAAGCACATAGGCAGGCTGTGGTGATTGCCGATGCCAGGGTCCTGGCTACACGTGACTTTGTGCCAGGTACCATCCATACCTGGCTGGCTGAAGATAACAGATGTGACACTGGGTTGTCTCAGGTCTTAGGCATGTTCCCCTTCCGGCTGGAGTCTATACAATAAGCCACCCTGGTGAGGGGTGAGAAGTGAATTTACTTCCCCAGTCATGGAACTGAACTGGGAGCTGGAGACTGGAGTTCACCCCAAGAACCACCTGGAATGAGAGATGAAAGAAAGGGTCCCTAGATGGGAAAGGGGGAAGATGCTGAGTGGTCCATATCTGCCCAGTGAACTTGCTGAGTGTCTCAGGGGGTAAAGGTGGCCGTTGTTGCTTGATCACTAAGTCACACCTGACTCTTTTGTGACCCCATGGACTGTAGACCCGACAAGGCTCCTCTGTCCATGGGATTCTCCAGGCAAGAATACTGGAATGGGTTGCCATTTTCTTCTTCAGGGGATCTTGCCAACTCAGGGATGGAACCCACATCTCCTGTGTCTCCTGCCTTGGCAGGCAGATTCTTTACTACTGGACATCCTCAAGTAAAATCTGAGGTGCTGTTACCAGACTAAGGGCATCGCTAATGGGGAAATCTTTTGTCTCTCAGAAATCGGTGGGACAGATAAGGTCAGGCAGAAGAGAGATAAGTTGGAAGCCCACCCAGGGGGAACCAGACCTCAGGTTGAGCTAGTGAGGCTGGGGTTCCTTCTTTTTTTTGTATTTTTGACAAGAAGAAAAGTTTATTTTACTGTCCAAATATTTTCTTTAAAAATTCAATTTTGATAAATCAGTACCATAGAAACATTTCAACATGTACTTATTCCTATGTACAACTTCAAAAGCAAATGCTTCCAGCTCCAAGTAAAGTGATATTGAACACCCTGACTATACTTAAGCTGTACGATTGGCCATTTCCTAGATGGCCAATGCTTTCCTCAGCTTGGGAAAAAAAGTATACAAGTGAAAAATATAAATAAGATCTTCAATCAGTTGAGAATCATAAAAATGCTTTCTGAAGTTTAATTAGAACTTCAGAATCTTAATATAAGTCTTTATGGAGAAGTCACCTGATGGGTTTTGTACTTTAGAAAGATTTCTGGAGCAAGAGGAGACTGGTGCAGGCCTGGGGTGAGGGAGGAGGTGAACAGGAGACCTGGGAGGTTGCCCAGGTAGAGATGCCAGAAGTGGGCAGTGGGAAGAAAAAGAGCCACAGCATGGCCCCCCAGTGTCCAGCTCTAGAGGCAGCAGAAAAGCCATTTGCTGATCTTTGAAATACAAATGGTAGCAGGCTGAGTGGGGTGAGGACTATTGGTTGGGCCCTGTTGAAACGGAGGTGACTGTGGACACCTATCCCACCAGAATGGTCCACTGTCTGTTGGACATGAGTCTGGAGCTCAGATAGGGGACTATGCTGGAGACAGTGTTTGGAGTTGGGGACCCGGGTTTGAAGAGATGGAGGGTATAGAGGGGATGGAAGAGAATGCTAAGGAATTCAAGTCCAGGATCAGACTTCTGGTGCTCCCTCTTGCTGGCCTGTGGCCCTGTAAACCCCTTCATCTTCCTGAGCCTTGGTTTTCTCATCTGTAAAATGGGGCTGAGAAATCCTAGCTTCTGTGCAATGATGAGGATAGATGAGGATGTCCTCTGCAAACCATGAAGCACAGAGTAGGGGCTCAGAAGATAGTGGAGAAGGCCAGAAAGAGTGTGAGAGCTGCAGCCCAGGCAGAGGCTGGGCCATCCACAGAAAGGGGACTGCTGCTGCTGCACCGTGTGATTGGAACTAAAGTGGCCCCAGCAGGGACCAATGGGTGGAGCTCCAGCCAGGGCAAGGGACTGTAATCCCTGTGGCCTCTCTGCTGGGTCTCTGCCAAGGACAACCACAGCGTCACCCTGCTGGCAGCTTTTGGAGTCTTATTTATTTTCTCCTAAAAACACAGCTGGGAATGAAAGATCACTGGCAATGGGGATGGGTGTTGGCCAGATGGCCTTTCTGTCACCCTTCCCAGAACAACAGGATTTTTGGATTTTCATCTTGTCTTTAACAGAAGAAGAAAATAAGCTGTGTGTGTTGCTTTTTTGCAGAGTTTGGTTGAGTCAGGCTACAGCTGGCTACAAGAACTCTGAGGCCTCCTGGGCCAATCCACCCATTGGACAGATGGAAACGGGAGTCAGAGAAACTTGGTGTGTTGTGCAGAGTCGTCCAGCTGTCAGGGGGCTCTCGAGTGATCACAGGCTGGTGCTGACACTGGCTCTTCAGGTGTGGTGGCACTCTCGGTTTGCCATGTGCTCCATCACTCATCATAAGTCTCCGTGGCCCATATTAGTTCAGACTGTTATCAGAGGGGCCCACCATGTGCTGGGGAGTTTGTGTGTATAGGTGTGTGCACACGCATGTGCTTGTGGGAACCTGTGTGTATGTGTTTGAAAATGTGTTTGAATATGTGTAACTATAAATATATGGATGTGTGTATGTATATGTGTGATCAAAGAGCAAAGCAGAGCCAAGGAGATGGTATGAAAGACCTCGAGGGCTCTGCTCAGATGTGGTAAGGAGTGGACAGCGCAAGAAGTCACTTGTTCCATCTTCAAGGCCTTGGCCTTTGCCATTCCCTCCGCTTGAACGTTCGTTTGCCCTAACTGCTACACAGGACTGGCTCATGTCCCTCCCCTCAGTGAGGCCTCCCCTGACTGCCCCCCTGTTAAAAAGTGGCTATTCAATGGTCCTGACACCCACTACTTGCCCCCTGCTCACCGTGATGAGAGTGTACAGGAGTACAGGATGAGAGTGTTCTGGGAGTACAGGACGGAGTGA
>NW_011495072.1:188897-189198 GCF_000754665.1 Bison bison bison | reverse complement strand
TTCATGTGAACTGGTAAATAAATATTCAGTATTAAATACCTGATATTAATGTTTGTTTGTTGACCTATCTAATATAGACATGTCTTAGAGTAATTAACATTAAGTAAAATATTTTCAGGTTTAATATAAGTTAAATATTATCATATCTGTTACAGATTTGTCAACAAGAAAATTACCTCAAGTGAAGAAACTTTTATTTTTTATTTTTTTTTTTTATTTATTATTTTTTTTTTAACTTCTTTATTAAGGTGGATACACATTCTCATATTAACAATTCTTGTGAACAAAAGCAACCAAAATA
>NW_011495072.1:183514-188797 GCF_000754665.1 Bison bison bison | reverse complement strand
GCCAGTGCCTTGCTTCCTCTGCTGTACTGGAGTGAGAGCTAAGTGGGGCCTCTGCTGCTGAGATCTGAGGGGTGGCTTCTCAGGCCTGAGAGGGTAACGACGTGTCTCTGACTAGGCCACCTTGTTTCTCTGCTGTCACCACTGAGCGGAGGCAAAGTGCAGGTCAGTGCCAAGAAGCAGCTGCCAAGCAGGCTCTTCCCTGCCGAGAGCCCCAGTGCACTCCTCTCATGGCAGGGAAGCAACTTTCAGCCTGCTGGGTTAGGGTTGAGTCTCTGCTCTACCCCTAAGACCCTCAACTACGGGCCGTTTACGAACCTCCATCTTCTCATGTGAAATGGGAATGATACTCTAGCTTGATGAGTTGTTGTGAGGGTTGAATAAGAGAAGGTGACAGGAATATTTTTACGAGTACAATAAAAGGATAGTTTTAAAAAAAACCTACTTGAAAATAAAATGCACAGTCCATCTAAATATCCCTAGAAGAAGAGGAATTAGAGCAGAAATTGTGTAAGAATGTATGTATTAAAACCTGGGAGATACATCCAAAGTGGTATTCAGAGGAAAGTTCATAGCCTTATAATCACCTTTTCAAAAATCAGAAAGAAGAAAAACCCTTGCAAGCAGCACTTTCCCCCCTGACCTCTCACCCCCATTTTGTTTACTGACACATCCCAAGTGGCTGTAACAGTGGGCAGAAGAAGCTGAAAGAGAAGAAGGATGGGGAGGGCTCTGTTGTCAGGAGAGATGAGGATGCCACTGGAAACTACAAGGATTGAAAGTTCAGGGCCAGACTAGGTAAAGGGGTTTATGCCAGCTGGAGAGCCTGGACAAAGAATGAGGCTGTCCCCCAGACTAGCCCAGCACTTTCTGAAGAGGTCACCACATCGTCTACTGTTTAGACCCAGCACCACCTATGTAGGGTCACTACATTATTGACTATCTAAACTGGGGACTCTAGAAGTTAAAGTGAAAGTCACTCAGTTGTGTCCAACTCTTTGCAACCCCAGGGACTACACAGACCATGGAATTCTCCAGGCCAGAATACTGGAGTGGGTAGCCATGCCCTCCTCCGGGGGATCTTCCCAACCCAGAGATTGAACCCAGGTCTCCCACACTGCAGGCAGATTCTTTACCAGCTGAGCCACCAGGGAAGCCCAAGACTATTGGAGTGAGTAGCCTATCCCTTCTCCAGTGGATCTTCCTGACCCAGGAATCGAACAGGGGTCTCCTGCATTGCAGGGGGGATGTGAAGGAGGGCATGATTAATAGCAATGCTGACACAACAGATGTCAACTGGAACTACAGCCTGCAGTTGTAGGGTCACTCTACTTACATACAACCCCAAAGAAGGCAGGGGCAGCGGTGTGTGATGTATGCATAACTGAAACCCTGAATCAGTGGGGATTAGGAGGAATCTACTAAAATTGAACACAATTCTGAAGGATTCAGATTGTCTCATTGTTGAAAAAATAAGCAGTTATATTTTGTACCAGTCAAGGTTTCTGCAGGATAAGATGCCACCCTTAAGGGGGGTGGTTGGAGAAGATTTTCATATAAGAACCCACTGTGAAGGTGTGGACAGGGTATAGGGAAATCACAGGCAGTACTCTCGTGCTATTATCAGCAGGGAATGTTACTGTCCCTTGACCTGAAGGAACGAGGAAAGGGAGGAAACCTCTGGAACTTTGAGACTGAGTGGGTGGTGTGCAGAAGACTGTCTGACAGAAGCTGGGTTCTTGGGGTGCAGGAGGCAGGTGGCCTGGCAGGAACAGTCTCACTCTCCTTGCTCCCTCCCATCTCCTGCTAAATGTCTCCCCCTGCTGAACTCAAATGGAAGCCAAAGAGAAAGAGAGCCCTCTGAGGTGGTCCATACGGACCAGCCTCCTGGGATATAAAATAGGCTGACGGATGGTAGAGAGTGAATCTGGAGGGGATTGCACTCAACATCTACTCTTTCAGGGAAAATTTCGTTGGTCTACAAGGGGTCCAACATTTCATAATAACAATAATAAGTATTGGCCAATTTTTCTTTTCTATTGAGAGATAATTGACATAAAATATCATTTTAGTTTCAGGGGTACAACACAATGACTCATATATACTAGAATGCAAAATGATCACAATAAGTCAACTTAACACCCATCACCTCACATCAGTTACAGTTTTTCTTATGATGAGAATTTTAAAGATTTACTCTCTTGCATGTGTGCTAACTTGCTTCTGTCATGTCCGACTCTTTGCGAGCCTATGGGCTGTAGCTGCCAGACTCTTGGCGATGGGATTCTCCAGGCAAGAATACCAGCGTGGGTTGCCATTCCCTTCTCCAGGGGATCTTCCTGCCCCAGGGATCAAATGCACGTCTCTTATGTCTCCAGCATTGGCAGACGGGTTCTTTACCACTAGAACCACCTGGGAAGTCCCTTAGCAACTTTCAAATATACAAAACAGTATTATTAACTATAGTCACCATGATATATATTATATCCCAGGCCTTACATATTTTGTACCTGGAAGTTTGTATTAATACCTTTCGACCACCTTCACCCATTTTGCACGCTCTTTACCTCCTGCCTCCAGTGTGTTGGCAACCACCAATCTATTCTGTAAGTTGGTTTTCTGTTGGTTTGTATAGATTCACACATAAATGAGATCATACAGTATTTGTCTTTCTCTGTCGACTTCACTTACCAAAATGCCCTCAAAGTTCATCTGTATTGTCACAGATGGCAAGACAGCCTTTTTTTAAAAATAGCTAAATAATATTCTATTGTATTGCCTCCATGTCTTGACTGTTGTAAATAATGCTACAATGAATATAGGGGTGCAGATATCTTTTCAAGTAGTGTTTCTATTTCCTTTGAATCCATACCCAGAAGTGAAATTGCTGGATCATATGGTAGTTCTATTTTTAATTTTTTTTTTTTGAAGAACTTCTGTAGTTTTCCATAGTGGCTTCATTTTCTCACCAAAGTGTACAAAGCTTCCTTTCTTTGCATATCCTCCCCAACACAACTTCTTCTATCAAGGACCAAATAGTAAATATTTAAGCCTTGTGAGCCATACTCACTTTGTTGGAACTCAACTCTGCTATAGCTGCCACTGATGATACGTAAACAATGAGTGTGTGCCCCTATTTAAATTTTATCTACAAAAGCAGGTAACAGATTAGATGGGTCCACAGGCTATAGTTTATCAACTTCTCAGCTATAGTATTGTTATGGAGTCAATTTGGTTCTTTAATTTGGTCCCACAAGAAATCTAAAATGCTCAGCATCACCACTGTGTGTGTGTGTGTGTGTGAGAGAGAGAGAGAGAGAGATAGCAGGGGGAAAGTGGGTGGTGGGCAGTGGAGAAAAAACTGATTAAAACATAGATGCCTGAGTTCTGACTTTGTAGCTGCCAAGAGATCTAAACTGATAGTGCTATTGGGCCAGGGGTCCTAGGATGCACTGCAGGGAATCACCTGGGCTCACACAGTGTCCTTCTTGTTCCCACTGTACAGCTGGAGCCACTTTCCTACCCAGTACAGTGTCCTCTTCCATTTATTTGTTGATGCAGTAAATAGAGAGCTCAGATGGTCAGGGGACACTCCTAACTTCCAGCAGTAGGAATAATAAGTATGCTATTTCCTCCTCTAGGTGCCAGGACAGGCAAGCTCTCACAGAACCTAAGGTGACTTAAATGAGAAGCAAAATTTCTTTAACTGGATGTTGGTGAAATAGTGGGGCGGGGGGGGAGCGGGGGCACTCCCACTTCTGTTAAGGGAAGCACACTGACAGAAATCGCCCACCCTGGCCAGGCACCACAGTAACCATTTGCATGAATTGTTTTATGACAGGAGATCCTGATAAGGAATACGGAACTAATAAGCCACCACTTACTGGAAGAATTCAGGAAAGGTCAAAAGGAGACACCGCGGTCCGTCCACTTTCCAGAATCCCTCTCGCTAGCATCCATCTTGGCTGAGCGATGCGTGCGCCACCAGGAAAGACTCTGAAGTAGAGTGATTGGCCGAAGACCACCTGGAAACTAATCCCATCACCATAAAACCGGAGACTGCGAGCCATGTGGCAGAGCAGTTCTCCTGGGTTCCCCTACCCTACTGCTCTCTTCCCCGGGTGCACTTTCCCAATAAAATCTCTTGCTTTGTCAGCACATGTGTCTCCTCAGACAGTAACTGGGATCTTTTTGTCCCTGGTCTCCTTCTGATATGGACAACTGGCCAGAGTGCCCCAACCGGTAAGGAACAAGAGACTTTATGGACCTTTCTCCCCTTCTCTCTCTCTTTCCTCTCCTTAACCCTTCCTATCCTCCCCCTTTCTTCTAGTCCCCCAGTCCTGGACGCAGGAATCTGGTCGAAGGGCCTCAGCCTGAGCTGAGGATTGGAGACTGATCACCTCCTCTTGGCAGAGAACTCGAATTCTGGTTCTGTTCTGGTCTGATTTCTGGTAGGGCCGAGTTCCAGTCCTCCCTTCTCTAGAGGCCCAGGGTAAAGTCCCATAACACCTGGGTATCTGCAGGTGGCAGGAGATGTCTGTAAGGCCACCCCTTTTGCCCCCCTCTCTCGCTTCCTTCCCTTTCTTCTTTCAATCTGGCATCCTTTCCTCCCTTTGAAATCTTTGAAGACCTGAGATATTTTCCTTAAAGTGTTAGCACTTGAATCTGAAGTTCTGTGTTTCTATAGGAGGTTTTCTGAGAGACTGTATTCTTGTATTTAAGGGAGTGTCTGATGAGGACTGCCAGGTTTATATGTGTGTGTTTTAACTTTGTGTTCTGTGTTGTAATTTTTGATGCCCATTTTGCTTTGTCTGGCCACCATTTGGTTTAGACCTGCCTCCATTTTGTTAGAACTTGATTTTCTTTCCCTGTGCCTTGAGACCAGGGCTCTCAGGAACACTTATCTAGACCATCTCTAACCCTTGATACTGAGAAAAAATGGGAAAAAGCCTTTAAAAGTTTTATTTATTCCAACTGTTTTTTATAAACTAGTAAAATTTATAGTGTAGTATCTAATTTATGACTAAACTTAGAAAATGAAGCTAAATCTTGCATTGTGTCTGTCTAAATATGTCTCAGTATGTCTTTATCTCTGGATAATATTTTTGAGATTAATTTGTAAATGAGCTCTATTTAATTGGTTTAAAAAAAGGTAAGTGCTTACAAATCAAATAATTCTAAGTTAAACAATAAATTCCATTCATGTGAACTGGTAAATAAATATTCAGTATTAAATACCTGATATTAATGTTTGTTTGTTGACCTATCTAATATAGACATGTCTTA
>NW_011495072.1:177852-183414 GCF_000754665.1 Bison bison bison | reverse complement strand
GTAATGGTGAAAGTGGGCACCCTTGTTTTGTTCCTGACTTTAGAGGAAATGCTTTCAATTTTTCACCATTGAGGATAATGTTTGCTGTGGGTTTGTCATATATAGCTTTTATTATGTTGAGGTATGTTCCTTCTATTCCTGCTTTCTGGAGAGTTTTTATCATAAATGGGTGTTGAATTTTGTCAAAGGCTTTCTCTGCATCTATTGAGATAATCATATGGTTTTTGTTTTTCCAATTTGTTAATGTGGTGTATTACATTGATTGATTTGCGGATATTGAAGAATCCTTGCATCCCTGGGATAAAGCCCACTTGGTCATGGTGTATGATCTTTTTAATGTGTTGTTGGATTCTGATTGCTAGAATTTTGTTTAGGATTTTTGCATCTATGTTCATCAGTGATATTGGCCTATAGTTTTCTTTTTTTGTGGCTTCTTTGTCAGGTTTTGGTATTAGGGTGATGGTGGCCTCATAGAATGAGTTTGGAAGTTTACCTTCCTCTGCTTTCTGGAAGAGTTTGAGTAGGATAGGTGTTAGCTCTTCTCTAAATTTTTGGTAGAATTCAGCTGTGAAGATTTGTCAACAAGAAAATTACCTCAAGTGAAGAAACTTTTAAAAAAATTGTAAATGAGATATAAGCTTTTATATAAACTCTATTAAAAATAATTATTCTTTAAAAATATCTGTCTAAAATAGTCTCTCCAGATTGGTGTAACTTGAATTTCTAAGGGCTGTGCTAAGTGTGCTAAGTGTTAGAAGTCTATTGAATAGCCATTTCCAAATAAAATAAGATTTTGAAACATTTACTACTAAACACTAATTTCCTTTTACAGAGGAACAAAGAGATTTGGGACTATAAGTGAATAATGTTTGGTGCCATCCTAAAATGTTCTAAGAAAACAAGGGTTTTAGAAATTATCACTGGTATTTATGATCACCAATCTATAAAATGCTAATATAAAAGTTCTTGCTTGCTAAAAAAAAGTAAGAAGTGTGGTTTTCAAAAAAAAAAAAAAAAAAAAAGGTATGAAAAATACTAAAAAGAGTTATGCATGATCAGGATTTTCTAAAATTAAATTACAATTAGTTAGATAAATGGATTTTGTTAGGAATGACAAAAGCATAAAAAAACTGGTTAGAGCCAATTAGGTCCAAGCTGACTTTCACTAGACCTTGAGCCTTGGTATTTACGCCCATTGCGACATATCAACAAGCTAAATGATACACCCATCAACTGAATCTGACCAAATGTTCTAAGCCCCTTTAATTGATCTTTTCGACAAAACTTCCTAAATCAAATTCTTTTGACCTCTAGCTAACTTTGGGGTGCTTCAGAGGGCCCCTGAGACATCCCAAAGAGAGACATTAAACTGTGTTTATTTGGTTGGTTAAATTACATGAAAAAGATTATCTAATGAGTAATAAATCCACTCATGTTATAATGTATGGTAAAATTACTAATAATTTTAGTAGTCCACCAGGCTCCTCCATCCATGGGATTTTCCAGGTAAGAATATTGAAGTGGGTTGCCATTTCCTTCTCCAGGAGATCTTCCTGACCCAGGGATCGAACCTGGGTCTCCTGCATTGTAGGTAGATGCTTTACCGTCTGAGCCACCAGGGAAGTCCAAAATTACTAACACAGATATCCTAAAAATTATATGGAGTTCTTAACATTCTGATATGTCCTGATATTCTAATAGAAAACCTGACGACATCACAAAAGTTAACAAAAGGACTGAATGAACCAGCAAATATAACTTTTATGGTTTCTGTCTGAAAAATTATGGGTTTAAATCTTATGTTTTCCGGGAGTAGGGAAAACCTTCCTCTCAAACTAGTTATGACAATATTTTGGTAAAATTATACATTATAAACAAAACAATTATATTTTCTCTCTGACTCCTCCATAAATTGGAAACTCTTAGGTTTCCAGTAAGTTTATCAAATAAATTAAAAAGGTTATCTCACTAACATGTACAAAAATCTCAAGAAATTTTGAGACCCTAAAAAGAAAAGAATTGACTTAGATTTGTTAGACAAAATCTGTGATAAGCCTTTGGTGTGTTTCCCAGCCCTGTTTTATTTTAAAAATTCAGTCTGAGACTCTATAAATGTTTCAACAAAATAAAATGTCTATGATCAATTATGGTTATATAAATCATCAGACCAAAATTAGTGAAAACAGACCTATTTTGCAAACAAACTAGCCTTAATTTGGTTATATTTGATAAAAATGAAGGTAATTTTAGGAAGAAAAAGATGTTTCAATAAATGTTAAATCCCAGTTTGTTAATAGAGGTCTGCATGTAGTAAAACTCATTTCTTAGATAGTTCTTTGCTGTTACGTGATATTAATATAAAATTTAATTGAGTTCTTAAAAAACACCCTAAGTTTGTTTCTGAAGCTTATCTCAGTAATCTATCTTTGGATGAAGATCAGATGCCTCATGACCTGCAACCAAGACTGGAAAAAGACATAGTTTAAGAGACTGTCTCCAACCTAGATGGAAAGACTTTTTTTTTAAATCAGGTACTCTTAACTAGCTCATGCACAATGAAACTGAAGGGAAATTAACTCTTAGACTAATTCCCACTTCCAAAGGCCCCTACACTAGATTGGTCTATGGAGAAGACAGCTGACCTGATCTCACCTTGAAATGATGCTCAAGCGGGAGAAACTACACTACACCAAGATGAAAAGATGATGACATCAGAGGTAGACAGCTTGCCCAAGATGCTGGACCTGATTTGTATGATCATTTATAATGTTTCCTTGACTTCTTAGACCTTTGCATAAGGTCAAATGCTCTTCTATCATAGGCCTGATCCTATGCTAGTTTTAAAAATCAATCCAATTGTTGGGTTTGTAGCCAATTACCGGTGTCTAGTTCTGGGTTACCTTTGTAAATTTCTCTACCACAAGACTAACTGGTTGGCCCTGAAAAAATTTACTTAAAAAAAATTATAGTCATATTCAGGTCACTATGATATTACTAGATGAGATCCCCTCATCAGGCCAGTTAAGAATGCCTTCTCTGACTCTGGCCATAAATTTGAGCTTTCTTCTATTACTCAAGCTCAATCAAAACAAGAAGCAAAGTTTCAACAAAGGAGAAAAAATCTCCCACAATTAGGAGATAGATTTATATAAACAACATGAGGCTATGGTAATTTAGGTTTAAAGTCTCCTCTGTGTTGGAAACAATTAAATCATACTAAAGATAATCAGTCTAGTAACACTAGGAAACTGGGCTATGTGCCTTATAGACGGAGCCAATATATAATTTCCCTGGAAGATAAAGATTCTACAGAGCAGACTGAGTCAGATGACCTGGGATATACTGGGCTACATCTAATAGAAGCTCTCAAGTCTTACTTGTGACTTTACTAATACTGCTGGCTATGTTACTTGTATTTCACCTGTTTTACAAAATTGCTGTTTCTTACACTGCCAAATGTGTGACTGAGGGCTCTGATAAAATAATATATAGTTCCATATGAAATCGACGATGGTAACAGTGTAACTCTAGATATAGAAAGAAACGACAATAGGAAATATTTTCCTAGACCAAGAGGCTAGTAAGAGAGGTGGTCCAAAAATTTTTGGATACTGTTTTATGGCCTAGTCCAGTAACAGCACATTGAGTGGCCTATGAATAATATCTTTGCCAAACCTGAGAATGGACATTCTCAGCACCATGGGATAAAATGGTCATTAAATGCCCCCTCAAAATCATGGTCAAGTTTATGAACAAAAAGGGGCTCTGCCAACTGAAAACTGTCACTTGCCATCTACGTCTACAAAAATTAAATCGTGGCCACTGCAACTGCTGACTTTCAACGCCCCTGAAAGGAGTTCAGCGTGAAAACCAGGAATGAGACACTCTGTGCTCTGGGAAAAACTGGCAGAACAGGCCTTCAGATAGTTAGATCCTTTCAAGAAAAGATTTTATGAGTTCCAATTCTTACATCTTCTCATACCTAGAAAAACACTGACGTCATTAATGGCGACATCTGCTTTGGCTATTAAGAAAAATTTTACAGTTAAAAAGTCAAAATAGAGTGGCTATGGTTTAGACATCCTGGGAAATAACTAGATGACACTGTGGTGTAGTTTCAGATTAGACGTTCTATTGCTAACACTTGAGTTTTCTGAGTCGTGTCAGGCTTAGATGCCACCATTCTCAAAACGATGTCTGCTGGAAGCTAGTAACTGCAACCTTACTTTTTATAAAACTAGGCAACTAGCTGCCTGGCTACAAGTCTCCCCAAAGTGCCAGGTCCAGACTGGGTTTCAGGCCTATTCTTCTAAAAAGAAATGAGATTTATTTTGTCTATTAAAATTCCAGTTATCCCTCCTCCAGCTACTTCTAATTGGGTCTGTTACAACAAAATGGCAGACCAAGGGATTGAGATTTTAATCATACAAGGCTCAGATCTAGGACTTGGAACTCAGGAATACTTCCAGTTCAGTGTCTATTCTCCAAGCTGAGGCAGTCCGATGCCCCACTTTGACAGGAAGTTATCACAGTCATAGTTGCCCAGTTCCCTAAATTAAAACTGAGCAGGACTCTGTGGGGCTCTGGAGTACAGATCTGTTATGTGTTCTCCATTTCTTAGGAATGGAATAGGAATAGGCTTCTTTCAGCCTCCTTGACCTTCCCTGAGTTCCAAAGGGTGGATTCAAGCAATTGCTAATCAGGGAAGGGAGGGAATACAGAAACAGGAGAAACAAACGTTGGTACAGCCTCCAGACAGGGTCCTGGTTCCTTCTCAAAGAAATATGCATAACAATGTCTTTGAGTTCTTTTACAGAACTGGAGCCCCCACCCAGGTGGAGGATGGTAAATTCAGACTGAACACAAGATTCCTGGAGCACAGCTTTGTTGCCTCAGTTCAGTTCAGTTCAGTCGCTCAGTCGCGTCTGACTCTTTGCGACCCCATGAATCACAGCACGCCAGGCCTCCCTGTCCATCACCATCTCCCGGAGTTCACTCAAACTCACGTCCATCAAGTCGGTGATGCCATCCAGCCATCTCATCCTCTCTCGTCCCCTTCTCCTCCTGTCCCCAATCCCTCCCAGCATGAGTCTTTTCCGTGAGTCAACTCTTCGCATGAGGTGGCCAAAGTACTGGAGTTTCAGCTTTAGCATCATTCCTTCCAAAGAACACCCAGGGCTGATCTCCTTTAGAATGGACTGGCTGGATCTCCTTGCAGTCCAAGGGACTCTCAAGAGTCTTCTCCAACACCACAGTTCAAAAGCATCAATTCTTCGGCGCTCAGCTTTCTTCACAGTCCAACTCTCGCATCCATACATGACCACAGGAAAAACCATAGCCTTGACTAGACGGACCTTTGTTGGCAAAGTAATGTCTCTGCTTTTGAATATGCTGTCTAGGTTGGTCATAACTTTCCTTCCAAGGAGTAAGCGTCTTTTAATTTCATGGCTGCAGTCACCATCTGCAGTGATTTTGGAGCCCCCCAAAATTAAGTCTGACACTGTTTCCCCATCTATTTCCCATGAAGTGATGGGACCAGATGCCATGATTTTCGTTTTCTGA
>NW_011495072.1:172667-177752 GCF_000754665.1 Bison bison bison | reverse complement strand
AAAATTAAGTCTGACACTGTTTCCCCATCTATTTCCCATGAAGTGATGGGACCAGATGCCATGATTTTCGTTTTCTGAATGTTGAGCTTTAAGCCAACTTTTTCACTCTGCTCTTTCACTTTCATCAAGAGGCTTTTTAGTTCCTCTTTACTTTCTGCCATAAGGGTGGTGTCATCTGCATATCTGAGGTTATTGATATTTGTTGCCTCACCACCAACCAATCAAAAAGGGTCACAAACCCTGCAACCCTCATCCCAAATGTTGCCTTCTGTTTCCAGGGACCAGAGATGATCATCATGTTAGGTCTTCTGTTTGGCCCCTGTCTACTTCATCTCTGAGAGGGGCCAACAGTTTCAAACTAAATTGCTGTTATTACAAGGGTGAATGATGGTTTCAGGCAAAAAATATCTTGACTAAGATCAGGTAGAGAGAGACTTCTGCTCTACTAGGCAGGCCTACGCCCATGCACAGCAGAAAGACGTTGCGTAAGAGAGCTCCGCCCCAATTCCCAAGAAGTATCTTGCGTAGGAAGTCTCTCAGGGGGGAGTTGTTAGGGGAAGCACACTGGCTGAACTGCCCACCCTCGTCAGGCCCTTTAGTAACCATTCACATGAGTTGTTTTATGACAGGAGATCCTGATAAGGAATACGGAACTAATAAGCCAGCACCAATCAGAAGAGTTCGGGAAAGGTCAAAAGGAGACACCGCATGTCCGTCCACTTTCCAGAATCCTGCATCCATCTTGACTGAGCGATGCGTGCGCCACCAGGAAAGACTCTGAAGTAGAGTGATTGGCCAAAGACCACCTGGAAACTAATCCCATCACCATAAAACCGGAGACTGCGAGCCATGTGGCAGAGCAGTTCTCCTGGGTTCCCTTACCCTACTGCTCTCTTCCCCAGGTGCACTTTCCCAATAAAATCTCTTGCTTTGTCAGCACGTGTCTCTTCAGACAATTCATTTCCGAGTGTTAGACAAGAGCCCAGTTTTGGGCCCTGAAAGGGGTCCCCCTTCCTGCAACACTTCCACAGCTGGTTCCCAGGCTTGTAAATTCTGCCTAAGGAGGAGATGGCAGCATAATTAGTCAGCAGTGTGAGGCATTACAACACTTTACAGGCCAGTACTCCGACCTCAAAAGCCATTTCCTCATAGATGATGCCCAAACTGGAACCTTCAGCAGGCTCTTCCACCACTTTTATGAGCCAGCTGCTTTTCAGTGAAGGGACATGGCCCTGGCACAGTCCTTTGTCATAAAATGTTTCCCTTGGCTGGAGGCAGTGTTGCATGGGGATACTATACGGTGGATGAGATGATCTCTGAGTCTGTGAATGATGGTACTGCAGAAACTCCACAGGCTGGGGAAGCAAACATGAATTTGGAATATGCAACATCCCAGTAGGACAAAAGAATTTTCCTTCCATAATGGCAGGGCTCCAACATAATGAACCTGCCAACAAATGGCCAGCTAGTCCCCCAGGAGTGGTGCCATGCCAGGGGGTTTGTATGGGCTCCTGCTGTTGGCAGGTAGGTACTCAGCAGTGACAGTGGCCAGATTAACCTTGGTGCAGCAAATTCCATGCTGTTGAGCCCATGCGTGTCTCTGTCCCTATCACCGAGGCCACCTTATTCAGGGCCTCCAAAGAGAGGATTTCCCTTCACCATGTTCTTTCTGGGTCATCTGGGGAGGGAGCTCTATGGGAGCTGCCATTCACTTTGTTCTGATGCTGGCTTGCTTGCTATAGAAACTATGCATGAGACAGGACCTTTAACTTCCTGTTAACTGATCTTGGAGCAGCTCCCTGAGACGCCTGACTTGGGAAAGAAGCAGGAAAGCACTGGGTTGAGTCCATTGGGGATCCCAGCCTCCTATAGCAACTGTGTCTATAGCACACTGTCTTCTAGACCTGCTTGCACTTAACTATTTCTGTTTTAAGATGAAAGACTATTTTGCACATACAATTTTATGATTAGTTGGGTCAAATAGCAGTCAGTTTCTGATGGGTGTTTCAGGTCATGTGGAACACTTGCTATCCCAAGGTCAAGTGGACATGCTCTACTAGGGCTCAGCAGTAGGTCAGAAAGTTATTTTCAAGTAGAGAATCATGTTGGCAGAAGAGGGCGTGGTTTTCTCCAGGAACCTGGCATCTGTACTAAGGAGGGCTCTTTCCTGTTCCAGGCCTTATTCACAATCACAGGTTACCCAGGAAATGGTTGAAATGGGTATTCAAAGGTGGCATAGGTTGCCTCCAAAATCTGAAGATTTTACCTCTCTTTTTCTGATAGGTGGAGCAGAATAGAGCATCTTATCTCTCTCTTCGGAGGCGTTTCCGAGATCATCAGACCCTTAGAAACTTTGCCTTTGTGGAAGTCCCTGAAGTTTCCCATGGTTTACCTCTGGCAGGAATGTTTCCTCACTAAGGCTTCTAGGATGCTTGCTGCTCCCTGCATGGTACAATGTGGTCGGTGCAATGGACCAATATTTTGTTTGGTGAGATTTCAAGAAGCAAGTGACATGGCCCCAAGGTATGTGAGGACAAAGTGCCTCGGATTTTCTTTACTGGCAGGAGTAGGAAAAGCAAATTCACTCGCTGGGTAATAGGTGCCAGGAGCTGAGTTTATTTGCTTTGGAAAAGTTACTACGTGTAGAGCCGCATTCACCACCACCCCCAGCATTTGCACTGAATACACAGGCGAGTTAAGTGAAGACTTTGTGGGAGTCTCCACTCTGCATTTTTCAAGCCTTTGAGGGTGGGCCAATCCCTGCACACCCCAGGGATACAGCGCTGCCTTCACTTTATTCTCCTGGTGGGATAAAGGGAGTATGCCAAAGCTCCATACTTCTTTCTCATAATGGCCTCGAGTCAGGGAATCAATGTGAAGATTCATCTAGGTATGAAGCAGGTTACTGTCACTCCATGCATGCCGGGACTTGTGAAATAATGATTGGGCCCACTATGAGATGGATCTAGTCAAGTCTCCACCTACCTATTGATGTACCTATTCGCAGGGTAGGAACAGAGACATAGATGTACAGAATGGACTTGTGGACATGGGGTTTGGGAGAAAGAGAGGGTGGGATAAATTGAGAGAATAGCATTGATATATATATATATATCTATATATCTATTTCTTAGATATGTATGTATATATCATACATATATGATATATATATATATATACACACACACACATAACTGAACACCTGAAACTAACATAGCACTGTAAAGCAATTGTATGCCAATTAAAAAAACCCCAAATCCATTAACTGGATGTAATAACATAGTAATTGTCTTCAAACCAACAATAAATATGTTTTTATAAAAAAAAAATAAAAGGACTCCACCTATCACTTCACCTCCATAAGCCTCACCCACTCTGATCAGTGGGCCATTTCAGGTTTCCAAGGATTAGCATCATTTCGCAGGCAGCTTTCAGTTCCTGGAAAGATCTAGGTACTTTCCCAGGGTGCACAGTTACTCTGTAAAATGACAGTGGGTCCCACTGGGGAAAGCATAAGGGAAGATTTAAAACATAATGCTGGTTTTAGGGTGTTCTTTCAAGAGCATGGCCTCTCCTCTTGTCTAGGAACTTGGTAAGAGGCCCCAAATCACTTGTTAATTTATTTAATACATTCAATTGACACAGTGCTACACTCAGGGAATAATATATATTTTAAAGCTTTTTCTATTCTTTGCTTTAGTAATTTTATTTATTAAAAACATTTTGGGGAGCTGTGTCTCAGGATACAGAGCATACAGGATCTTATTTCCCCTTGATCAGGGATTGAACCCTTGCTTTCTGCGGTGGAAGTGCAGAGTCTTAACTGGACCACCAGGGAAGTCCATCATAATTTCAATAGTAGAGAAACCAAAGCCATCTTACACAGAGGTATGTTGACAGAAATGAACGCAGAGATTTTAAAGTGAGCAAGCTCAAGATATCCATTTTAAACTTCTCTCTAAAATGGAGCAAGTCTTGTCATATTTTAAAAATTAATCTCCATTAATAACAATCACAATCAATTCTGTTCAGTTCAGTAGCTCAGTCGTGTTCAGCTCTTTGCAACCCCACGATCCACAGCACGCTAGGGCTCCCTGTCCATCACCAACCCCCGGAGTTTATTCAAACTCATCTCCATTGAGTTGGTGATGCCATCCAACCATCTCATCCTCTGTCGTCCCCTTCTCCTTCTGCCCTCAATCTTTCCCAGTATCAGGGTCTTTTCAAATGAGCCAGCTCTTTGCACCAGGTGGTCAAAGTATTGGAATCTCAGCTTCAACATCTGTCCTTCCAATGAACACTCAGGACTGATCTCCTTTAGGATGGACTGGTTTGATCTCCTTGCAGTCCAAGGAACTCTCAAGAGTCTTCTCCAACACCGTAATTCAAAAGCGTCAATTCTTTGGCGCTCAGCTTTCTTTATAGACCAACTCTCACATCCATTCGTAACTACTATGGAAAAACCATAGCCTTGATGAGACGGACCTTTGTTGGCAAAGTAATGTCTCTGCTTTTTAATATGCTGTCTAGGTTGGTCATAACTTTCCTTTCAAGGAGTAAGCATCTTTTAATTTCGTGGCTGCAGTCACCATCTGCAGTGATTTTAGAGCCCTCAAAAATAGTCAGCCACTGTTTCCCCATCTATTTGCCATGAAGTGATGGGACCAGATGCCATGATCTTAGTTTTCTGAATGTTGAGCTTTAAGCCACCTTTTCACTCTCCTCTTTCACTTTCATCAAGAGGCTCTTTAGTTCTTCTTCACTTTCTGCCATAAGGGTGGTGTCATCTGCATATCTGAGGTTATTGATATTTCTCCTGGCAATCTTAACTCCAGCTTGTGCTTCATCCAGCCCAGCATTTCTCATGATGTACTCTGCATATAAGTTAAGTAAGCAAGGTGACAATAAATAGCCTTGATGTATCCTTTTCCTATTTGGAGCCAATCTGTTGTTCTATGTCCAGTTCTAACTACTGCTTTCTGACGTGCATACAGATTTCTCAAGAGGCAGATCAGGTGGTCTGGTATTCCTATCTCTTTCAGAATTTTCCACAGTTTATCGTGATCCACACAGTCAAAGGCTTTG
>NW_011495072.1:164376-172567 GCF_000754665.1 Bison bison bison | reverse complement strand
TGGTATTCCTATCTCTTTCAGAATTTTCCACAGTTTATCGTGATCCACACAGTCAAAGGCTTTGGTATAGTCAGTAAAGCAGAAATAGATGTTTTTCTGGAACTCTCTTGCTTTTTTCATGATCCAGTGGATGTTGGCACTTTGATCTCTGGTTCCTCTGCCTTTGCTAAATCCAGCTTGAATATCTGGAAGTTCACGGTTCATATATTGCTGAAGCCTGGCTTGGAGAATTTTGAGCATTACTTTACTACCGTGTGAGATGAGTACAATTGTGTGGTAGTTTGAGCATTATTTGGCATTGGCTTTCTTTGGGGTTGGGATGAAAACTGACATTTTCCAGTCCTGTGGCCACTGCTGAGTTTTCCAAATTTGCTGGCATATTGAGTGCAGCACTTTCACAACATCATCTTTTAAGATTTGAAATAGCTCAACTGGAATTCCATCACATCCACTAGCTTTGTTCATAGTGACGCTTCCTAAGGCCCACTTGACTTCGCATTCCAGGATGTCTGGCTCTAGGTGAGTGATCACACCATCGTGGTTATCTGGGTCATGAAGATCTTTTTTGTACAGTTCTTCTGTGTATTCTTGCCACCTCTTTTGAATATCTTCTGCTTCTGTTAGGTCATAACTTTTCTGTCCTTTATTGAGCCCATCTTTGCATGAAATGTTCCCTTGGTATCTCTAATTTTCTTGAGGAGATCTCTAGTCTTTCCCATTCTGTTGTTTTCCTCTATTTCTTTGCACTGATCACTGAGGAAGGCTTTCTTCTCTCTCCTTGCTATTCTTTGGAACTCTGCATTCAAATGGGTATATCTTTCCTTTTCTCCTTTGCTTTTTGCTTCTCTTCTTTTCACAGCTATTTGTAAGGCCTCTTAAGACAGGCATTTTGCTTTTTTGCATTTCTTTTCCATGGGGATGGTCTTGATCCCTGTCTCCTGTACAGTGTCATGAACCTTTGTCCATAGTTCATCAGGCACTCTATCAGATCTAGTCCCTTAAATCTATTTCCCACTTCCACTGTATAATCATAAGGGATTTGATTTAGGTCATACCTGAATGGTCGAGTGGTTTTTCCCTACTTTCTTCAATTAATCTTGTAAGTTATAATTAAACTTAAATTATCTTTCAAAGGAAAAAATGAATTCCCTCCTTTAAATACTTTTGTGTTATGGAAAAGACTAACTCTGAAACCCCACACACAGTAACACGTATGGTAACACGGTCCTGCAGCCCTCATTAGGGATGCTCCTGCACCCCGTGTGACTCACCATGAGTCTTTGACAACACCCGAACCGTCCTGTGCCGTGTGCAGTGAGAATATCGGTTGTGCTCTCAGATGCACTCAAGTGCTGCAGCTAGATCAAAATGCCATAGGATTTTCAAACTCACTCAGTTTCTAAATTTATTTGATTTCTGAAGGATGGCCCCGGTCCATGGACAGAAGCCACATTTGACAAATGATGCTGTAGGGTTGTTACTGTTCCCTGGACCATGAGTATTGCAGTCACTTGATGCCTTGCCATCTACCTGCACTTACCTCATGCCACCACCAGCCATCCTTTGGGGACTCATGATGCCACTGCATGCCAGATATCCCACATCCCCCTTTTCCCTGGTGAGGAGGTGTGGTTTGTGTTCCTCGAATATGCAAACAACTGAGTCCTAGGGATCATTTTGAGGATGTGTTTCCTGGGGCACATTCCAAGAGTGTAAGTTAAGAAGAATTTAACAAAAGACTCTATCGAGGCTTGGGGAGAATGTAGGAAAACCTTGAGGGACAGTGCAGAGCCCCAGAGCTTTGTAATGGTGAAGTTCTGCCAGCACTGTCTGCCTGGAGGGACAGAAGCCGTACACAGTATCAGAAACTCAGAAGGGGAAGGTTGGCTATGTGGAAGGGCTGCCAGCCAGTAACTATAACCTCTAACAAAGGAACACAGACAGCTCTGGGGAAGAAACAGCTTGACCCTCACTCCCTGCTGTGGAAGGCATGTGGGTTTATGACTTACTCAGAGCTCAGGCTCTTGGAGCAAGAAGCAGTGTGCGGAGTGGCTCTGCTTTTAGTCGCTCAGTCGTGTCTGGCTCTTTGCAACTCCATGGACTGTAGCCCGTCAGGCTCCTCTATCTGTGGAATTTTCTAGGCAAGAATACTGGAGTGGGTTGCCATTTCTTTCTCCAGGGGATCTTCTCGACCCAGGGATTGAACTCATGTTTCTTGTGTCTCCTGCATTGGCAGGCAGATTCTTTGTCACCATGTCACCTTGGAAGCCCCCCAAAAACCCATGTAGAGCAAAGTAAATCTGTAACTAAATACTGATGCACTTCATTTGATACCTCAACATTTAAAAATACCGATAAAACTGGGCGTATCCCCAGACTGTTCACTGTCCAAGGGAGAAGCGCACATCAGTTTAACTGTTCATTTCCAGGGAATGAACCTTGTTGAAGCCTCTTTAAGGTGCAAGTCCCTGCCCCCATCATGGAAACCCTTCTGCCCACACACTGGGTTTGACACAGAGACCAACACCACCCAAGCTGCTGCTGCTGCTGGTTTAGGGAATTGAGGGATGTAGGCCGAGGTGGCCCACATGTGGGTGTGCCGTGCAGACCACAAGGAGGGCACTGCTGGAGCAGCTCTCTCTGAGGCAAAAGGCCTTTGCTGCTTCTCTGACACTAGACCTATTTTATGTTTTCAGACACAAAGAGGGGCCTACAGACTCAGAGTGCTCAGTAGGTAGTGGGGTATGTCATTAGAATGTGGTAACAATTTGGCTTTCCTTGAATTTATTTTCATGGCTACCTTCTATTTATGGAAAATGAATCTAGTTTTATATTTAACTTACTGATCTATTATTGCATTTTTAGATGTTTATTTAAATTTAAACAAAGAGACACTTTTTTTTTTTTTTTTTTAATAAGAAATCATGAGGCAGTGGGTAAATATGGCAAGCCCTGGATATGGGCAGACCTGATGGACTTGGGGGTCACTTCAGTGATTGTGTCTTGGAGTGACCCCCACATTGCTCTCCCCACCTTCATCCTGGCCCATTTCTGTGGCTGTCGTAACAAAATCAGTGACTACAAAACAACCCACAGTCACGTAGCACACAATTCTGGAGGCTAGTACTCCAAAATCAGCTTCAGTGGGCTGAAGTCAGCAGGGTCACTGTTTCTCTGAAGGCTCTAGGGGAGGATCTTCCCTTTCCTCTCCCAGCTTCTGGTGGCTCCAAACACACCTTGGCTTGAGTCTGCATTATTCTCACCTTGGTCTCCATCTTCACACTGGCTTTTCTTCTGTGTCTGCATCTCTCCTGTTTCTCTTATGGATGCTTATCACTGGATTTAGGGTCCACCTGGGTAATCCAGGATGATCTCATCTTGAGGTCCTTAATTAGTTATGTCTGCAAAGACTCATTTTCCAGAGAAGGTCACATTCACAGATTCTGGAACATATCTTTTTTGGGGGAACCCCCTACTAGTGGGTCCCTCCTCTTCACTGTTTCAGCCCCCCCACTTCCTGCCACTCCCTCGCCCATCACTTCATCCAGTCACACAGAATGGCAGCCCGCTTTGCTTCTGGAACTCGTGAGCTTGTTTCCTCACACCCTGACCCCTTTGCTGGGCACTCTTCTCACCCAGAATCCTGCGGGGGCCTCTGTCACCTCCTCGGGTGTTTGGTCTCCTGTCACTCTCCCAGAGAAGCTTTCCCTGAACATGGTGCTTAGTAATGAGGTGCCATTCCCAGCGCCAGCCCCCGCACAACCCAGGGCCCAGCCCCTCCCTTCCTCCCCTCTGGCTCTGCTTG
Source organism: Bison bison bison (assembly GCF_000754665.1). Classification (NCBI taxonomy): domain Eukaryota; kingdom Metazoa; phylum Chordata; class Mammalia; order Artiodactyla; family Bovidae; genus Bison; species Bison bison. The sequence continues at coordinate 168,762 of NW_011495072.1, read as the reverse complement.
TCTTCAGAACAGGGCTTTTGTCAGCAGGCCACCCACTGCGTGTGTGTCACTTGTCAGTTTCCCTCATGACAATGGCCTTCACAAGGGGAGGGACTTTTGTCTGTTTTGTCCATTGCTGTAGCCTTAGATTCTAGAACAGCGCCTGATGGGTAGCAATTGTTTGTGTTGGTTGAAAAGTGCATTGGGGATCGGATGGAGGGTGAGGTGATACTGAGGGGCCCTTAGACCCTTCCAAGCTGCATGAATAGGGTCAGAGACCCAGGACCTGCAGTCTGGTCACCTGCCCCGTCTAACCGCTCCCACCTCTGTGTTGACCTGCGACAGGCTCTCTGTCTACCCTTTCCTCAAAAACCATGCCTTTTATTTTTCTTAATGTAGAAAGAAGGAAGAGATTTTTATCTCTGTCTTACACATTAAGATACTTCTTAATGGTTGCCCTGTGCTTCCACTCCAGTGTTCTTGCCTGGAGAATCCCAGGGACAGGGGAGCCTGCTGGGCTGCCATCTATCGGACTGCACAGAGTCGGACACGACTGAAGTGACTTAGCAGTGCTTCATTTTAGGCAAAATTCTAAATAACCCAATCAGGGAACTTATATTTTAAAATAACTTTGTTTTAGTTTATTTTTTAGGAAAGTATTATTCATGACAATAAACTAAAGCAAGACAAATAACAATAAAGAATAAACTCATCAAGTACTCTAAAAAGTCTTTTCAGAGAGAACTTCAGTGTACTTTTCTGCTTCCTGTGTCTGTGTCCTTGGGGTGGTAGCTGTGAGCCAGGGAAGCAGCTCAGAGAACACTGGAGCTACCTTGGTAACACATGTGAGGCCCCTTGTCCTGGAGACTCCAAGTCAGTCCTTGCCAAAATTCAGAGATGAACACAGAGACTGCTTTGAAGCTTGGAACTCTGAGTCCCTGAAATAGAGAAGGTCCCCTGTCTGAGAATGCTGTGCTCTTTTTTTCCAGTTGAGCCGATGGCTGGGCCAAACCCTTCCTCTCACTGGTAGGAGCTCGAGGTCTGGCCTTCAGTCTTCCTGTTAGAAAGAAAAGAAACTTTGTTCAGTTAAATTTGCACACCTGGTCCTTTCAACTGTGTGTCTGAATAGGAAGGCATTGGGAAAGGTCTGTGTCTCAAGGGGGACAGGAATAACATGCTGCCAAGAGTGTACTGGAGAAATAGGCCAGCATCCTGGGGAACAGGGGAGTAGGCAGGCACGGGGCTTTCTATGCTGGGATAAAACATCTACTCTGCAGCCTGGCAGTCTGGCCTCTCCCTACCCCCCTGGGTTTTTGATGAAGGCTCTGAAGGAACACACTTGTACCACTGCTTCTTCCCCATCTTTCCTGGGACTGGCAAGCCCAAGGCCAAGAGACTTTGCAGCAGGAGCCCCTGGCTTGTGAGCTTGAAGAGGTGACCTCATTTCCATGTTACAGCCCCCCATGTGTACAGTGGGTTAATAGTACCCCAGATGGTGGTGACAATTCAGTAAGCCTTGCATAAAAGGCACTTGCTTCAGGTTAGCCCTCCAGCCAGGCTAGAGTCTTCCTCCTGCTCCATCCCTGTGTATTTCTTTAAACATGAACTCAGTTTAGCAACCAGAACCATTGGATTTCTTGCGCAGCAAGAGTCCAAGCAGTGCTGTTTCTCAAGGCAATAAGAGGGTCTGAGATGTGCACCTACCTTGAGCCACTGCGGGCCAGATCTCAGGGCTCCTCCCCAGGTCCTTTCTCAGCTTGGTCCCTTGGGTTCCACTCCTACAGCCACCTTTCTACTCCATCTTCATGGTGGGCCACCTACTCCAAGGCCTCAGTATCCAAGTGCCAGAGGAGAGTCTTAGAAAAGCCAACAGAGCCTGCTCCATTGCTACCCACATCTACCTGGGGATGTTCCTTAGTCTCCCTGAGCCTTGCATCCTCCTCTGTGAGGGGAGGATGGCTGTGCCCACTTCAGACAGCTGTAGCCATGGTAACCTGTGTAACCCTCATCATTGCTGTCCCTACCACCAGCTCCTGTGGGGACTGGTTCAGGCCCCTTTCCTCTTTGCAAAAACGTCCACATCCCTCAAATCTGCCTATCCTTCTGTATACCTCTCCTTTTCCTTCTGGGCCTGGGACTTGGGACCCTGCCATGCCCCAGCCTCCAGCTCTGTGTGGGGAAAGGATATGAGTTCAGAACTGTCACAGCTAGTTTGTTAACATGAGAGAAGAACCTAGAAGAACTGAGGTCATCAGGAAGACGCCATTGCCATGGAAGGAAGAGCAGATAGAACAGAGTTAGATTCTTGGTGATAATGTTTGAACAGCTGGAGCAAGTCTCACCTGAAATCCATCCTTGGACTTTACAGATACATGATCCAATATATTCCTTTGCTATTTAAGTCAATTTGATACCATTTGCCTCCCTAATGTAGAGAATCTTGCCCTCTCAAACCAGGAGACAAATATGGGCTAAGGTGGGAAATAGCATGTGCAAGAAGCTCGATGAGGCAGAAGCTCTTCCTGAGGAGTGGAAAGCAGGGCCATTGCTGCTGGGAGCACTGGGCAAGGGACCTGCTTGGTACCCACGAAAGGCAGCAGTGTTCGTGAGCATGCAGACTTGGACAAACTCCCGGTCAACAGTATGATGGGATATATGGGGCTGAGAAAGGCCATAGAAGCCCCCAGACCCACAGGCTTTTGGGGGAAAGGGTCTGCCCAGTGGTTCTGAAAACTGAACACAAGATACAGGGAACTTGAAGAGCTCTCATAAGGCAGTCCCTGTTCTAACACGTGCCCAGCAGCTCTGGCTGCAAATGATGATGCATGATGTCCTGGGGCCTCAGGAAGGGGCCTCTAGTCGTGAGTCCTCCATGAAATGAGGCTAGGTTTTGGGGTAGAAAGTTTCCCACTTCAGAGTGTGAGGCACTGGTTTTGGCTGAGCTGCTAGCCAGCAGGGAGGAGAGCACAGGAAAATTGAGTCTTGATGGATTTGAAGATATCTGTAGTGTTTATGTCCCAAGAAGCTTAGGTTTTGGTGTTTAGTCAACCTGCTGAACACCTGTTTAGCCAGGTGTCTTGGACAGCCTAGGGGCTCCCAGAACAACATGGATGATGCTGCATACGTTCCCATGTAGGCTGCATGGCTGGAAAGCACAGGCCTGTGACTCCCCTGGGGCCCCTCTCCTGCTTTCCTCAGGATTGGCCTGCAGCAGGCAGGAGAGGCTAGAAGAGGCTTATTGTACACAAGGCTCTTGCAGTGGGGTGAGCTGGCTCCTTTGTCATTTCTTTCAGCTGGAAATTATATTCAGGAAATGACAGCAGCTTAAACAAGACAAGTGCATTTCTGTCCATGTAAATGCAGCCTGGGCCTAGGCAGGCTACAGTTAGTGTGATGGCTCCATGTATCACCAGGGCCCAGATTTCTCCCACTTTCCTGTTCCACCATTCTCAGCCTGTGGCAATCATCCTCATGCTCAAAAGATGGCTGCTAAAGCTCCAGCTATCATAACAAGAGTCTAAATTGAAAAAATGGGGAGGAAAGATAAGGAACAGAATTATAAAAAGTCAGCCTTTATCAAAAGGCCCAATTACAACTCCTTACTTACCTCCATCTATAAGTGAAGCTGGAAAATGCAACTTCTCATCTGGGTACAGGAAGTGGTGGCTACCTGCACCGCAAGGCTGGCTCCTGAGTCTGTGCTCTAACCACTACACTGTATAGCCTTCCAAAGGCAATGGTATATAGCTAGAATTTAATACTTTCATTTTGCTTTTACTTTGTTTTCATGATTCAGTTCGGTTCAGTCATTCAGTTGTGTCCAACTCTTTGCAACCACATGGATTGCAGCATTGCAGGCTTCCCTGTCCATTACCAACTCCTGGAACTTGCTTAAACTCATGTCCATCGAGTCAGTGATGCCATCCAACCATCTCATCCTCTATCATCCCCTTATCCTCCTGCCTTCAACCTTTCCCAGCATCAGAGTCTTTTCCAGTGAGTCAGTTCTTCTCAACAGCTGGCCAAAGTACTAGAGCTTCAGCTTCAGCATCAGTCCTTCCAATGAATATTCAGGATTGATTTCCTTTAGGATTGACTGGTTTGATCTTCTTGCAGTCCAAGGGACTCTCAAGCATCTTATCCAACACACAGTTCAAAAGCATCAATTCTTTGACACTTAGCTTTCTTTATGGTCCAACTCTCACATCCATACATGACTACTGGAAAAACCATAGCTTTGATTATATGGACCTTTGTTGGCAAAGTAATGTCTCTGCTTTTTAATATGCTGTCTATATTTGTCATAGCTTTTCTTCCAAGGAGCAAGCCACTTTTCATTTCATGGCTGCAGTCACCATCTACAGTGATTTTGGAGCCCAAGAAAATAAAGTCTGCCACTGTTTCCAT
>NW_011495072.1:163457-164052 GCF_000754665.1 Bison bison bison | reverse complement strand
ACGTGAAGTTGGATGAACTCCAGGAGATGGTGAGGGACAGGGAAGCTTGGCATGCTCCAGTCCATGGGATCTCAAAGAGTTGGTCACAGCTTAGCAATTGAACAAGCACAACAAGGTCATATTCTGAGGTTCTAAGTGGATATACCTTTGGGTGAGGGTACATCATTCAATGCACTATAGAATTGTTGCAGACGTGTCAGTCACAGTGACTGTCACACAGTTTTTCTTTTCTGTGAAAAAAAAAAAAAAAAGTACTTGAAGACTCCAGCTCAGGTTAGTTATCAGACTCAAGGGCAGTCTTCTCCTTAGGGAGACTGTAGTGATGTTCAATCAGATGGCTCCTTTCAAAATGTAGATTGAGAGTATGTACACGATGGTTGAGAGAAAGAGAAAAATAGAGTTGCCATTAGAAAGAGACCAAAGTGGTACAAAAAATACTCAATATAATAATATTGAAATTTTTAATGATAAAGGCAATGGCACCCCACTCCAGTACTCTTGCCTGGAAAATCCCATGGACAGAGGAACCTGATAGGCTGCAGTCTATGGGGTCGCTAAGAGTCAGACACGACTGAGCAACTTCACTTTCACTTTT
>NW_011495072.1:162068-163357 GCF_000754665.1 Bison bison bison | reverse complement strand
AAGTTAAATAAGCAGGGTGACAATATACAGCCTTGATGTACTCCTTTCCCAATTTGGAACTAGTCTGTTGTTCCATGTCCAGTTCTAACTGATGCTTCTTGACCTGCATTCAGATTTCAAACTAAGTCCATGGGGTCTCAAACATTTCAAGAATGTTCAAACTACCAGACAATTGTGTTTACTTCCCATGCTAGTAAGGATATGCTCAGAATCGTTCAAGATAGGCTTCAGCAGTACTTCAATCGAGAACTTCCAGATGTCCAAGCTGAGTTTAGAAAGGCTGAGGAATCAGAGTCAAATTGTTGATATTCACTGGATCACAGAGAAAGCAAGGGAATTCCAGAAAAACATCTATTTCCATTTCACTGAAAGCCTTTGACTGTGTGAATCACAACAAACTGTAGAAAATTCTTAAAGAGATGGGAGTACTAGACCATGTTACCTGTCTCCTGAGAAATTTGTATGCAGGTCAAGAAGCAACAGTTAGAACCAGACATGGAAAAACTGACTGGTTTATTGTCACCCTGCTCATTTAACTTATATGCAGAGTACATAATGTGAAATGCCAGGCTGGATGAAGCATAAGCTGGAATCAAGATTATCATGATGGAGAAATGTCAACAACCTCAGATATGCAGAGATACCACTCTAACAGCAGAAAGTGAAGAGGAACTAAAGAGACTCTTGATGAGGGTGAAGAAAGAGAGTGAAATAACTGGCTTAAAACTCAATATTGAAAAAACTAAGATTGTGGCATCTGGTCCCATCACTTTATGGCAAATAGAAGGGGAAAAATTGGAAACAGTGACAGATTTTCTATTCTTGGGCTCCAAAATCACTGCAGATGGTGATTCGAGCCATGAAATTAGAAGATTCTTGCTTCTTGGAAGGAAGGCTGTGATAAACCTAGATAGCATATTAAAAAGCAAAGACATCACTCTGCTGACAAAAGTACATATAGTCAAAGCTATGGTTTTTCCAGTAGTCATGTATGGATGTGAGAAATGGACCATAAATAAGTCTGAATGTTGAATTGATGTTTTTGAATTGTGGTGCTGGAAAAGACTCTTGAGAGTCCCTTGGACTGCAAGGAGATCAAACCAGTTAATCCTAAGGAAATCAACCCTGAATAACTCATTGGAAGGACTAATGCTGAAGCATCAATATTTTGGCCACCTGATGCTAGGAACTGACTCATTGAAAAAGACCTTGATGCTGGGGAAAATTGAAGGCAAAAGGAGAAGAGGGCAGCAAAGGATGAGATGGTTGGATAGTATCACCGATTCAAT
>NW_011495072.1:139042-161968 GCF_000754665.1 Bison bison bison | reverse complement strand
CACGACTGAGCAACTTCACTTTCACTTTTAACTTTTCACTTTCATGCATTGGAGAAGGAAATGGCAACCCACTCCAGAGTTCTTGCCTGGAGAATCCCAGGGACGGGGGAGCCTGGTGGGCTGCCGTCTCTGGGGTCGCACAGAGTCGGACACAACTGAAGCGACTTAGCAGCAGCAGCAGCAGCAGTACAAGATTTATACACTTAAAAATACAAAACATTACTGAAGGAAATTGGGCTTTCCAGGCAGCTCTAGTGGTAAAGAACCCGCCTGCCAACGTGGGAGATATTAGAGATGAGGGATCAGTCCCTGGGTCAGGAAGATCTCCAGGAGGAAGGCACAGCAACCCATGCCAGTACTCTTGCCTGGAGAATCCCCATAGACAGAGGAGCCTAGTGGTCTACAGTCCATAAGGTCACAAAGAGTTGGACACAACTGAAGTGACTTAGCACACATGCACTGAAGGAAATTAGTGAAGTTCTAAATAATAGAGAGGTGTACCATGTTCATGGATTGTACGGGTCATTCTTGTTAAGAGATCGATTCTCTTTAAGTTGATTTATAAGTTCAATGTGAAAATTTCAGCAAACTTAATAAGCTGATTCTAAAATTTCTATGGATACAATGAACATGCATTACTTTTTATATCAGGAAAAGATTAAAGAAAACATTACTTCATAAAAATAAAATACAAATTTTATTTTAATGGAAATATAAAGAGCTAAGACAAACTTGAGCAGGGACAAACCTGGAGGATTTACACTGTGTGATATCAAGATTACTACAAGGCTATGGTAATCAAGATATTGTTGTGTTGGTATAAGAACAGACAGACCAATGGAAAGAATACAGAGCCCAGAAATAGATTCACACATATGTTTTCAACACAGGCTTCATTGTAATGTGGAAGGGAAGACCTTTTAAATAAATGGTGCTAACTCAACTGGAAATTTATATACAACAGTGAACCTTGATCCCTTACCTTACATCATACAAAAAAAATTACTTTGAAGTAAAACAGACCTAAATGTGAAAGATAAAATAATAAAGCAGCTAGAAGGAAACCGGGAAATATTTTCATGATCTTAGAGTAGACAAGTATTTCTTAAACTGTATGTAAACAGCCTTAATCATGAAACAAAAAAAGATAAATTTGACTTCAATGAAATAGAAAACTTCTGTTCACCACAAATACCGTTAAGGAAGAAAAAAGGCAAGACACAAACTGGGAGAAAATATGCATAGTACATATATCTTACAAAGGATTAGAATATATAGAATACTTAGAATTTATAAAGAGCCCCTACTAATTAAAAAAGAAAATGATAAAACTCAATAAAAAATGAAAAGGAAATTTTGCATAGGTACTTTACAAAAGATCTTTTACAAAAGATATCCAAATATCCAATATGATCAATAGACATATGAAAATGTGCTTAGTTTCATTACTCATCAGGAAAATACAAATTCAACAAAATACCACTACCCACCCCTTTGCCTGTCTAAATTTACAAAACTGGCAGTACCAAATGCTGATGAAGAGATGAAGCAAGTCTCATTGCTGGTAAGAGTATGAATGGTCCAATTGCTTTGGAAAACTGCTTATCAGTTTCTGATGAACTTAAACATACTGATAATTTATGACATAGCAATCTTATTCTAGGCATTTACCCAAAACAAACTTGTACAAGAATGCTTATGCAGTATGATTCAATTTACACAAAGTTCAAAACCAGTTTAAACTAATGTACGATTATAGAATGCAAACAGTGGTTGCTTCTGGGGGTGGGACAGGTATAGATTGACTAGGGATGGGCACAAGGGAGCTTTCTGGGGTGATGGAAATGTTTTTGTATTGATCTAGGTGGAGGTTAACGGGTATGCATGCATGCATGCTAAGTCACTTCAGTCATGTCCAACTCTGTGCGACAGCAGCCCACCAGGCTCCTCTGTCCATGCTGCGGCTGCTACATTGCTTCAGTCGTGTCCGACTCTGTGTGACCCCATAGACGGCAGGCCACCAGGCTCCCCCGTCCCTGGGATTCTCCAGACAAGAACACTGGAGTGGATTGCCATTTCCTTCTCCAATGCATGAAAGTGAAAAGTGAAAGTGAAGTTGCTCAGTCGTGTCCGACTCTCAGTGACCCCATGGACTGCAGCCTACCAGGCTCCTCCATCCATGGGATTTTCCAGGCAAGAGTACTGGAGTGGGGGTGCCATTGCCTTCTTCATAGACATAGATAAAAACTCACCACCTTTGTACTTAAGATTTGTGCATTTTACTGTATGTAAATTGTATTTTCATAAAGCTGAACTATTTAAAACCCTAAAAGATGATAGTCTTAAAGTGTTGCACTCAATATGCCAGCAAATTTGGAAAGCTCAGCACTGGCCACAGGAATGGAAAAGCTCACTTTTCATTCCGATCCCAAACAAGGGAAATGCCAAAGAATGTTCAAACTACTGCACAGCTGTATTCCTTTCATGTGCTAGCAAGATTATGCTCAAAATCCTTCAAGCTAAGCTTTAGCAGTATGTGAACTGAGAACTCCCAGATGTTCAAGCTGTGTTTAGAAAAGGCAGAGGAACCAGAAGTCAAATTGCCAGCATTTGTTGGATCATAGAATAAGCAAGAGAATTCCAGAAAAACATCTAAGTCTGTTTCACTATTACTATAGCCTTTGACTGTGTGGATCACTACAAACTGTGGAAAATTCTTGACGAGATGGGAATAACAGGCCACCTTCTCCGGAGAAACCTGTATGGGGATCAAGAAGCAACAGTTAGAATAGGACATGGAACTGGTTCAAAATTGGGAAAGGAGTACAAGGCTTTGTTTGTCATCCTGCTTATTTAACTTGTATTCAGAGTACATCATGCGAAATGCTAGACTTGATGAATCACAAGCTGGAATCAACATTATCAAGAGAAAGATCAATAACCTCAGATATGCAGATGATACTACTCTAATGGCAAAAAGTGAAGAGGAGAGCTTCTTGATGAGGGTGAAAGAAGAGAGTGGAAAAACTGGCTTAAAACTCAACATTCAAAAAACTAAGCTCTTGGATCTGGTCCCATCACTTCATGGCAAATAGAAGGGGAAAAAGTGGAAACAGTGACAGAATTTATTTTCTTGGGCTCCAAAATCACTGCAGTAGGTGACTGAAGCCAAATTAGAAGATGCTTGCTCCTTGGAAGGAAAACTTTGACTAACGTAGACAGCATATTAAAAAGCAAAGACATCACTTGGCCAAGAAAGGTCTGAATAGTCAAAGCTATGGTTTTCCAGTAGTTATGTACAGATGTGAGAGTTGGACCATAAAGAAGACTGAGGGCCAAAGAATTGATGCTTTCATCAATTGTAGTCCCTTGGACTACAAGGATATCAAATCAGTCAACCCTGAACATTCATTGGAAGGACTGATGCTGAAGCTGAAGCTCCAATACTTTGGTCACCTCATGGGAAGAGCCTTCTCAGTGGAAAAGACCCTAATGCTGGGAAGGATTGAAGGCAGGAGGAGAAGGGGATGACAGAGGCTGAGATGGTTGGATGGCATCACTGACTTAATGGACATGATTTTGAGCAAACTCCAGGAAATAGTGAAGGTCAGGGAAGCCTGGTGTGCTGGTCCACGGGGTCACAAAGAGTCGGACGTGACTTAGCAACTGAAAAACAACAAACTATATTTCAATAAGATCATATAAATAGCTAGGTCTCCATGCTATCTTTACAGTAAACCCCTCATTTTTCAGCATGATCAGATCTAGTCTGTGACCCTTCCTTGAAGACAAAATAACTTGCCCTCCAACTGTGAGGATCTGACAGACTTCTTCCCAGGGACCTCGAAGTGGTCGTGGGCCAAATGGGGCAGAGCATGCATAGGTGCACACGTTAGTGTGTGTGTGTGCACGCGTGCATGTGCATGCATGCATGTGTATACCTGTATATTTATGCACATTTCTGTTTTGACTAGCAAAGCATGTTTTAAGCTTTTTGAAAGTCAATGCCTTTAGGTAGGACAGGCACACTCCAGACTGTGAAGTCTGTCTTTCCATTGTCCAGCACCTTAGGGCATTTTGCCTCAGGGTTAGCACTTAGGGAATGAAGTTCCAAACCAGCTTGCTTCATCTGCTCTCTAGTGATCCTGCCAGCCCCTTTCCCCCACCTGATGCATGTGGTCTCTTAGCCCTCCCTGCCTCTCTCTCTTTGAGGCCCTTCTGGCTACCCCTTGGCATTCCTTATTTTTGACTCTTGACGCTGCAGGCCCTTCACTGGGAGAGTCATGGTCAAGAAGGCATCCCCCTTTCTCTGTCCCTGTGATCATTCCCTTCTGGGACCTCCTGGCTGGGCTCCCAGCTCTGCCTGCCTCATGCTCCCTACAGACACGTTGAGCTGCAGCTGGGGCACCTCGCAGACTTTGCCATGCCAGATCCAAGAAGACAGCTGCTGGGAGGGTCTCTCATCATGAAGCCAAAGTGCAGACAAACATCCCATCATTGCTGCTGAAGTGGGCTGCAAGTGTGACAACGTGTGATGCCAGAGAATAAGTCAGAGGCTGGCTGAGCTGGAAAAGCACTGTGTGGCTCAGTGGGGAGGAAATGACGAGTGCTGTGTCAGAGCCTTGTAAACAAGCATGACTTCATGCTTGTCCCGCACACACCCCTCTGAGGTCATGCAGACCCCGCCTGTCCCCTGGGCCTGCCACACATAGGCCTTGAAACCATGAGGCTGCACACTTCTAGGAGAGGGCCTGCAGCTTGCGCAAGGGCCATAGGCATGTGGGCTGCTCTGAGAGGACACAGTGACCCTGCCCCATGAACCATAGAAGTAGCAGACACCCTGTGCCAGCTCTTGGCCTGAGTACCGGGGACACAGGAGGTGGCCCTTGTCAGTAGCTTTCAGGGCCTAGTGGGGACTCAGCTTTGTGACTATCCCATCACAATATAGAGCGGGTAGCTGTGGGGCAACCTGGTGGTGTCCAAGGCCCTAGGGACAGCAAGAAGAGGGAGTTTTTTCCCAAGGGTCAAAGGAAGCTTTAGGAAGGAAGAAACTTCAATGGTGTCTTGAAGGAGATTGCAAACTGCCCTCCCCCCCTCAAAACAACAACAACAACAACAACAACAAATGAAGGGAAAGGACTCAAGAGTAGCAGTCTGAGAAGCCTGCTAGAAGGAGGAAGAACCCGTCAGCCTCTGGTTGCCTACTTTCTGTCTCCCAGAGGGACACCAGGAGCCACACAGACTCAGTGAGTTGGGCATGCCTGGTTCCCTGCCCCCTCAGCACCCAGAGCAAGATGTAGGGTTGACAAGTGCTGTCCACCCTCATCCTTTCTGGGATGGGGATACCTCCTCCTCCCAGGCAGGCCCTTGAGGCCCGGTGGTCCTGGCTGGTAGAAAGTCCTGCCTCCCACAGGGTCCCCACTCTGTGAGACCTCTGACCTGCCCCACCCAGAGCCTTTAAACTTGCAGATTTCCCACAGCCTGTGGGACTCATCTCCCCATGTCTGTGATTTCCAGCTGCTTTTTCCCAGCCAGGTGGCCGGAAGCCAGCATCTCCTGCATTGCCTGGAGTCAGGCCCTGCTGGGGCTTCAGGTTCCCTGCCTGGGTGTGAAGGAAGAAGGAGAGTACCTGGCCGTGTTACCCCCACTCTGGTCCTCCATGGTCACCCCTTACCTCACCCCTAATCATCCTGCTCATGTCCACAGTTGGCTGGCAGGGAAAGTAACTTCCTTCATGCCAGACTGGGGACAGCACCTGCTTGGGGACACACAGATGATGGAGCTGGGGCTGCAGATCAGAATCCAGCCTGAAAAAGTCTCCATCTGGCCCAACCTGCTTGGAACTCTTGAAGCATCAACTGGCAGCCTATACCATGAAGTTGGCAAGTCCAGACATAGCTGGCTGTCAGAGGAGCAAGAAGCTGGGCCCGTGCCTGAGCAGGGAAGGGAGTGAGGCTCTTGACTGAAGGAACAGCTGCCCAGCTTTAGCTACCTGTGGCTTTGTGGGGCTGCAGTTCATGTGTGACAGATCATAGCCCTCTTCTACCTTTAAAGAGAAGCTGGAAATTCAGATTTTAGACAAGTGTCTTCTGATGTTAAAATGTTGGCAATCAGTTTAAAATGTTAAGATGTTCTATGAGTACCAGGTAACCCAAATCTGTGGGCTGGTGTGGCCTCCAGTGACCCTTACATCCTCTGAATCATGCAGCTTTTCACTAAAAATTTGCCCCCAGTTTATAAATGAGGCTACTGAGACCCAGAAACCTGAGGGATTGTCCCCATGGGAAGCTAGGTCTGTTCATTCTAAACCATTGCTTGGCCCCCTTCCCAGTCTGGCTGCCTCACCGAAGGTTTGAAGGTGGCCACAAACCAGATAGCTGCTTGTTGCTACCCCTGCTTGGTGTGTGATACAGAGGACCTTGTCAGAGTCCTGCCACCCACAGACACCTGGGAAAGGGCTTCTGAAGACCAGGCCTGGCCCTTGGAATAATCTGCAGGCTGTGGGGACTGACTCCTCTCCTGTGCAGAGGAGAACATACTGTCTACTGGCCAGGCTTCCCTGGGCCAGGTACCAGGCACTTGTGCAGGCTAAGCCCCAGCCCCAGGCCTGCCCCCAGGATCCCATCAGAGGCTGGCCTGCTGGCAATGAGACCCACAGCTTGGATCTGTCTCAAGGCAGATGCCAGGATTGCCTTCTGGGGCCTCTCCTATCTGCTGCTCCTGATGGAGCAGGGAAGTGTCCAGGGAATGTGAAGGCCACAGTGTTTCTAAGCTGAGCTGCAGCAGCCTCTTTGGACTGAAAACGCACCTCTTGTCACTTTGCTCAGAGCAGTTCTTGTGCTTCTGGCTGGAGTCAGGTGATGCATTGCGCCTGCTCGTCACTGCAATCTGAAACACTCAAGTTCACACATCACTCATGCTGTGCTGTGAACTGTGCTAAGCACATCTCCTGCCCTATTTTAGGCATTCCTAGCAACGGTTCTCTGAGAGAGCTATCATCTTTGGTTTTGTTATACAGTTGGGCTGAAATTGCCTGTGACAATATTGGGGTTTAGTGGCAGAATCATTCCGGGGACCCAGACCTATCTAGTCTCAGAGTCCTTGCTTACTAATAATATATATTTTCCCTCCCACACCCTGATAGCTCAGTTGGTAAAGAATCCTGCAATGCAGTTCGATTCCTGGGTTGGGGAGATCTGCTGGAGAAAGGATAGGCTACCCACTGCAGTACTCTTGGGCTTCACTTGTGGCTCAGTTGGTAAAGAATCCGCCTGCAATGCGGGAGACCTGGGTTCGATCCCTGGGTTGGGAAGATCCCCTGGAGAAGGAAAAGGCCACCCACTGCAGTATTCTGGCCTGGAGAATTCCATGGACTGTACAGTCCATGAGATTGCAAAGATTCAGACACGACTGAACCACTTTTCCCTCCCATACAGTCCTGGGTTCAAGTCCCTGCCCCAGTTCGTCACTTTGTATCCCTGAGCCTCAGTTTTCTCCTCTGTAAAGGCTAGCAATCCTCTTGTGCAAGCTCATTATGAAGCTGTGAGCAAAGAATTAACACAGCAGGTCTAGTTGCTCAATCCTTGTATATCCTCAGGGGAGCCTAAATTCAAGACTGATCATTGGTCAATTCCTGGGAATGTGGCCCTCAGAATCTGTCTTTTTTTTTTTTTGCTACTGATTAATGATGCTGTGTGTGGCTGGATCAATGGGACATTGCTGAAATGTACCGTCCAGAATTTTTCGGTGCAAGCGTCAAGGCTGCTGATGTATCTGGTTTCCTCTCTAGAATCCTGAGTTTGGATCTCTAGAGTGGGATGTGCCTAGGTGACCAGCTCTCTGTACGAATCTGGATCTGAAGACTTGAGTGAGCTGTCCTGGGCAGAGATACTTCACACAGGTCTTAGTTCTCTGCTACAGAAAAAATTATGTCCTATGTGGTCCCAATGGGGGAAGGACTTGGAAGCCTGAACCTAACCTTACTGGACCTTATCTGATGCACGTCTTTTCCATTTTGCTTTTACTCTTTGTCCTTTGCTGTAATAAACCTTAGCTTATGAATATAACCTGGTATTGAGTCTTGTGAGTTCTAGGATGGTCTTGAGACTCCTGGAAACAGAAGCTTAGAGGGAAGTTATGTAATGTCGACCATGGCTGGAATACGGCGTGGTTCTCAGCAATGGTGGTCAGAATGACCTCTTCTAGACTTCAACCTATTTCCAGCCATCCCTGTTGACTTCATCCTCTACTCTGACCACTGGTAGGATTTCACATTGATCCTAAGCTCTACTCTTTGCTTTCCTAACTGAATTTAGCAGTCACTCCCCCATAACTTCTTGAGGGTTTCCATCAAAGCATCCAAGATCAGGGCTGGGCCCTCTCCCTGACCGGGGATACAAAGAGAAGAGGCTGACCCATGACCTAATAGGTGGGGTCAGTAAGTTCCACAGCCCAGTCTACCTCTGAGAGGTGATAAGTTATCATGTTGAAAAGGCAGAAAAGCAGACCTACAAGAGAAGGGAAGGGTCCAGAAGGCTGTGAGATTTGATGAAGCTCTTCCCTTTGCACATGCTTACACACGAGGACATGTCTTTTCATGGTCTTCTGGGACCAGTGCTAAGACAGCTCTTCTGCATCCCAGAAAGAATCAATTTAACTGATTTAGTTATATGGGGCCAGAGTGCTGGAAATGGAACCAGGCCCTGGGAGGTTGGGACATGTCTGAAACCTGCGGAAGAAAGGAATAAGTATATGGACAGACAGTAAATAGTGTTAAAATGAATGAATGAATAACAAATGGTGTCAAAGCCTACCAAAGACCACTAGGAATGTACAATCAGAGACAGTCTACGGCAAAGGGAGAGCATGCAATCGAGAAGGACTGTGGGAGTTGGGAGGGACCTGTAGAATGTGGGCTTGTGCTGGATGGTCCTAAGGAGCATCCTGGGGAATATAGATCAGTTGTAGACTGGGTGCAGGGACAATTTGGTGATTCTTAATAACATTGACTTAGGAGATAGGAGAAGCAGAGAAGTTTAGATCCATCATTAGTAAAGAATCAGTAGTCACTCAGAGATCCTAAGATTGTGCTGTTGGTATTTGAATGATTGTATGCTTTTCCTGTGTAGTTCCATCATATTTATGGGGTTGCCTTGCCTGATCATTGTATTCTACAGAAGTTGTTTGTATTCAGTAAGGAACATTGTAGCCTCTGTGGCAGCTTCCAGCTGCCGGGCCATTTTTCATGTCCTTGGTATGTTATCCAAGTGACTCCATGTTTTCCTCTTCTCTAGGGTCCCCTTTCTCCACTTCCTTTAATTTCTAAGTGGAATAACCTAGGATGGTCCATGCTGGCATATTTCTGAGAGGTATAGACACATTTTAAAAATTGGCAGCCTTCATGAATCACACATCTCAGCATGCATATCCTTGTGCAGTCCCTTTTCTCAGAATGTGGGCTGAGCCTGTGACTTGTTTTAACTAATATTAATAGAATAAGTCAGAGGTGACTCTGGGCCAGTGATAGTTCTGAGTCTGAAGAAGCCCTTTCTACTTTTGCACTCTTGAGAGCTGACTGTAAAAAGTCCAGCTTTCTTCTTGGAAAGCCTACTGGGAAAGACCATGTGGAGGGAGAGGCCCTGAGAGAGAGAAGAGGGCCAAGAAACTGAACAAGAGTGAGAATGGAGGCTTTAGTTAACTTGACTGCAGTTAAGCCAGATCAGCCAGTTTCTGGCAATTGGAGCCATACTAACTGAAGCCCCATCAGATGAATGAAGAAAATATCCTGAAATTCGGCCTCAGCAGGCATCACATGGAACTGTGCTCTGTCTGAACTCCTGATCCTCTTGGCCTTTACTTTCCTTTGATGAAGGTATGGGGACAATATTTTGCTGTATTGTCATGTTCTCTTGAGTTTCTCTTACTCTGCCATAAGAAATGGTGAAATATAGCAATACGTTACAGTTGGCACTGGCCTCAGATTTGGAAACAGTTAGGAGTAGTGCATTCTACAACGAACAGGTGAATACATGTCCCAACTAAGCACAACCCTGCTTAGCCGTGGGTGTCAGTTTACAGGTGGAAATGAGGACCATGATTGCCCAGCTTCCAATTTGTCAAGAGAGGTTAATGATTTTAGTGGCACGTGAATTCTCCCAAGTTTAAAATGTTAACTCAAAATGTTTATTAAACTCTGTGTAGATACCCATCCTCCAAAGGAAAAAAGGGCAATCCATTTGCAGGTTGATTTTGGGTTGTGGTTTTTTGGTAAACTCTTACCTAGAGGAATGCTTCTCAACAGTTTGACTATTAAAAAATATTTTCATTAAGAAATGAAGCATTTCATCTTTCCCTATGTTTCAAACACTGAAGAATAAATTTATTTTTCAAAAAAAAAAAAAAAGAAATGAAGCATTTCATACTCCCTGACTAGTAGGTGCTCTTAGCTTTATATTGCTGTGTAACAAACGAGTCCAAAGTTTAGTGGCTTAAAACAATATGTACTTATTATATTGCAGTTACTGTGAGTCAGTCTGCTGTCACTGACTTAGATCCACTTTCAAAGTAGAACCTTCCCAGTCAAGCCTTTAGACCCTTGACTGGGGAAGGACCTACTTCCAAGATCACACACATAGTTTTTGGCAGAAGTTGTGGGCTGTTAGACTGAGGGCCTCGGTTTCTCACTGGCTGTTGGTCTGAGGCCATCCTCAACTCCATACCACATTGGGCTCTCCATAGGGCAGCTCACAACATGGCAGCCAACATCACCAAATTGAGCAAAAGAGAAAAGAGTACCAGCAAAAAAGAGTATGTGAGCAAGACAGTCATCATCTCTTATAGCCTGATCTCAGAAATGACACCCATCACTTTCGCTGTGTTCTGTTTTTTTAGGAGCAAATTAGTACGTCCAGTCCTCTCATGAAGTGAGCAGCAGGACTATGCTCACACCAAATTCACCAAGCAGAGACAAGAACCGAGAGTGCAGTGACCAGAAGCCACTGCATGTCCAGGGAAGGATCAGAGCTTGTTCCCACAGCCATTGTCGGGGGTCTCAAAGCACCCTGCCTCTGGGGAGCTGCCAGCCACTATCACTGGGATTCAGTCCAAGGTCTCTACGGGCGAGGTGAGGACAAGTGATTATCACAATACAATGACTATATAGTTGACTCTTGAATAATGTGGAGTTTAGCGCCCCAGTTGAAAATTTGCTTGTAACTTTACACTTGGCCCTTTGTAGCCAAGGTTTCACATCTGTGGATTCCACCAACTGCAGATTGGTACATGTTTATTGAAAAAATCCAGGTGCATATGGACCTGTGCTGTTCAAACCTGTATCATTCAAGGGATAGAGGGACACACTCAAGCACTTTTGAATTAAGTACACATTAAGGCAACCTTTGGGGAAATCAAAATGTATTAAGAGATTTAAATATACCCTTTGTCCTGTTATCTCCCCTTATCTTGAGACTCAAGCATGAAGATAAATAAAAAAAAATCACAGAACATTCATTTTAAATGATCTCACTTTTGGTTATAAATAAGTGTGTATATTTAAGTATATTCATATGATTATCTCTAGGAGGTAAAATTATAGGCAAATTTAATTTTATCTGCATTCTATGATGAAAATGAGTCAGTTTCTTATTAAGAGATTATTTTACAAACACATATGTAGATTTCAGCAGCTTATTATTTAAATATCACACATTAGAAGCATTTAAAATATTTAAGACTTAAGTTAAGTGATTATGACATAACCATACAATAAAACTTTACATGGTCATTAAAATTGTACTTGCAAAAATTTTTTTAAGGTTCTTAGAACACAGAAAACTTTTTAAAGTTTTTAACAACACAGGGAAACCCTTATAAAATAAAAATTAAGATATCATTTAGAAGAAAAATACACTTAGGATTTGACTCCAATTCCAATGTGTGGAGGGTGGGAGTTTTCCCCACACCACTAAGCAATTCTTGAATGGATATTCTACAATTCAATGAATTTCTGAAACTATCTATCAAGAAATAGCATCTGATTCCACAGGTTAAGGGCTCAGTCCCATCAAGATATCCTCTGCTTCAGATGCCAATTCTGTCTAGGTTGTTACCTGTACTTTTGACTGGTTAGCTGCCAGGCCATTGGTTGCCATGACTCCCACCTTGGATTGGATTAATTTGCTTGAAGGGCTTACAAAACTCAGGAAACTTGTTTTACTCACTAGATTGCCAGTTTATTACCAAGGATTTTAAAAGATATAAATCAAAAGCCAATGAAGAGATACATAGGGGAGGTCCTAAATGAAGGAACTTCTGTCTTCACAGAGAAGTGTGGTCACAGAGGGAAGTGTTCTGGTTCACTAACCTAGAGTTATCCAAACCCCCTTACTTTTTGGGATTTTATGAAGACTTCATTGCAGTCATAGTTGATTAAATCACTGGTTACTGGTGACTGATTCAACCTTCAGTCCCTCTTCACTCCCTGGAAATCAGGAATGGTACTGAAAGTTCCAGACCTCTGTTCCAGTTGGTTCCCTTGGCAAGCAGCCCCCACCCTTAGCTGCCTTCCAAAAGTCACCTCATTAACATAAACACAGTTGAGATGGAAAGGGGCTTGTTATGAATGGCAAGACACTCATTTCACCTTTATGACTCTGTTTTCAGAAAGTGAGGACCAGAAGTCAAATATTTTAAAAACGCTCCTGTTGCTCTTATCATTCAGAAAGTTCCAAGAGTTTGGGGATCTGTGATTCAGGAACCATGATATATTTTGTTCATCTGAATGACCAAATACATATATTTCTTATGAATCACAATACCGCATCTATGCAGTCAGTTGGACTCATTTCCCGTAATCGAATCAACACAATTAAGTTAACAAATACCAACATCTGACATGCAGTACACACTCCATCAATACTATATCAGTTAGTCTGTTTCTCCTGCAAAATTGACTATGCCAAAGCCTCTGACTCTGTGGACAGTAACAAACTGTGGAAAATTCTTCAAGAGATGGGAATACCAGGCTACCTTACCTGCTTCTTGAGAAACCTATATGCAGATCAAGAAGAAACAGAACCAGACCTGAAGCAACAGGCTGGTTCCAAATTGGGAAAGGAGTACATCAAGGCTGTGTATTATCACCCTGCTTATTTAACTTATGCACAGAGTACATCATGTGAAATGCCGGGCTGGATGATGTGCAAGCTGATCAAGAATACAGGGGAAAATATCAATAACCTCAGATACGCAGATGATACCATCCTCATGGCAGAAAGCGAAGAGGAACTGAAGAGCCTCTTGATGAAAGTGAAAGAGGAGAGTGCAAAAGTTGGCTTAAAACTCAACATTCAAAAAACTAAGATCATGGCATCTGGTCCCATCACTTCATGGCAAGTAGATGGGAAAACAGTGGAAATAGTGAGAGACTTTATTTTCTTGGGCTCCAAAATCACTGCAGATGGTGACTGCAGCCATGAAATTAAAAGATGCTTACTCCTTGGAAGGAAAGCTATGACCAACCTAGACAGCATATTAAAAACCCGAGACATTACTTTTCCAACAAAGGTCCGTCTAGTCAAAGCTATGGTTTTTCTAGTAGTCATGTATGGATGTGAGAGTTGGACTGTAAAGAAAGCTGAGCACCAAAGAATTGACGCTTTTGAATTGTGGTGTTGGAGAGGACTCAAGAGTCCCTTGGATTGCAATGAGATCAAACTAGTCAATCCTAAAGGAAATCAACCCTGAATAGTCTTTGGAAGGACTGATGCTAAAGCTCCAATACTTTTGTCACCTAATGAAGGAGCTGATTTACTGGAAAAAAACCCTGATGCTAGGAAAGATTGAGAGCAGGAGGAGAAGGGGCTGACAGAGGATGAGATGGTTGGATGGCATCATCAACTCAATGGGCATGAGTTTGAGCAGACTCTGGGAGATAGTGAAGGACAGGGAAGTCTGGCATGCTGCATCCATGGGGTAGCAAAGAGTCAGAAATGACTGAGCTACTGAACAACAACCACCAGCCAAATTAGTTAACTGGTCTGGGCAACTGGTTTGTTGGGGTGGCAGGGTGTAGATTTGACTGGGGGAGGCTGATCACATCATCTGACTGTGGTTTGAAATGCCAATTGGTTAGATTACCTGCTTTTGATTGCCTTTGAGTATTTTGAGTGATTCATGCAAATTGTGATTAGACAGGAATGTTAGTGTACATGTGGGTAGGAATATACACTGACAAAAATCCACCAAGAAGGTAATAGTGTTTATCTCTGGATGATGAAATTGTGATAAGTAATATTATTTTTCATACTTGTCATAGATACTATTTTGTTCCTACTCTTTCTGCTTTCGCCTGTGAGATGTCTCTGCCCACTGCCTGTGACTCTGCAGTGCCTCCCTCTGGCACAAGCACACTACCCAGCTCCCCTGACATTGAACTTGGCCATTGACTTGCTTAACCAGTGGAGTGTGAACACAAGTGGCATGTACAGTGTCAGAGGAGACACTTTAAAGCCGTTGTGTGGCTTGGCTGGTTCTGTCTTCCTTGCTATGTGAACTGCACGTCCCAGTGCGACTAATCCTTCAGCCTGCATTTGGAATGAAGATACACAGGACAGAGCCTGTTGGCCCACTGCCAATGAGTGAGAAATACATTTTTGCTGCTATAAGCCACTGAGATTTGGGGGATCATTTGTTACTGTAGCATATCTCAATGAAAGCTGATTAATTCATTCCATAAGTAATATACATGAGATTTATAATCACAATATATATTACTCTCTAGGTATTTAATATTTTATTCTAAATCTTTGTATCTGTGCAGAGTCTGTGTGGTGAGAACAAGCCTTGAATACTCTCACTAAATTAGATTTTGATGGGTCACAGGGTGAGTGATCAAGGTGAGTGATCACTATAAATTAATCTATAAAGAAAGTGGGTGCCAAAGAATTGATGCTTTTGAACTGTGGTGTTAGAGAAGACTTTTGAGAGTCTCTTGGATTGTAAGGAGATCAAACCAGTCAATCTTAAAGGAAATTAGTCCTGATTATTCAGTGGAAGGACTGATGCTGAAGCTGAAACTCCAATACTTTGGCCACTTGATTGGAAGAACTGACTCACTGGAAAAGACCCTGATGCTGGGAAAGATTGAAGGCAGAAGGAGAAGGGGACGACAGAGGATGAGATGCTTGGATGGCATCACTGACTTGACGGACATGAGTTTCAGCAAGCTCCAAGCGTTGGTGATGGACATGGAAGCCTGATGTGCTGCTGCAGTCCACAGGGTCGCAAAGAGTCAGACATGACTGAGCAACTGAACTGGACCACAGGGTCTAAAATTTATTTGAGAATAATTTAAATAAAATCCAAGTGTTCTGAGACCTTTTGCCAGCTTGACCCTGTAAAGATGCTCAGAAGGAGTCTACTGGCCCTGAGTGAAGCTGAAGAGAAGAAGCAACACCTAGATATTAGAGGTTGGCATTATTTGTGCTTGCCCAGTGTCCTCCCCACTTATGGTAATTGTGCTCTCATGTTCCTGCAGGGAAGCAGGCATCCTCCACAGTCAGCCCAGGAGGTTTGATGGGCTGACCTGCTTCCCTGACTTCAGGGCTACATGTGTAACCTAGACCTGGCCAATCAGAACAGTGAGCTTCCTGGCCTCAGTGACCAATTCAAGGAGTTATATAGCACTCAGCAACCTGTAACACTACTTTATCCTCCTCCTGTGCCAGCTCTGGCCAATGGCAATTGGGAAGAAGTAATGGGTGCCCCTTGTAGACTTGTACCCTAACACATCTGTCACATGGGATATGCTCTCTTTCGCTTTTCTCTGTTAACCATAAAACCTCACACTGACATGAGCACAAAATGGAAGGAGCCTGGACACTTAGGTAACTACTTAGAGCAAAGCCCCCAATGTCTCAAAGACATTGGACTATAATATGAATAAGCAGTAAGTGACTTCAGGATTGACCTGATACCACGGCCAAGTCTAGCCTACTCTGACAAATACATGATGCAAATCCAGGCCAGACTAATTAGAGTCAACCCTGAGGACTGGTTTGGAAAGAGTCACTTACTGTCTTTTCCCTGGAATTGCTAAGCTAATATAAGATATAAAGCTGGAATGCTAAGCCGATCATTCATTCATTCATTCATTCCACAACTATTTCTCAAACCCCTAAAGTACTCTTGGCATCAGTCTAGGGCCATAGGCCAGGACAACGCAGTGGGGAACAGCAAGTCTGAGAATGAGGCTAACGGGAAAAAGCCAGGCTGAGAAAGAGAGGACTGGTTTACACTGCTGGATCCACCATCTGTAGCCATCTGGTTACCATCTGTAACCACTTGCACTCCTTTTTAAAACCATTTTGAGTGGGGTTTCTGACACTTGCATATAATAATTCAAGGATAATCCTGAAATGAAAGCAAGGTTGCAGGTCTGTGTTATCATCCAGGTGGGCTGTTAGAGGTAAAGTACATATTTTGGCCCAGACAGAGCATGCCAGAGCAGTCATGTGGGTACACAAATGATACACTGTGCATAAGTGGGCATGCCCTGGGTCCCTGGAACACGTTTCAAGGATGGAGGAGGGAAGAGCAGTCTGGCACTGAACCTGTACCAAGGTGTGCTCTGGTGCGCAGCCACTGTGCTGACTGCTCAAGTCAGGTCCACCAGCACTGACCTTGCTCCTGACCTCAGGCTTTCAAGCTGTGCTTTTCTGGGCTCTCTGGCTGTGGGCTTGCATTTGACAAAAAATCTACAAGTCAAAACTGGAAGGGACAAAAATACAAGTCAATTCAATTGCAGCTAGCTTATGGTGCTCCTGTTGCATTCCATTTTCATGCTGGTTTGGAAAAACTCTGAAAACACTTTCTACATGTCAAAGACTTTATCCTTTCTCCATTCCTTCTCTCTTTTTCCCCTTCCTTCCTCGTGTCTTTCTTTTATTTGGCAGTAACTATACATAATCTCAGCCAGGCCCTGTGCTGTGTAGTGACCCCTGAAAGGAAAATGTAATATCCTGCCTCTGGATTCACAGAAAGTGTGCTAGTTGTTAATGCTGTTTACTCAATATTTTTAGCTCTTCACCTTCTGTACAGATGATAGAGTCACACTTCCTCCCCTCCTTGTTTGAGTAGGTTTGAATGACTAGTGAGACAGACAAATGAGTCTGGAAATTTAATTGCTTATGTTCTTTCCTCTGTCATGATGACTATTAATATCTCAAATGGTGCCTGCTTCTTCAGCCTGAATCATGCAGACAGAAAATATGGAGCAGAACCCACATATAACCCAATGTAAATGTGAAATAAGAGAAAAAATAAACCTTTGTTGTTATAATTCACAGAGTTTAGGGTTCTTTGTAATTTCAGCCTGGCCTTCCCTATTCTGACTGATATTCACATTTGCCAAAGGATGTAATATTCAGTTGAATAACATTCACGACGGAGATCCTTCCCATAGGGTAGCTCCACAGGTACACCAAGAATACCTCCTCAGAAGACACTGGGTTTCTCCCTGGTTATAAGTCTTCTCTCCTGCTAGGGCCTCTGCCTGCCCTCTTCCACTCTTCCCACAGCAGATTGCAACTGACTTCTCAGTCTGCGTGGGGTCTGACTTCTAGATGGAGAAGGCCTGGGCAGGGTTACTTGCCGACAGCTGGGCCTCTCTAAAGATGCACTTTTTCCCTGGGACTGCTGTAACAAATTGCCACAAACAAGCGATATTTATTCTATTACAGTTCTGGAGGCCAGAAACCCCAAAGCAAGGCTCAACAGAGATACACTCCCCTCCAAGGTTCTAGAAAAGAATCCATTCTTTGTTTCTTCTAACTATTGGTGGTTGCCATCTTCCTTGGCTTTTGGCCATGTCATTCCAATATCTGTCTCTATGTTCATGTCACTTTCTCCTTTGTGTTGGCCTCTCTTCTTTTACAAAGTCATCTGTTATTGGATTTAGGGCCCACCCAGATAACATAGAATGAGCTCCTTGTCTCATGACCCTTAACTTAATTATATCTGCGAAGACTCTTTTTGGTAAATGAGGTCATATCCACAGGTTCTAGGGATTTGGGCATAGATGTATCTTTTGGGAGGCCACCAATTAAGTACTACATGTGTCCACAGTCCCAAGGAGTAGGGTAAGGGAATGTCAGAGCCTGTGGCAATGACTCTTTTGTTTGGTTTTTACATTTTTATTATAATGGAATATTTAGGTAATATAAAATAGACAGTGAAAAGTAAAATAAACAAAGTCTTAGGGATCTGTTCCTTTAAAGAGGAAGGGCCAGCATCTGCACTTGCTCTCTTCCTTCCACCTGAGCAGATGTGGTATCCAAGGCTGGAATGAGAATGTTCACATTATCTGGATGCTGTCTTTCCCCCACAACATGCTTCATATAACCTCTCCATCCATCCAAATAGTCTATAACTTATGCCTTAGAAATGATTCTGACCATTAAATGGGAGTTCATTACTACTTGGGTTATTTTAAGAATGCTTAATGATTTTTTCTAATTTTACAAGCAATAACATTCATTAGAGAAATGTTGGAAGTGATCAAAAAGTGAGTAAGTGGCTTCCCAGGTAGCGCTAGTGGCAAAGAACCTGCCTGCCAATGCAGGAGACATAAGAGATGCAGGTTCAATACCCCGATTGGGAAGATCCCCTGGAGAAGGAAATAGCATAGGTCACACAGACCCTATGGGCTGTGAATAAGAAAGTGGATAAGAATAAGAAAGTGAATAAGAAATCTCCCCAAATCCTACTACCAGAAATAATTGGTAAGATTTTGTTAAATATTTTTCTCAGTGTTTTATCCAACCATATATTTATTGCATTGTCTTCCAAAAACTAAGTTCTAATGAAGATGGAATAAGCACACTATTCTGCTTCTCCCACTAAATGCAATTAAAAGTGAACAAAATGAGTGGAGCAGGTGAGGACTCTAAAAAACAAATCAGATGCCCAGTTTCCAGTCTGGCATGTAGGGAGCTTGGAAGCCATCACTCTATCTGAATGACAAATAAAAACTTAGACAAACTGAAAATTCAAAAACTCTTCTTAGATCTGTCAGAGAAATGAGGTCATAGGGCAAAGTACTGTCTCCCCAATTGGACAGACAGGCTGATAGAGTCATAAATTAGAGTAGAAACCCCAGAGTAGAAACCTTTACACAGAAACCAGTGTCTAAACTGCAGTTGATGAGTTGGAAGCTCAGTGCGGACAAGCCTGAGAGTTAAAAGCTCCAGGCAACCCAGTACTGGAGGGGGCATCCACACTTTTGTGAGTTTTACCTCCAGGAATTCTACTAGGTTCTCACGGTGAATATCAGAGAAAAGTCCCCTTGTGCTTCTTGCAAAGGAGGGAAAAGTAACCATTAAAAAATATGTCAGAATGTAACTATTTTGCCAGAGCCTTGCCAATTGGAGTTATCTGATTCACCTGGAGGAACAAATATAACTATTATCATTTCCTTAAAGGTAGCCTTAGACCTGGGGGAAGGGAAATCCCTAACTCTGTCATTCTCTAGTCATCCTATCCTACCTGAGGGAGTGAAAAACTGAGAAGCACTTGTGAAGTTCACAGTCAAGGGGCATAGTCTCATTTAAAGACTGAAACCTAATCATAAAGCTATGGAACACTTCCCTTTCCCTTCATACCTTACCATTACATTACTAAAATCTATTTACCAGTGTTCCTTTTATCTATCAGGTCTGACTTTCAACAAAAAAATACAAGGCATACAAGAAAGCCAAAACAGAGTTTGAAGAGATAAAGAAAGCATCAGATATGGCAGAGAAGTTGAAATTATCATATTGAGAATTTTAAGCAATTATGATTAATATGCCAAGAGCTTGAATGGAAAAAGAGGACAACAAGCAAGAACAGATAGGAAATGTAAGCAGAGAGATGGAAATTCTAATAATAAAAAAGAAATGCTAATGATGGAAACTGCTGTAACAAAAACGAAGAATGACTTTGATGGTCCCATTAGTGGACTGGACGTGATGAAGAAAGATTCTCCTTCTTAAGAATGTGTCAATAGGAATTTAAAAACTGAAAGGGAAAGTAAAAGTAGTAGTCACTCAGTCATGTCCAACTCTTTGTGACCCCATGCACTATAGCCCACCAGGCTTCTCTGTCAATGGAATACTCCAGGCAAGAATACTGGAGTGGGTTGCCATTCCC
Organism: Bison bison bison; assembly: GCF_000754665.1. Lineage (NCBI taxonomy): Eukaryota > Metazoa > Chordata > Mammalia > Artiodactyla > Bovidae > Bison > Bison bison. The sequence goes on along the minus strand of NW_011495072.1, from coordinate 141,781 downwards.
TTCTCCAGGGGATCTTCTGGACCCAGGGATAGAACCCAGGTCTCCTGCATTGCAGGCATATTCTTTACCATCTGAGCCACGAGGGAAGCCCAAAACTGAACAATAAAGAGGAAAAAGATAACATTCAAGAGCTGTGGTACAACTACAAGAGATGTAATATATGTGTAATGAGACTACCAAAGAGTGGTCAACTTGGTGGAACAGGAGGACCTGGGTCACTTCTCCCCAGAGATACATCAAGAATACATCTACAAGTGGAAAAATTCTCACAGAGCACCTACTAAATGCTAGCAGAGGGCCCTGGTCACCTCTAAGTATAAGAAAAGCTTCCTATGTAATCAGGTAGGGCAAATGAGAGAAAGGGAAGGAAAAGAAAAAAGGAAAGGGGATGGAATCCTCACCACTTGAGGGATGGGAGCTGAAGGAAAGGAGTGGTTACTGCACTTGGGGAGGCTCCCCTCACCAGCAGTGAAATATGCTGTAATAAAGATAGGGGGTGCTTTGAGGGCTATTAGAAGAAAGTGCAATGGCCAGTCTGTGGCAGGCAGGATAGAGTGAGACTTGCACAGATTGTATGTATAACAACCCAGCATGCTCCAGCCTGAGACAGGTGTACACCAGTGTGGGTAGGGACTGGGTGCTGGAGCGTGGGGTTAGCAGAGCAGACCTAGGAAGAAGACTGCTGTTGGCTGCGAGGAGACAGCTGAAGGGATGGAAGTAAGGAGCTCAGCTGCATGGAGACAGTCTGAGGGGATAGGAATAAGGAACTCTGCAGCCAGAAATGCTCCTGGAGGTGGTGTAGACTGCCTTGGAAGTCAGATGCCACTGTTGTGTGGCACAGAAGGGACAGGGTCACCATCACAGACCCTTTCCTTACACAAGCACTGGGAGGGATTTCCAACAGAGGGAATCCCCTCCTTCTTGAGCAAGAATGTGCACTCCTGTTAGTTGCCACCTCTTGCCCTTGCCACTTAAGTGAGTAGGCATGCCCCAGTCAGTTGCTGCCTTTGCTTCCTCTTACCTGGGCATGGGCTTCCCTGGTGGCTCAGATGGTAAAGAACCCACCTGCAATGTGGGAGACCTGGGTTTGATCCCTGGGTTGGAAAGATCCCCTGGAAGAGGGCATGGCAGCCCACTCCAGTATTCTTGCCTGGAAAACCCCCATGGACAGAGGAGCCTGGTGGGCTACAGTCCATGGAGTTGCAGAGCTGGACATGACTGAGTGACAGCACAGCACAGCACCTGGACATGGAACAGACACCTGAGGCCACACACAGAGGTGGGGCTGAAACCACAGCTGAGCCCCAGGGGCTGTGCAACTAAGGTAGAGGAACTGGAATCTGTCCACACAGCTGCACAGCCAGTAGTCTAAAACCCCATGATTAGTTTGGTATGAAAAGTGAAAATGAAAGTCACTCAGTCGTGTTCGACTCATGCCAGAATACTGGAGTGGGTACCCTTTCCTTTCTCCTGGGGATCTTCCCAACCCAGGGATCAAACCCAGGTCTCCTGCATTGCAGCAGATTCTTTACAAGCTGAGCCACAAGGGAAGTTCAAGACTACTAGAGTGGGTAGCCTATCCCTTCTCTAGTGGATCTTCCTGACCCAGGAATTGAAGTGGTGTCTCCTGCATTGCAGGTGGATTCTTTACTAACTGAGCTGTGAGGGAAGCCTGCCTGGTATACCCAATACCTGCGGAACATCTGAATGGATAATAAGTGCTCCCTCAGTAATGACCAGTCTAGCTGTAGCAGCTGTGGATTTTGGGGGCACATGCATGAAGGAATTGTGTCAAGTCAGAGTCTCAGCTGTCCCAGGGTGGGTTCAGAGACTTACCTAGAGGTCTTGAAGGACTTCCTGGGGAGGTGGGGGTTGGCTGTGGCTTACTATGAGGACAAGGACAATGATAGTGGAGTCCCCAGGGACTTTGTGTTTGTTTTGTTATAGTTTTAATTTTTATTTTTCAAACATATTTTTATTTGTCTTTATTTTATTTTATTGTTTCCTTTTCTGTCTTTCTTGTTTTTGTTTTTTAGCTCCCCCCACCCCCTACCTGGCCAGTTTTTGGTTGTTTTTTGGTTTTGTCGTCCTTTTGTGTGTTTATATTTTGTTTTCTTTGCTTTCTGCTTTTCTGTTTCCTTTTTTTCTTGCCTTGTTGATTTTGTTTTTACTGTGTGTTTTGGTTTTTGTGGGGTTTTGTTTATTTGTTTGCTTGTTTTATTCTTTCTTGTTTTCTTTGTGTTTTTGTTTGGTTAGTTTTTTTATTTTATTTTTATTTTTTTAGGGTTTTTTTTTTAAATTTTATTTTATTTTTAAACTTTACAGTATTGTATTAGTTTTGCCAAATATCGAAATGAATCCACCACAGGTATACCTGTGTTCCCCATCCTGAACCCTCCTCCCTCCTCCCTCCCCATACCCTCCCTCTGGGTTGTCCCAGTGCACCAGCCCCAAGCATCCAGTATCGTGCATCGAACCTGGACTGGTGACTTGTTTCATACATGATATTATACATGTTTCAATGCCATTCTCCCAAATCTCCCCACCCTCTCCCTCTCCCACAGGAGTCCATAAGACTGATCTATACATCAGTGTCTCTTTTGCTGTCTTGTATACAGGGTTATTGTTACCATCTTTCTAAATTCCATATATATGCATTAGTATACTGTATTGGTGTTTTTCTTTCTGGCTTACTTCACTCTGTATAATAGGCTCCAGTTTCACCCACCTCATTAGAAC
>NW_011495072.1:135245-138915 GCF_000754665.1 Bison bison bison | reverse complement strand
TGTGAGAGGGTTCCCTTTTCTCCACACCCTCTCCAGCATTTATTGCTTGTAGACTTTTGGATCGCAGCCTGGTTAGTTTTTTTTTTTTTATTGTTTGTATTGGTTTTGTTTTCTTTTCCTCTTTGTTTTGCTATCCTCTGTGTTTAATTTTTGTTTGCTTTACTTTCTTTTGCTGTTTTTGCTAGTTTTATTTTCACTATTTGTTTTGGTTTGGGTTCCTTGTTTGTTTTCTTCTTTTTGTCTTCTTTGTGGGATTTTTGTTTGGTTTTAATTGTTTTGATTTTTGTTTGCCTATTTTCTTTTCCTTTTTTTTTTTTTGGTTTGGCTGCATTTTATGGCTTGCAGGGTATTTGTTCCCCAGACAGGAGTTGAACCTGAGCCCCTGTGATGGGAGTGCTAAGCCCAGGCCCCTGGAACAACAGAGAATTCTTGGTCCCGGGGAATAATCAGCATGAGCTTTCCTGGAGGCCCCATCTTGGTTCCAAGACCTTGCTCCACCCAACAGCCTGCAAGTTCCAGTGCTGAGTGCCTCAGGTAAAACAACCAGCAAGACAGGGACACAGCGCCACCCACAGGCTGCCTAAAGTCATACTAAGCTCACAGACTCCCCGAAACACATCCCTTGAAATATGGCCCTCCCCACCAGAGGGACAAAACTCAGCTCTACCCACCAGAGTGCAGGTCCCAGTCTCTCCCACCAGGAGTTCACACATCCCTGAACCAACCTCACCCACCAGGGACAGACACCTGAAGAGGAACTATAACCCTGCAGCCTGTGGAAAGAAGACCGCAAACACAATAAGTTAGACAAAATGAGACAACAGAGGAATATGTTGCAGATGAAGGAGCAAGGTACAAACCTACAAGACTAACTAAACAAAGAGGAAATAGACAATCTACCAGAAAAAGAATTCAGAGAAATGATAGTAAAGATGACCTAATATCTTGGAAATAGAATGGAGGCACAGATTGAGAAGATACAAGAAATGTTTAACAAAGACCTAGAAGAACTAAAGAACAAACAGTGATGAACAACACAATAACTGGCATGAAAAATATAATAGAAGGAATCAATAGCAGAATAACTGAGGCAGAGGAATGGATGAATAAGTGAGTTGGAAGATAAAATGGTGGAAATCACTGTCATGGAACAGAATAAAGAAAAAAGAATGCAAAGAAATAAGAACAGTCTCAGAGACCTCTGGGACAACACCAAACACATCAATATTTGAATTATAGGAGTCCCAAAAGAAGAAAAGAAAGAGAAAGGGTCTGAGAAACTGTTTGAAGAGACTATAGTTGAAAACTTCCCTAACATGGGAAAGGAAATAATTACTCAAGTCCAGGAAGCAAAGAGAGTCCCATACAAGATAAACCCAAGGAGAAACATGCCAAGACACATATTACTCAAACCAAAAAAAATTAAACACAAAGAAAAAAATATTAAAAGTGGCAAGGGAAAAGCAACAAATAACATACAAGGGAATAGCAACAAATAACATACAAGGGAATTTTCATGAGGTTATCAGCTGATTTTTCAGCAGAAACTCTACAGGCCAGAAGGGAGTGGCAGGATATATTTAAAGTGATGAAAGGGAAAAGCCTACAACTCAGATTACTTTACCTAGCAAGGCTGTCATTCAGATTCAAAGGAGAAATCAAAAGCTTTACAGACAAGCAAAAGTTAAGATAATTCAGCACCTAACCAGCTTTACAACAAATGTTAAAAGAACTTCTCTCTAGATAGGAAACATAAAAGAAAAAGAGCTGCCAAAGCAAACCCCAAACAATTAAGAAAATGGCAATAGGAACATAGATATCAATAATTACCTTAAATGCAAATGGATTAAATGCTCCAACCCAAAGACATAGACTAGCTGAATAGATATAAAAACAAGATTCTATAGATGCTGTCTACAAGAGACCCACTTCAAACCTAGGGACACACAGACTGAAAGTGAGGGGATGGAAAAAGATTTTCTATGCAAATTGAAATCAAAAGAAAGCTGGAGTAGCAGTACTCATATCAGACAAAATATAGACTTTAAAATGAAGACTATTATAAGAGAATACCAGAAGAAAGAGAGAAAGAAACTGAAGAAATATTTGAATCAACACTGACTGAAAATTTCCCAAATTAATGTCAGAGCCAACCACAGATCCAGGAAGTTCAGAGAAGAGCAAGCTGGATACCTGGCAAACAAACAAACAAACAAAATACACTTAGGCATATGTTATTCAAATTGTAGATAATCAAAGATCAAGGGGAAAAAATCTTTAAAAAAGAACTGCAGGTGGGGGGAATCTTACCTATAAGGAACAAATGTAATAATAAAATTTGATTTCTCTTCAGAAACTGTGAAGGAAAGAAGAGTGGAGTGAAATATTTAAAGTATTGAAAGAAAAATTCACTAACCTGGAATTCTATGTTCTGCAAGATAATCCTTCCAAAGTGAAGGTGAAATAAAGACCTTCTCAGGCATACAGAAATTAAAAAAGGATACATTTGAATCAGTTCTAATGAGGTGGATGAAACTGGAGCCTACTATACAAAGTGAAGTAAGCCAGAAAGAAAAACACCAATACAGTATACTAACGCATATATATGGAATTTAGAAAGATGATAACGATAACACTATATGTGAGACAGCAAAAGAGACACAGATGTATAGAACAGTCTTTTGGACTCTGTGGGAGAGGGCGAGGGTGGGATGATTTGGGAGAATGGCATTGAAACATGTATATTTTCATATGTGAAATGAATCACCAGTCCAGGTTCAATGCATGAGACAGGGTGCTCAGGGCTGGTGCACTGGGATGACCCAGAGGGATAGTACGGGGAGGGAGGTGAGAGGTGGATTCAGGATGGGGAACACATGTACACCCGTGGCAGAACTATGTCAATGTGTGGCAAAAACACTACAATATTGTAAAGTAATTAGCCTCCAATTAAAATAAATAAATTTATATTAAAAAATAAAATAATTTGCTCTTATTCATGATTTAAAAACCATCAGAAATTTAGGACTAGAGGGGAACTCCTTCATCTTCTTAAATAATGTATACAAAAAACCCTACAGCTAATACTAGACTTAATGGTTAGAAACTTGAAGTTTGCCCATTAAGATTAGGAATAATCTTTAATCTTTCTCTGCTCTCTCTCACCACTGCTTTTCAACATCATATTGAAAGTCTTAGTCAATGCAATAAGACTAGAGAAGGAAATAAAAGGTTCAAAGATTGGGAAGGAAGAAATAAAAATATCTGTGTTCACAAATTGTATGATTTTGTATTTAGAAAATCCAGTAGAATTGACAAGAACAGTCCTGGAACTGATAAGAAATTAGCAAGTTCACAGGATACAAGGTTAGCATTAAAAAAGTCAAACATTTCCCATCAAATTATTTCTTCCTAAATTTCTAAGGGTTTTTTTTTTATCCTATCATGAATAGGAGCAAATTATCTTAATTTTTGTATGCCTGAGAAGGTTTTATTTCACCTTTACTTTGCAAGGATTATCTTGCAGAACATAAAATTCCAGGTAGTGGATTTTTCTCTTGATACTTTAAATATTTCACTCTCCACTCTTCTTTCCTTCACAGTTTCTGAGGAGAAATCAACTCAGCAATGAACAAATGGAATTTGAAATTGTTTTAATTCAAGCAACCAC
>NW_011495072.1:134574-135145 GCF_000754665.1 Bison bison bison | reverse complement strand
AACCTCTTGATGAAAGTGAAAGAGGAGGGTGAAAAAGTTGGCTTAAAACTCAACATTCAGAAAAGTAAGATCATGGCATCTCGTCCCATCACTTCATGGCAAATAGATGGGGAAACAACGGAAACAGTGAGAGACTTTATTTTCTTGGGCTCCAACTCACTAAAGATGGTGATTGCAGCCATGAAATTAAAAGATGCTTGCTCCTTGGAAGAAAAGTTATGACAATCCTCAGTTCAGTGGCTGTGTCCCACTCTTTGCAACCCTATGAACTGCAGCACACCAGGCTTCCCTGTCCATCACCAACTCTTGGAGCTTACTCAAATCCATGTCCATTGAGTTGGTGATGCCATCCAATCATTTCATCCTGTCTTCCCCTTCTCCTTCTACCCTCAATCTTTCCCAGCATCAGGGCCTTTTCCAGTGAGTCAGTTCTTCTCATCAGGTGGCCAAATACGGGAATTCTAGCTTCAGCATCAGTCCTTCCAATGAATATTCCAGGATTGATTTCCTTTAGGATTGACAGGTTTGATCTCCTTGCTGTCCAAGGGACTCTGAAGAGTTTTCTCCAGCA
>NW_011495072.1:132224-134394 GCF_000754665.1 Bison bison bison | reverse complement strand
GGTCCAACTCTCACATCCATACATGACTACTGGAAAAAACCATAGCTTTGACTATATGGACCTTTGTCAACAAAGTGATGTCTCTGCTTTTAATATGCTACCTGGGTTTGTCATAGCTTTATTTTTTTTTTTTACAAGAAGCAAGGGTGTTTTAATTTCATGACTGCAGTCACCATGTGCAGTGATTGTAGAGCCCCCAAAAGTAAAACCTGCCAGTGTCTCCATTATTTCCCCATCAATTTGCCACAAAGTGATGGGACTGGATGCCATGATCTTCGCTTTTTGAATGTTGAGTTTTAAGCCATCTTTTTCACTCTCCTCTTTCACTTTCATCAAGAAGCTCTTTAGTTCTTCTATTTCTTCCATTAGGGTGGTGTCATCTGCATACCTGAGGCTATTGATATTTCTCCCAGCAATCTTGATTCTAGCTTATGAGTCATCCAGCTTGGCATTTCACATGATGTACTCTGCATTAAGTTAAATAAGTGGGGTAACAATATACAGCCTTGATTGTACTCCTTTCCTAATTTTGAACCAGTCTGTAGTTCTATGCCCGGCTCTAGCTGTTGCTTCTTGACTTGCATACAGGCTTCTCAGGAGGCACATAAGGTGGCCTGGTAGTCCTATCAATTTCAGAATTTTCCAAAGTTTGCTGTGATTCTCTCAGTCAAAGGCTTTAGTGTGGTCAATGAACCAGAGTAGATGGTTTTCTGACATTCTCTTGCTTTTTCTATAATCCTAGTGGATGTTGGAGTAGGAAATGGCAACCCACTCCAGAATTCTTGCCTGGAAAATCCCATGGAGAGAGGAGCCTGGTGGGCTACAGACCCTGGGATCGCAAAAAGTCAGACACAACTGAATGACTGAACAGTGGAAGTTGGCAGTTTGATCTCTGGTTTCTCTGCCTCTTCTAAATCCAGTTTGTACATCTAGAAGTTCTTGGTTCACATACTGCCAAAGCCTAGCTTGAAGGATTTTGAACATTACCTCGCTAGCATGTGAAATGAGTGCAATTGTGCAGTAGTTTGAACATTCTTTGGAATTGCCTTTCTTTGGGATTGGAATGAAAATTGACCTTTTCCAGTCCTGTGGCCATTGCTGAGTTTTCCAAATTTGCTGGCATATTGAGTGTAGCACTTTTACAGCATCATCTTTTAGGATTTGAAATAGTGCAGCTGGAATTCTATCACTTCCACTAGCTTCTAGTGATGGTTCCTAAGGCCCACTTGACTTCACATCCCACGATGTCTGGCTCTGATTGACCACACTATCATGGTTAACTGGGTCAGTAAGACCTTTTTTGGTGGCTCACAGATTAAAGCATCTGCCTACAATGTGGGAGACCCAGGTTCGATCCCTGGGTTGGGAAGATCCCCTGGAGAAGGAAATGGTAACCCGCTCCAGTATTCTTGCCCGGAGAATCCCATGGATGCAGAAGCAGAGTCGGACATGACTGAGCAACTTCACTTCACTTCACTTCATTTCTGTGTATTCTTGCCACCTTTTCTTAATCTCCTCTGCTTCTGTTAGGTTCTTGCCATTTTTGTCCTTCATTGTGCCCATCTTTGCATGAAATGTTCCCTTGGTAACTCTAATTTTCTTGAAGACATCCTCTACTGCACTTGATTAAAGGCTTGAAAGTTAAAAGTGAAAGTCGCTCAGTTGTGTCTGACTCTTTGTGACCTCATGGACTATACAGTCCATGGAATTCTCCAGGCCAGAATACTGGACTGGGTAGCCGTTTCCTTCCCTAGTGGATCTTCTCAGCCCAGTGATTGAACCGGGGTCTCCTGTATTGTGGACCAAATCTTTACAAGCTGAGCCAGAAGGGAAGCCCAAGAATACTGTAGTGGGTAGCCTATGCCTTCTTCAGTGGATCTTCCCAACCCAGGAATTGAACAGGGGTCTCCTGCATTGCAGGCAGATTCTGAGCTATCAACTGAGCTATCAGGGAAGCCCTGATAAAGACTTGAGAAGGAATATTAAGAAAAAAAAAAAAAAGAATAGATGCAGAAATTGGAAAACATAAACTGAATGAAATAGGAGCACTGAATATGAAATAGAAAAAGTGAAACAAACCAGTTAAAAGTAAAAGATCATCATATAGTCCGGTTGCTTTTAAACATGTTTGTCATTAGAAATTTATCTGGAGCTTTGGAGACAAAAAGCA
>NW_011495072.1:116747-132124 GCF_000754665.1 Bison bison bison | reverse complement strand
AAAAGCAGTATCTGGGCATTTGTATTTTTCAAAAAATTCCAAGATAATTCTGATACGTATCTGGATTTTAAAAAGCGATTGCAGCTTTTTCTATTAAATGGCAGTTTTGGTGCTATAGAATTCTTTTATTTTTCTGTTGACCAATCATGATACAATGGTATTAAGTGAGTAATAGTTACATAATCATAGGAGTAAAAGATGTTTATAAGTTTTCACAATCAATAGGCAGACAAAAAATAGAAGACAATTACAATTGCAAGCCATAATGGGAACATAATTAGTCTAACAATATAAAATAACTATATAGAGTTGGGGGGGGGGGGATCAAGCAGAGTGATGTGGTTAAGTGGACGTGCATGTATGCCCAGTTAGTGTATGTTTTTTGGTTGGTGCACTTAATCCATTTACATTTAAGGTAGTTATAAATATGTTTGTTCGTATTACCATTTTCTTAAGTGTTTTGGGTTTATTTTCTGTAGATCTTTTCCTTCTCTTGTGTTTGTTGCCTAGAGAATTTCCTTTAGCATTTGTTGTAAAGCCTGGTTTGGTGGTGCTGAATTCTCTTAAATTTTGCTTGGCTGGAAAGCTTTTGATTTCTCTATCAATCTGAATGAGAGTCTCGCTGGGTAGAGTATTCTTTGTTGTAGGTTCTTCCCTATCATCACTTTAAAAATATTGTGCCATTCCTTTCTGGCTTGTAAAGTTTCTGTTGAGAAATCAGTGGGAACCTGATGGGAATTCCCTTGTATGCTATTTGTAATTTTTCCCTTGTTGCTTTTAATATTTTTCTTTGTCGTTAATTTTTGTCAGTTTGATTACTATGTGTCTCAGTGTATTCCTTCTTGGGTTTACCCTGCCTGGGACTTTCTGTGCTTCTTTGACTTGGTTGACTATTTTCTTTCTCATATTAGGGAAGTTTTCAGCTATTATCTCTTCAAATATTTTCTCAGGTCCTTTCTCTCTTCTCCTTCTGGGACCCCTAAAATATGAATGTTGGCTCATTAAATGTTGTCCCAGATGTCTCTTAGGCTGTTTTCATTTTTTAAATTCTTTTTAAAATATTCTGTTCTGTGGCAGTGAATTCCACCATTCTGTCCTCCAGGTCACCTATCAATTCTTCTGCCTCAGTTATTCTGCTATGGATTCCTTCTAGTGTATTATTCATCTCTGTTTGTTCTTTAGTTCTTGTAGGTCTTTGGTAAACATTTCTTGCATCTTTTTCATTGTTTTCCCAAGATCTTGGATCATCTTCACTATCATTATTCTGAATTATTTTTCTGGAAGATTGCTTATCTCCACTTTCTTTCATTGTTTTTCTGGGGTTTTACCTTATCCCTTTACCTGGGACATAGCCTTTTCATCCTGATTAAATTTCTGTAAAATGGTTTTTGTTCTAACTGTGAGATTGTGGTATTTCTTGCTTCTTCTGTGGACCCTCTGATAGAGGAGGCTAAGAGGCTTGTGTCAGCTTCCTGATGGGAGGGACGGGCAGTGGGAAAGACTGGGTCTTGTTCTAGTGGGCAGGGCCTTGCTTAGCAAAGCTTTAATCCAATTGTCTGCTGATAGATGGGGTTGTGCTTCCACACTTTAGTTGTTGATCCAGCCGTGGGGTCTGCCTATTCTATCGTAGGGTTAATGGTGACTTCCAAGAGGGCTTACACCAAGTGGGTAAGGACTTCTAGGACTTCTGTTGCCAGTGTTCCCATCTCGTGGTGAGCCCCTGTTAACCCATGTCTCCACAGGAGACCCTCCAACACTAGCAGGTAGTTTTGGTTGTCTCCTGTGGGGCCGCTGCTCCTCTCCTGTAGGTCTTGGAGTATGCAGTATTTTGTTTGTGACCTCCAAGACTGGAGTTTCTGTTTCCCCCAGTCCTTTGGAAGTCCAAGAATCAAATCACACTGGGCTTCAAGGTCAGATTCCTTGGGTATTCCCAGTCCCTTTGTTGAATCCTCAGGCTGGGAAGCTTGACACCAGGTTCAGAAACTTCACAACAATGGGAGAACTTCTTTGGTATTTTTTTCTCCAGTTTGCGGGTCACCCACCTGGCAGGTATGGGATTTGAATTTATCATGACTGTGCCCTCCTACCATTTTGCTGCAACTTCTTCTTTGTCTTTGGACATGGGACATCTTTTTTTGGTGAGCTCCAGTGTCCTCCTGTCAATGGTTGTTCAACAGCTAGTTGTGATTTTGGTGCTGTCTCAGGAGCAGATGAGCATACTTCCTTCTACTCTACCATCTTGAACTGGAAGCCCCATAAGGGATTTGATTTAGGTCGTACATGGATGTGAGAGTTGGACTGTGAAGAAGGCTGAGCGCCGAAGAATTGATGCTTTTGAACTGTGGTGTTGGAGAAGACTCCTGAGAGTCCCTTGGACTGCAAGGAGATCCAACCAGTCCATTTTGAAGATCAGCCATGGGATTTCTTTGGAAGGAATGATGATAAAGCTGAAACTCCAGTACTTTGGCCACCTCATGAGAAGAGTTGACTCATTGGAAAAGACTCTGATGCTGGGAGGGATTGAGGGCAGGAGGAGAAGGGGACGACAGAGGATGAGATGGCTGGATGGCATCACTGACTCTATGGACGTGAGTCTCAGTGAACTCTGGGAGTTGGTGATGGACAGGGAGGCCTGGCATGCTGCGATTCATGGGGTAGCAAAGAGTCGGACACGACTGAGTGACTGATCTGATCTGATCTGATCTGAATGGCCTAGTAGATTTCCCTAATTTCTTCAATTTAAGTCTGAATTTTGTGATAATGAGCTCATGATCTAAGCGACAGTCAGTACCTGGTCTTGTTTTTACTGACTGTGTAGAACTTCTCCATCTTTGCTGCAAAGAATATAATCTATCTGATTTTGGTATTGACCATCTGATGATATGCATGTGTAGAGTCATCTCTTGTGTTGTTGGAAGAGGGTGTTTGCCATGACCAGTGTGTTCTCTTGGCAGAACTCTGTTAGTCTTTGCCCTGCTTCATTTTGTACTCCGAGGCCAAATTTGTCTGTTACTCCAGATATCTCTTAACTTCCTATTTTTGCATTCCCATCCTCTATGAAGAAAAGGACATCTGTTTTGGGTATTAGTTCTAGAAGGCCTTGTATTTCTTCATAGAACCATTCAACTTCAGCTTCTTCCAAATTAGTGGTTGTGGCAAAGAGTTGGATTTCTGTGATGCTGAATGGCTTGCCTTGGAAACGAGTTGAGATCATTTTGTTTTTGATACAGCATCCAAGTACTGCACTTCAGACTCTTGTTGATTGTGAGGAATACTCCATTTCTTCTATGGAATTCTTGCTCACAGTAGTAGATGTAATGGTCATCTGAATTAATACCTAGAAGGACACACTATTCTATTTTGTTCTTCTATCAAGAATAATGAGGGAGGGGATATGTGTATGCTGTGCTGTACTGTGCTTAGTCACTCAGTCGTGTCCAATTCTTTGTGACCCCATGAACTGTAGCCCACCAGGGTCCTCTGTCCATGGGGATTCTCCAGGCAAGAATACTAAGTGGGTTGCCATGCTCTCCTCCAGGGCATCTTCCCAACCCAGGGATCAAACCCAGGTCACCCACATTGCAGGTGGATTCTTTACCATCTGAGCCACCAGGGAAGCCCTGGTCATTTGAATTAAATTCTCCCATTCCCATCCATTTTAATTCAATGATTCCTAAAATGTTGATGTTCACTCTTGCTTTCTCCTGTCTGGCCACGTCCAGTTTAACTTGATTCATGGAGCTAATATTCCGTTTCCCATGCAATATTGTTCTTTATAGCATCGGGTTTTCACCATGAGGCACATCTATGACTGGCATCATTTCCACTTTGGCTCAGCCTCTTCATTCTTTCTGGAGCTGTTTTTCTGCTTTTCCCCAGTAGCATATTGGACACCTACCGACCTGGGAGGCTCATGTTCCAGTATCATATTGTTTTGCCTTTTCATACTGTTCATGGAGTTCTTGAAGCAGGAATCCTGAAGTGGTTTCCCATTCATTTCTCCACTGGACCATGTTCCAACAAAATGTAGTCCGTTGGAGGGTAAAAGTGGAGAGTGAAAAAGTTGGTTTAAAATTCAATATGAAAAAAACTAAGATTGAGGCATCTGCTCCCATCACTTTATGGCAAACAGAAGGGGAAAGTTGAAGCAGTGACAAATTTTATTTTCTTGGGCTCCAAAATCAATGTGGATGGTGACTGTAGCCATGAAATTAAAAGATGTTTGCTACTTGGAAGAAAAACTATGACAAATATAAATATTATATTAAAAAAAAAAGCAGAAATATTACTTTACCAACAAAGGTCCATCTAGTCAAAGCTATGGTTTTTCCAGTAGTTATGTATGGATGTGAGAGTTGGACCATAAAGGCTAAGCTCCAAAGAACTGATGCTTTTGAATTGTGGTGTTGGAGAGTCTCTTGGACTTTAAGGAGATCAAACCAGTCAATCCCAAAGGAAATCAACTCTGAATATTCATTGGATGGTCTGGTGCTGGAATTGAAGCTTCAATACTTTGGCCCCTTGATGAGAAAAACTGACTCATTGGAAAAGACTCCGATGCTGGGAAAGACTGAAAGCAGGAGGAGGAGGGGAACAGCAGAGGATGAGATGGTTGGACAGCATAATCAACTCAATGGACATGAATTTGAGCAAACTCTGGGAGATTGTGAAGAACAGAGAAGCCTGGTGTCCCGTGGTCTGGGGGACCACAAAGAGTTTAACACGACTTTGCAATTGAACGGCAACAACAACAAAAAGAACTAAGTGGAAATTTTAGATTTGGAAAATTCAAGAGCCAAAATACGGAAATTCCCTGACTAGAAAAGGAGTCACTGAACCTGAAGACAGATCAACAGAATTTATCCAAAATGAACAACAGAGAGAAAAGTGTAGAAAAAAAGGAACAGTGTCTCCAGAACTTATGGAGCAATACCAAAAGGTCTAACATTTATGTCATCATAGTCCCAAAAGGAGAGGAGAAAGAATGTAGAAAATGTATTTGAAAAATAACGACTGAAAATTCCCCAAAACTGGCAAAAGAAATTCAAGAGCTAAGTGATTTTCATTGTATATTCACATGTAATTCCCACAACTATGGCATTAAGTAAGTGAAGCAAAATCAAACATTTTAAAAATAAAGAAATTAAAGTAAAGGAAAATAAACTGACTTGTGCAGTGTTTAGAAATGCCATCTTGGCTAAGCCAGAACTGTTTACTAGAATTCCCTATCTTGTATGATATTTTATTTTTGGCCCAAACAAGAATTTTTTTTCAAGTTTTGGAAGGTGAAAGTAAAGCAGCACTTCAGAAATCTGTTGAGGCCATCAGCAACAAATAAAGAGATCCAGGTGATTCTAAGTAGTTCTTGCTCTCTTTGGCTCCAGATTCATCTCATCTTCCCAAATGAAACTCTTGCTGATCAAGAGCAACTCAAGCCCATCAAATGTGTAGAGATAGAAGTCTTCCATAATCTTTTTAAAGTATATTTTTAATTGGAGGATAATTGCTTTACAATGTTGTGTTAGTTTCTGCTGGACAACAACATGAATCAGCCGTAAGTATACATATGCCCCCTCCCTCTTAAACCTCCCTCCCTGCCATCCTACCCCTCTAGGTTGTCACAGAGCACGAGTTGACTCCCTGTGTTATATAGAAATTTCCCACTAGCTATCTATTTTACATATTATAATGTATACATTTCGATGCTACTCTCTAAATTCATTCTACCCTCTCCTTTCCCACTGTGTCTACAAGTTCATTGTCTGCATCTCTATTCTTGCCCTGCAAAAAGATTCATCAGTACCATTTTTTCTAGATTCTACATATATGTAATAATAGATGATATTTGTTTTTCTCTTTCTGACTTCATTCTGTATAACAGGCTCTAGGTTCATCCACTTCAGTTCAACTGACTCAAAATCATTCCTTTTCATAGCAGGGTAATATTTCACTGAGTGATGTTGTACCACAACTTCTTTATCCATTCATTTGTTGATGGACATCTAGGTGGCTCCCATGTCCTGGCTATTGTAAATAGTGCTTCAGTGAACATTGGGGTACATGTGTCTTCTAGAAATTTATTTACTTTTAATTGGAGGATAATTTCATTACAATATTGTGTTGGTTTCTGCCATACATCAGCATGAATCAGCCACAGGTATGCATATGTCCCCTCACACGTGAACCTTCCTCCCACCTCCTACCGCATCTTACCCCTCTAGGTTGTCACAGAGCTCCAGTTTGAGTTCCTTAAGTCATACAGCAAATTCCCACTGGCTATCTGTTTTACATATGGTAATGTATATATTTCCATGCTACTCTCTCCATTCATGCCATCCTCTCCTCCACACTGTCCACAAGTCTGTTCTATGTGTCTGCATCTCTATTGCTGCCCTACAAATCTTTCTAGATTCCATATACAAGTGTTAATATAGTATATTTGTTTTTCTTTTTCTCAGTTACTTCACTCTGTATAATAGGCCCTAGGTTCATCCACGTCATTAGAATTTACTTGAATGCATTCCTTTTTACGGCCAAGTAATTTGTTAATGTTGTTCAGTCCCTAAGTTGTGTCCAATTCTTGTGACTCCATGGATTGCAGCGTACCAGGTTTCCCTGTCCTTCACTATCTCTTGGAGTTTGCTGAAATTCATGTTCATTGAGTCAGCAATGATATCTAACCCTCTTGTCCTCTGCCACCCTCTTCTCCTTTTGCCTTAAATCTTTCCCAGCATCAGGGTCTTTTCCAATGAGTAGGTTCTTTGCATCAGGTGGCCAAAGTAGTGGAGCTTCAGCTTCAGCATTAGTCCTTCCAATGAATATTCAGGGTGAACTATATGGCTGAGCCATATCCCATTGTGTATATGTACCACAGCTTCTTTATCCATTTATCTGTCTATGGACATCTACGTTGCTTTCATGTCCTAGCTCTTGTAATAGTGCTACAATGAATACCAGGTACATGTATCTTTTTCAGTTATGGTCTTCTCAGGATACATGTCCAGGAGTGGGATTGCTGGGTCATATAGTAGTTTTATTCCTAATTTTTAAAAAAGAATCTCCATGCTGTTCTCCATAATGACTGTATCAATTTGCATTCTCACCAAAAGTGCAAGAGAGTTCCCTTTTGTCCACATCCTCGTCAGCATTTACTGTTTGTAGATTTTTTATGATGGTCATTCTGATTGTTGTGAGGTGATATCTCATTGTAGTTTTGACTTGAATTTCTTTAGTTACAATAAGCCATGTTGAACATCTTTTCATGTATTTGTTGGCAATCCATATGTCTTCTTTGAAGAAATGGCTGTTTAGATTTTTTGCCCATTTTTTCATTGTGTTGTTTGTTTTTCTGATATTGAGCTGCATGATCTGCTTGTATTAATATGTTTTGGAGATTAATCCTTTGCCAGTTACTTCATTTGCAATTATTTTCTCCCATTCTGAGGACTGTCTTTTCATCGTGTTTGTAGTTTCCTTTGCTGTGCAAAAACTTTTAAGTTTAATTAGATCCCATTTGTTTATTTTTGTTTTTATTTCCACTACTCTAGGAACTGGGCCATAGCAGATCTTGCTACTATTTATGTCAAAGAGTGTTTTACTTATGTTTCCTTCTAAGAGTTTTATATTGCCTGGTCTTACATTTAGGTCTCTAATCCAGTTTTCTGTATAGTGTTAGGAAGTGTTCTAATTTCATTCTTTCACATGTAGGTGTCTAGTTTTCCCTAAAGACAAAATCCAGAAGGGCAAATTGGTTGTCTGAGGAAGCCTTACAAATAGCTGAGAAAAGGAGAGACGCGAAAGGCAAAGGAGAAAAGGAAAGATATACATATTTGAAACCACAGTTCCAAAGAATAGTAAGGAGAGATAAGAAAGCATTCCTCAGTGATCAGTGCAAAGAAATAGAGGATAACAATAGAATGGGAAAGACTAGAGATCTCTTCAAGAAAATTAGAGATACCAAGGGAACACTTCATGCAAGATGGATTAAATAAAGGACAGAAATGATATGGACCTAACAGAGATGATATTAAGAAAAGGTGGCAAGAATACACAGAAGAACTGTACAAAAAAGATCTTCACGACCCAGATAACCACGATGGTGTGATCACTCACCTAGAGCCAGACATCCTGGAATGTGAAGTCAAGTGGGCCTTATAAAGCATCACTATGAACAAAGCTAGTGGAGGTGATGGAATTCCAGTTGAACTATTTCAAATCCTAAAAGATGCTGCTGTGAAAGTCCTGCACTCAATATGCCAGCAAATTTGGAAACTCAGCAGTGGCCGCAGAACTGGAAAAGGTCAATTTTCATTCCAATCCCAAAGAAAGCCAATGCCAAAGAATGTAGCAAAATAGCAAAGTGATGCTTAAAATTCTCCAAGCCAGGCTTCAAGAGTATGTGAACCCATGAACTTCCAGATGTTCAAGCTGGATTTAGAAAAGGCAGAGGAACCAGAGATCAAATTGCCAACATCTGTTGGCTCATAGAAAAATCAAGAGAATTCCAGAAAAACATCTACTTCTGCTTCATTGACTATGCTAAAGCCTTTGAATGTGTGGATTACAAGAAACTGGAAAATTCTTCAAGTGATGGGAATACAAACCACCTTACCTGCCTCCTGAGAAATCTGTATGCAGGTCAAGAAGCAACAGTTAGAACTGAACATGGGACAAGAGACTAGGTACAAATTGGAAAAAGAGTACGTCAAGGCTGTGTATTGTCACTCTGCTTATTTAATTTATATGCAGAGTACATCATGAGAAATGCTGGACTGGATGAAGCACAAGCTGGAATCAAGATTGCCTGGGGAAATATCAATAACCTCATATATGCAGATGACACCACCCTTATTGCAGAAAGCAAAGAAGAACTAAAGAGCCTCTTGATGAAAGTAAAAGAGGAGAGTGAAAAAGCTGGCTTAAAGCTCAACATTCAAAAAACTAAGATCATGGCATCTGGTCCCACCACTTCATGGCAAATATGTGGGGAAACAATGGAAACAATGATAGGCTTTATTTTCTTGGGCTCCAAATCACTGCAGATGGTGACTGCAGCCATGAAATTAAAAGACACATGGTCCTTGGAAGAAAAGCCATGACCAACCTAGACAGCATATTAAAAAGAAAAGACATTACTTTGCCCAAAAAGGCCCATCTAATCAAAGCTATGGTTTTTCTAGTAGTCATGTACAGATGTGAGAGTTGGACCATAAAGGCTGAATGCTGAAGAATTGATGCTTTTGAACTGTGGTGTTGGGGAAGACTCTTGAGAGTCCCTTGGACTGCAAGGAAATCAAGCTAGTCAATCCTAAAGAAAATCAGTCCAGAAAAATCATTTGAGGAACTGATGCTGAAGCTCCAATATTTTGGCCACCTGTTGTGAACTGACTCATTTGAAAAGACCCTGATGCTGGGAAAGATTGAAGGTGGGAGGAGAAGGGGACAACAGAGGATGAGGTAGTTGGATGGCATCATGGACTCAATGGACATGAGTTTGAGCAAGCTCCGTGAGTTGTTGATGGACAGGGAAGCCTGGTGTGCTGCAGTCCATGGGGTAGCAAAGAGTTGAACATGACTGAGTGACTGAACTGAACTGAACTGAACTGAACTGAACTGAACTGAGTTTTCGCAGCACCACTTAATGAAGAGGCTGTCTTTTCTCCATTGAATATTCTTTCTTACTTTGTCAGTGATGAGGTGCCCATAGTTGTATGAGTTTATGTCTGGGCTTTCTATCTTGTCCCATTGGTCTATATTTTGGTTTTCGTGCCAGTACCATATTGCTTTGTTTAATGTAGCTTTGTAGTCTGTAGTCTGAAGTCAGGAAGTTTGATTCCTCCAGCTCTGTTTTTCTTTCTCAAGATTACTTTGGCTATTTGGGGGGCTTTTGTGTTTCCATACAAATTGTGAAATTTTTTGTTCCAGTTCTGTGAAGAATGCTATTGGTAATTTCATAGGGATTGCATTGGATCTGTAGATTGTTTTGGATAGTATATTTTCACAAAAGTAATTCTTTCAATCCAAGAACATGATATATTTCTCCATCTTTTTTTGTTGTCTTGATTTCTTTCATCAGTGTCTTGTAGTTTTCAGAGCATAGGTCTTTTGTCTTTTTAGGTAGGTTTATTCTTAGGAATTTTAATCTTTTTGTTGCAATGGTAAGTGGAATTGTTTCCTTAATTTCTCTCTGTGATTTTTTGTCTTTAATGTATAAGAATGAAAGGGATTTCTGTGTTTTGATATTGTATCCTATGACTTTACTGTATTCACTGATTAGCTCTAGTAATTTTCTGTGGCATCTTTAGGGCTTTCTATGTATAGTATCAAGCCATCTGCAAACAGTGAGAATTTTAATTCTTCTTTTCCAATCTGGATTCCTTTTATTTCTTTTTTTTTCTCTCATTGTCATGGCTTTATTCTTGTTTGGTTTCTCATTTGTGTCCAACTCTTTGCAACCCCATGGACTGCAGCACCTCACTCTTCTGCAGTCTTCACCATATTCCAGAGCTTGCTCAAACTCATGTCTATTGAGTTGGTGAATGCCGTCCAATGGTCTTGTCCTCTGTCTTCCCCTTCTCCTCGTGCCTTCTATCTTTCCCAGCATTAGGGTCTTTTCTAATGAGTGGCTCTTCTCATCAGGGGGCCAAAGCATTGGTGCATTGGCTTCATCATCAGTCCTTCCAATGAATATTCAGGACTGATTTCCTTTAGGATTCACTTGTTTGATCTCTTTGCAGTCCAAAGGACTCTCAAGAGCCTTCTCTAGCACCACAATTCAAAAGTATTGATTTTTTGGAGTTTAGCCTTCATTATGGACCAACTCTCACATCTGTACATGACTATTGGAAAAACCATAGCTTTGACTATCCAGACCTTTGTTTGCTAAGCAATGTCTCTGCTTTTTAATAAGCTGTCTAGGTTTTCATAGCTTTTCTTCCAAGGAGCAAGTATCTTTTAATTTCATGGCTGCAGTCATGGTCCAGGGTGATTGTGGAGACAAGAAAATAAAGTTTCTCACTGTTCCCATTGCTTTCCCATCTAAACTGATTGGACCGGATGCCATGATCTTAGTTTGGTGAATATTGAGTTTTAAAACAGCTTTTTCACTCTCTTCTTTCACTTTCATCAAGAGGCTCTTTAGTTCCTTTTTGCTTTTTGCCATAAGGGTGGTATCATCTGTATATCTGAGATTATTGATATTTCTTCCTACAATCTTGATCCACTTGTGATTCATCCAGCCTGCATTTCACTTGAGATACTCTGCATATAAGCTCAATAAGCAGGGTGACCATATATAGCCTTGACGTACTCCTTTCCCAAGTTGGAATCGGTCTGTTGCTCCATGTCCAGTTCTAACTGTTGCTTCTTGACCTGCCTACAGGTTTCTCAGGAGGCAGGTAAGGTGGTCTGGTATTCCCATCTCTTGAAGAATTTTCCACAGTTTGTTGTGATTCACACATTCAAAGGCTTTAGCATAGTCAATGAAGCAGAAACAGATGTTTTTATGGAATTCTCTTGCTTTTTCTATAATCCATCGGATGTTGGCAATTCGATCTCTGGTTCCTCTGCCTTTTCTAAATCCAGCTTGCACATCTGGAAGCTCTTGGTTCATGTAATGTTGAAGGCTAGCTTGAAGGATTTAAACATGACATTGCTAGCATGTGAAATGAGTGCAATTGTGTGGCAGTTTGAACAATCTTTGGCATTGCCCTTCTTTGGGACTGGAATGAAAACTAATCTTTTCCAGTCTTGTGGCCACTGTTGAGTTTTCCAAATTTGCTGGCATATAGAGTGCAGCACTTTCATAGCATCATCTTTTAGGATTTGAAATAGCTCAGCTGAATTCCCTCATCTCCATTAGCTTTGTTCATATGATGCTTCCTAAGGCCCACTTGACTTTGCACTCTAGGATGTCTGGCTCTAGTTGAGTGATTACACCATCATGGTTATCCAGATCATTAAGATCTTTTTGTATAGTTCTTATGTATATTCTTCTTAATGTCTTCTGCTTCTCTTAGGTCCTGACTTCCAAAACTGTGCTGCATAATTATGGCAAATGTGGGCACTCTTGTCTTAATCCTGATCTTAGAAGAAATGCTTTCAGTTTTTCACCATTGAAAATAATGTTTGCTGAAGGTTGTCATATATGATCTTTCTTATTTTAAGGTAGGTTCCTTCTCTGTCCATATTCTAAAGAGTTTTCTTTTTTTTAATTCATAAATGTGTGTTGAATTTTGTCAAAAGATTTTTCTGCATCTGTTTAGATTATCATATGATTTTTATCTTTCAATCTGTTAATATGGTGTATCACATTGATTAATTTGCATATATTGAAGAATCCTTGCATCCCTGGGATAAACCACTCTTGAACATGGTGTATGATCCATTTAATGTGCTGTCGGATGTGTTTGCTAGTATTTTGTTGAGAATTATTGCATCTATGTTCACAATGGTATTGACTTTTATTTTATTCTTTTCTGTGTGATATCTCTGGTTTTGGCACCAGGGTGATGGTGGTAGAATGAGTTTGGTAGTGTTCCTCCCTCTGCAGTTGTTTTTTTGGAAGTTTTGCAGAAAGTTTTCACTTTCATCTCAGGTTCAAAGGATTTGTTAACAAAATAAGCCACTTGTTACATACAATTAAACAATATCAGTATTTATTAGAGACTTATCTAGCTTACTTTCAATATACTAGCATTAAAAGAAAAGAAAAACAAAAACAGCAGAGGATACATCACCAAATTGGGATTTGACCAACACCCAAACAGCACCGGACAGTCCTGTGATACAGCACATCTGGAGTCCCAAATGATAAAAGGCTCCAGGAAGTACATCCATTTTGTGGTTGAGACTTTAAAAATTGCAGTTTGGGGTTCCCGCTTACAATCCCAGGATGCAAACTGATATCATCATTAACCTGTGAGCAAATTGGAGCCCTAGTTTCATGTTAATGCTGTTTTGTTGTGTGAAACTTGGAATGTTAAGCCTTGGCTTGGTTGGCCAGACCACCTCTATGGGCTCAGCAGTCTCAAGATTCATACCCTGTCCTATTTACAGAGCTGTAAGGTTTGCACTCACAGCAGTCAGTCAGGGAACTTAGAGTCACAGCAGCGTCCAGGCAGGTTAGAAGCAAGGTCAGAGGCCTATTCTGCTTTGTCTTGGAAGCCTAAACAAGACTATTTAATTTCCCTAACATTGGGGTCCCAGCAAACTGGAAAATTCTTAAAGAAACGGGAATACCAGACCACCTTACATGCCTCCTGAGAAACCTGTACGCAGAGGAAGAAGCAACAGTTAGAACCAGACATGGAACAAAAAGACTGGTTCCAAATTGGGAAAGGAGTATGTCAAGGTTATATATTGTCACCCTACTTATTTAAACTATATGCAGAGTACATCATGCAAAATGCTGGACTGGATGAATCACAAGCTGGAATCAAAATTGCCAGGAGAAATATCAATAACCTCAGATATGTAGATGACACAACCCTATGGCAGAAAGTGAAGAGGAACTAAAGGGCCTTTTGATGAAGGTGAAAGAGGAAAGGGAAAAAGCTGACTTAAAACTCAACATTCAAAAAACTAAGATCATGGCATAGGGTCCCATCACTTCATGGCAAATAGACGGGGAAACAATGAAAACAGTGAGAGACTTTATTTTCTTAGGCTCTACAGTCACTGCAGATGGTGATTGCAGCCATGAAATCAAAAGACACCTGCTCCTTGGAAGAAGAGCTCTGACAAACCTAGATAGCATACTAAAAAGCGGAGACATCACATTGCTGACAAAGTTGTTTTTGTTTTTTTTTTTTTCCGGTAGTCATGTACAGATATGAGAGTTGGACCATAAAGAAGGCTGAGTACGGGAAAACTGATGCTTTTGAACTGTGGTGCTGGAGATTCTTGAGAGTTCCTTGGACTGCAAGATCAAACCAGTCAATCCTAAAGGAGCTCAATTGTGAATATTCATTGGAAGGACTGATGCTGAAGCTGAAGCTTTATTACTTTGGCCACCTTATTAAAAGAGCTGACTCATTGAGAAAAACCCTGATGCTGGGAAAGATTGAGAGCAGGAGAAAGGGCAACAAAGGATGAGATTATTGGATGGCACCATCAACTCAATGGGCATGAGTTTGAGCAAACTCTGGGATATAGTGAAGGACAGGGAAGCCTGGCATGCTGCAGGCCATGGGTTCCAAAGAGTCAGACATGACTGAGCCCAAGCGACTGAACAGCACACCAACATTGGAAGAATTTGAGAAGGATCATACCAAGTGTCTTTTCTGACCACCATACTATCAGATTAGATATAAATCACAGGCAAAATAAAACTCTAAACAACACAAACACATGGAAATTAAACAATATAATTCTATAATAACCAAGAGGTTACTGAAGAAATCAAAGTGGAAATTAAAAAAAAAATACCTAGAGATAAATTACAACAAAAATACAATGACCCAAAACTTACAGGATGCAGCAAAATCAGTTTTAAGAGGGAAGCTAATAGTAATGCAATCCTACCTCGAGAAATAAGAAAAACATCAAATAGAAAACCTAACTTTAAAGCTAAAGCAACTAGAAAAACAAAAACAACAAAAATTAAAAAAAAAAAAATTAGTAGAAGGAAAGAAATCATGTAGATAAGAGCAGGGATAAATGAAAAAGAAATGAAGGAAATAAAGCAAAGGTCAATAAAACTAAAAGCTGATTCTTTGAGAAGATAAACAAAACTGACAAACCAATAGCCTGACTCATCAGGAAAAAAGGCAAGAAGACGCAAATCAGTAAAATTAGAAATGAAAACGGAGAAGTTACAATAGACAATACAGAAATACAAAGGATAATAGGAGACTATTATGAGCAATTTTATGCCAATAAAATGGACAACCTGGGAGAAATGAATGAATTCTTCAAAAAGTAAAATCTTCCAAGACTGAACCAGGACGAAAAAGAAATTATGAACAGACCAATCACAAGTACTGAAACTGAAACTGTGACCAAAAAAAATCTCCCCCAAAATGAAAGCCTAGGGCCAGATGACTTTAAAGATGCATTCTATCAAATATTTAGAGACAAGCTAATGTCTATTTCACATTTTAAATAAAGTATCAGTTCAGTTCAGTTCAGTTCAGTTCAGTTTAGTCGCTCAGTCGTGTCTGACTCTTTGCGACCCCATGAATTGCAGCACACCAGGCCTCCCTGTCCACCACCAACTCCCGGAGTTCACTCAAACTCACGTCCATCGAATCTGTGATGCCATCCAGCCATCTCATCCTCTGTTGTCCCCTTCTCTTCCTGCCCCAATTCCTCCCAGCATCAGAGTCTTTTCCATGAGTCAACTCTTCGCATGAGGTGGCCAAAGTACTGGAGTTTCA
>NW_011495072.1:116223-116647 GCF_000754665.1 Bison bison bison | reverse complement strand
CGGGTACTCTTTCTGCCCCCTTCTGATGCCTATGTCAGAAGCTTTCTCTATCTCCTTTATACTTTAATAAAACTTTATTACACAAAATCTCCGAGCGATCAAGCCTCGTCTCTGGCCCCGGATTGAATTCTTCTCCTCCGGGGGCCAAGAATCCCGGTGTATTCGTGTGATTCAATAACAACTTTTCATCTTGGGGGCTCGTCCGGGGTCCTTCAGGACAAGGTAAGGATGCTTGGAGCTTTAGTTCTTTGTTCTCTTAGCGAACACGTTTTCTGCTATGCTTTACTAACTCAACCGTGTGCTTGTGTGAATGAATGGCATGCCCTGCGTGAAACAAGTAAGGAGCTCTGCTTTGCGGTTCCACAGTGATCTCATACAGCTTATGGCAGAAACCTGTCGGGGTGTTATACCGACCTGCCAATGC
>NW_011495072.1:112319-116123 GCF_000754665.1 Bison bison bison | reverse complement strand
CAGTACATGACCACAGGAAAAACCATAACCTTGACTAGACGGACCTTTGTTGGCAAAGTAATGTCTCTGCTTTTGAATATGCTATCTAGGTTGGTCATAACTTTCCTTCCAAGGAGTAAGCGTCTTTTAATTTCATGGCTGCAGTCACCATCTGCAGTGATTTTGGAGCCCCCCAAAATAAAGTCTGACACTGTTTCCACTGTTTCCCCATCTATTTGCCATGAAGTGATGGGACCAGATGCCATGATCTTCGTTTTCTGAATGTTGAGCTTTAAGCCAACTTTTTCACTCTCCTCTTTGACTTTCATCTAGAGGTTTTTTTGTTCCTCTTCACTTTCTGCTATAGGGGTGGTGTCATCTGCATATCTGAGATTACTGATATTTCTCCCAGCAATCTTGATTCCAGCTTAGTAATTGCTAAATCAAATTACCACAAACTTTGTGGCTTAGGAACACAAAAATTTATTCTCTCACAGTTATGGAGTCTAGCAGTCTCTGAAATCAAAGTGTCAGCAAAGCTATTCTACCTCTGCAGTCTCTAGGGAAGAATCATTTTTTCACTTCTAGCATCTCATGGCCCCAGTCATTCATTGTGTAGTGACTGAATAATTCCAATCTCTGCACACACCTATCTTCACCTTCTCTGTGTTTATTATCTGTGACCTCTATTATCCTCTTATAAGGATACCAATAATTGGATTTAGGGCTCACCCTAAATTGAGGATGATTTCATGTCGAGATCCTTAACTAATTAAATCTACAAAGACTCTATCTCCAAATAAAATCACATTCAGAATTTTTGGGTGTTTTTGAGGAGATACTGTTTCAACTCACTACATATGATCAGTAACATTGTTTAATTTTTGAATGTTAAATCAAACTTACTTTTTGGATAAACCCTTATTGGTCATAATTTATTAATATTTTTACAATTGTTAAATTGGATTTGGTAAACTTTTGTTTAAGAATCTTGCCTATATATTAGTAAGAAAGCTCAGTCTATAGCGTTCTTTTCTTGCAATGGCTTTGCCAGGTTTTGATATCAGGATAAGGCCAGTTCAGTTCAGTTCAGTCACTCAGTTGTGTTCCACTCTTTGCGACCCCATGGACTATAGCACACCAGGCTTCCCTGTCCATCAACAACACCCGGAGCTTGCTCAAACTCATGTCCAACAAGTCAGTGATACCATCCAACCATCTCACCCTCTCTTGTCCCCTTCTCTTCCTGCCTTCAGTCTTTCTCAGAATCAGGGGATTCTCCAATGAGTCAGTTCTTTTCATCAGATGGCTAAAATATTGGAGCTTCAGCTTCAGCATCAGTCCTTCCAATAAATATTCAGGACTGATTTCCTTTGGGATTGACTGGTTTGACCTTGCTGTCCAAGGAACTCTTAAGAGTCTTCTCCAACACCACAGTTCAAAAGCATCAGTTCTTCAGCGCTCAGCTTTCTTTATAGTCCAACTCTTACATCTATACATGACTCCTGGAAAAACCATAGCTTTAAATAGATGGACCTTTTTTGGCAAAGTAATGTCTCTGCTTTTTAATATGCTGTCTATGTTGGTTGTAGCTTTTCTTTCAAGGAGCAAGCATCTTTTAATTTCATGGCTGCAGTCACCATCTGCAGTGATTTTGGAGCCCCCCAGAATAGAGTCTCTCACTGTTTCCATTGTTTCCCATCTATTTCCCATGAAGTGATGGGATCAGATGTCATGATCTTAGTTTTTTGAATGATGAGTTTTAAGCTGGGTTTTTCACTCTCCTCTTTCACTTTCATCAAAAGGCTCTTTAGTTCCTCTTCACTTTCTGCCATAAGGGTGGTGTCATCTGCATATCTGAAGTTATTGGTATTTCTCCCGGCAATCTTGATTCCAGCTTGTGCTTCAAGTCCAGCATTTCACATGATGTACTCAGCATATAAGTTAAACAAACAATGTGACAATATACAGCCTTGACATACTGCTTTCCCAACTTGGAACCAGTCTCTTGTCCCATGTCTGGTTCTAACTGTTGTTTCTTGAGCTGCATACAGGTTTCTCAGGAGACAGGTCAGGTTGTCTGGTATTCCGATCTCTTGAATAATTTTCCACAGTTTGTTGTGATTCACACATTCAAAGGCTTCAGCATAGTTAATAAAGCACAAGTAGATGTTTTTCTGGAACTCTCTTACTTTTTCTATGATCCAGTGATGTCGACAATTTGGTCTCTGGTTCCTCTGCCTTTTCTAAATCCCGTGTGAACATTTGGAAGTTCTCGGTTCACATACTCTTGAAACCTGGCTTGGAGAATTTTGAGCCTTACTTTTGCTACATTGTGAGATGAGTGCAATTATGTGGTAGTTTGAACAATCTTTGGAATTGCCCTTCCTTGGGATTGAAATGAAAACAGACCTTTTCCAGTCCTGTGGCCACTGCTGATTTTCCAAATTTGCTGGCATATAGAGTGCAGCACTTTCATAGCATCATCTTTTAGGATTTGAAATAGTTCAGCTGGAATTCCATCACCTCCACTAGCTTTGTTTGTAGTGATACTTCCTAAAGCCCACTTGAGTTTGTACTCCAGGATGTCTGGCTCTAGTTGAATGATCACACCATCTTGGTTATCTGGGTCATTCAGATCTTTTTGTACAGTTCTGTGTATCCTTGCCACCTCTTCTTAATCTGTTAATCAGTTCATACCATTTCTGTCCTTTATTGTGCCCATCTTTGCATGAAATGTTCCCTTAGTATCTCTGATTTTCTTGAAGAGATGTCTAGTCTTTCCCATTCTATTGTTTTCCTCTAATTCTTAGCACTGATCACTTAGGAAGCCTTTTTTAAAATCTCTCTTTGCTATTCTGTGGAACTCTGCATTCAGATCGGTATAGCTTTCCTTTTCTCTTTTGCCTTTCCTTTCTCTTCTTTTCTCAGCTATTTGTAAGGCCACCTCAGACAATCGTTTTGCCTTTTTTGCATTTATTCTTCTTGGGGATAGTTTTGATCATGGTCTCTGGTATAATGTTGCAAACCTCCATCCATAGTTTTTCAGGCACTCTGTCTATTGGATCTAATCCCTTGAATCTATTTGTCAGTTCAGTTCAGTTCAGTCACTCAGTCGTGTCCGACTCTTTCCGAACCCATGGGTTGCTGTATGCCAGGCTTCCCTGTCCATCACCAACTCCCAGAGCTTACTCAAATTTATGTCCATTGAATCGGTGATGCCATCCAACCATCTCATCCCCTGTCGTCCCCTTCTTCTCCTGCCTTCAATCTTTCCCAGCATCAGGGTCTTTTCCAGTGAGTCAGTTCTTGGCATCAGGTGCCCAAAGTATTGGAGTTTCAGCTTCAATATCAGTCCTTCCAATGAATATTCAGGACTGACTTCCTTTAGGATGAACTGGTTGGATCTCCTTGCAGTCCATGGGACTCTCAAGCGTCTTCTCCAATATCATAGTTCAAAAGCATCAGTTATTTGGCACTCAGCTTTTTTTTTTTTTTTTTAATAGTACAACTCTCACATTCATACGTGACTACTTGAAAAACCAAAGCTTTGATTGGATGGACCTCTGTTGGCAAAGTAATGTCTCTGCTTTTTAATATGCTGTCTAGGTTGGTCATAGCTTTTCTTCCAAGGAGCAAGCCTCTTCATTTCATGATTGCAGTCACCATCTTCAGTGATTTTGGAACCCCCAAATTAGATTCTGTCCCCATTGCTTCCCCTTCTATTTGCCATGAAGTGATGGGACCAGATGCCATGATCTTAGTTTTTTGAATGTTGAGCTTTAAGCCAACTTTTCCATTCTCCTCTTTCACTTTCATCAAGAA
>NW_011495072.1:111511-112219 GCF_000754665.1 Bison bison bison | reverse complement strand
GTTGTTATTTCTCCCGGCAATCTTGATTACAGCTTGTGCTTCATCTAGCCCAGTGTTTCTCATGATGTACTCTGCATATAAATTAAATAAGCAGAGTGACAATATACAGCTTTGATGTACTCCTTTTCGTATTTGGGACCAGTCTGTTGTTCTATGTCCAGTTCTAACTGTTGCTTCCTGACCTGCATACAGATTTCTCAAGAGGCAGGTCAGGTGGTGTGGCATTCCCATCTCTTTCAGAATTTTCCACAGTTTATTGTGATCCACACTGTCAAAGACTTTGGCATAGTCAATAAAGCAGAAATAGATGTTTTTCTGGGACTCTCTTGCTTTTTCAATGATTCAGCGGATGTTGGAAATTTAATCTCTGGTTCCTTTGCCTTTTCTAAACCAGCTTGAACATCTGAAAGTTCATGGTTCACATATTGCTGAAGCCTGGCTTGGAGAATTTTGAGAATTACTTTGCTAGCATGTGCGATGAGTGCAATTGTTTGGTAGTTTGAACAATCTTTGGCGTTGCCCTTCCTTGGGACTGGAATGAAAACTGACCTTTTCCAGTCTTGTGGCCAGTGTCTAGTTTTCCAAATTTGCTGGCATATTGAGTGCAGCACTTTCAAAGCACCATCTTTTGGATTTGAAATAGCTCAACTGGAATTCCATCACTTCCACTAGCTTTGTTCATAGTGATGCTTCCTAAGGCCCACTTGA
>NW_011495072.1:111050-111411 GCF_000754665.1 Bison bison bison | reverse complement strand
TGCCATGAAGTGATGGGACCAGATGCCATGATCTTAGTTTTTTGAATGTTGAGCTTTAAGCCAACTTTTCCATTCTCCTCTTTCACTTTCATCAAGAAGCTCTTTGGTTCTTCACTATCTGCCATAAGGGTGGTGTGATCTGCATATCTGAGGTTTTTGTTATTTCTCCCGGCAATCTTGATTACAGCTTGTGCTTCATCTAGCCCAGTGTTTCTCATGATGTACTCTGCATATAAATTAAATAAGCAGAGTGACAATATACAGCTTTGATGTACTCCTTTTCGTATTTGGGACCAGTCTGTTGTTCTATGTCCAGTTCTAACTGTTGCTTCCTGACCTGCATACAGATTTCTCAAGAGGC
>NW_011495072.1:106080-110950 GCF_000754665.1 Bison bison bison | reverse complement strand
CTTTTGGATTTGAAATAGCTCAACTGGAATTCCATCACTTCCACTAGCTTTGTTCATAGTGATGCTTCCTAAGGCCCACTTGACTTCACATTCCAGGATGTCTGGCTCTAGGTGAGTGATCACACCATCGTAATTATCTGGGTTGTGAAGATTTTTTTGTACAGTTCTTCTGTGTATTCTTGCCACCTCTTCTTAATATCTTCTGCTTCTGTTAGGTCCATGCCATTTTTGTCCTTTATTGAGCATAAGTTATGGTAAATCCTCTGAGGGAGTAGAGAAGGGACATGGGAAGGGAGGAATGCCCAAAAAGAACATGCTAATAAGCAGGCTACTGCTGGGGCTCAGTCTCCTGGGGACCTCCAGAGACTTGAAGGCACACTGTTTGGCTCCCCACTGGCAAAGAGGCTGGGACACTGACATCCCCCACCATCATCCTGGGGAATCAGTTCCTCATTACCTCAGGACTGCCCTGCCGAGAGACAGTGATATGTCTGGAATAATCAAATGACCTCAGGTACAGAGATGCAGGGGTGCCAAGTGACCCTAGAGTAGGCTTCAGCTATGGACAGGGTACCCACCATCAGTGTCTGTACAGTTCCATCCCTGGAAAAGGTCAGGCCAAGGGATGCAAGCAATCAGCCTGACTTCATCATCACATCCTCCTTCCTCTTCATATCAAAGCATTTTAGACAAAGCATGTGGTTGCTAGTGGGGGCTAGTTGGCATCTCCTCTCTGCAGGGCAGTTTAGCAATAGGCCACTTTAGATGTAAGGAACAGATGTCCTCCCACCAGACTCAAACCACAGCAGTGAGTGGAAACCGAATTTCTGTGTCAGGGCTGTCAGAGGGCCTGCAATGTTGCTGAGCACCTGGGCTCACTCTTCTCTTTTACCTTGCAGCTTCATTTGGTCAGTTAGTCTCATTGCAGCCTTCCAGAACCCCCGGAGCAACTGCTCTAAGCTGAGCCAGGGTCCAGAGTGTGACTCAGGGGACAAGATGGCTACTTCTGAGGGAGGCTATGTCTTCCCAGGCTCTGCCTCCAGCAGTGTCCCTGAGACCAGATCTGGATCTGTTCTGACCAAGGCAGTGGTGTTGGGTTGGAGTTGATAGCAACTCCTCACCTGCTGGCCACAAGCTTGAACCTGGCCATAATGCAGATGGACTGCAGAGCCATTCCTAGCATACACTCAGCCAGAATGGGTGACCCCTCATTCCCCAGGTCCTTGTCCTTGGAAGGGAGAGAAGACCCAGGGCAAGGGTCCCAGCCACTGGGCAGAAGGGCCTGCTGCAAGCCAGGATAGTTGCTGGGGGCCTGGCATGTGTCCTTGCTTTGCATTCCCTGGTGCTTAGGGGTAGTAGCCAGGGTCTGGGATTCAAGACCTGTCCATCTTGCTTTCCTCCATGCCTAGAGCATCCCCAGCCTTGGCAGTCTATGCTGACATAACAGTGGCTACCATGAAGTCTCTGAGCAGCTTGCCATTTATAGTTAATTAATTTTAAATACTCAAGTAAGACATGAATGGATTTTTCTGATGCAAATAAAATTATTTCAGTAAAGCCAAGACTCCTTGACCACTTACTCTTTGCTGAATATCATGCCCCCCAGGTATCACTGTCTGGATTTGCTGACGGTACTTTCAGATCTTCCCAATGCACTGACAGACACTTGCACTCACCTGTACCTAGGCAAGCAACTCTCTGTATGTGTTACAAATGACATAATCTGTCCCTATTTTTCTGCAGCTTGATGTTTTTCACCATCAACCCTGTTGTTGAGTGGAATTAGTACACGCCTCTCTACCATTCATTTAATGGCTGCTGTATTCCCCTGTATGAGTGGACTGGCTGATGGAGTGTTTCTCCTACTGATGGATATTTGGGGTCTGGGTAAGTTTCTGCAGTTCATTTCCTTGGGCTAAATGGTTTCTTCTCTGTTACTTTGGGCCATGTCCAAGCCCCAGTGTCTCCTTCATCTCTACTTGCTCTGGGGCTGGTTCCTCCACTCCCTTGCCTCAGCTTTGAACTCTGCCAGCAAGCCCACATCTCAGGAACCTTACCTGGCCACCTCTACTGGACAGCCTCTGTGTGTAGCTACCAACAGACTAGCCTTTATGTTTTGTAAGGGACAGAGGCCAATAAGTATTTGTTGAGCCCAACACTCTTGGTCATGCTGTGTCCTTCTAGAAGAAAATTTTAAGGGCAGCCTTAAGGGGGCATGTTTACATACTGATGGATTCCTCGACTGCCACTCCTACAGGGAAGCCAGTGCTGGGGCTAGCTGTGATCCGTGACCCAGTCTGCACTGCAAGGAGGAGCCTTGCAGAAGGCAAGAAACCTGGGTCACATCCTACCCCGCTTCTTCCCAGTTCTGTGCCCTGTGGCCAGTCAGAACCATATCTGAGCCTTGAAGGGGAGATAAAGGATCCAGTTAAATGACATCCCTATACAGTCCAGACAAATTGGGAAGGAGGGAACACTCTAGAGGATGACTGACTTAGCTTATGCAATAAATAAAAGGCAAGAAAAGCAAAAGGGTGCAGGACATTTTACATTAAAAGAGAATTAAGAAATATAACATCCAAATATCCTGTGTGGCTTTTGAGGGGGGTCTTTTCTTCCCAAAAGAAAAGAGACTATTTCTGAGGCAGTAGGAAAATGTGATCAAGGATTGGTTATCAAATGACACCAGAGATTTCTTGACTATTTAGTGTTATCATGGTATATTACAGTTGTGTAGTAAGATGTCTAATTACCAGTGACATCTTTGTCTATAGTATATGAATATTACAACAAGCGACTTTTATTTCTAAGAGTGGAAGAATAAAGCTATTTGCAAACATTTTAAAAATTAAATAAGAGTCAAAGTCAGTAATACTGTAGTGAAGCCAAGTATATTCATT
This sequence comes from Bison bison bison, assembly GCF_000754665.1. Taxonomy (NCBI): domain Eukaryota; kingdom Metazoa; phylum Chordata; class Mammalia; order Artiodactyla; family Bovidae; genus Bison; species Bison bison. The sequence continues at coordinate 108,050 of NW_011495072.1, read as the reverse complement.
TATTGATAGCAAGAATATGCAAGCATATGGGAAGATAATTTGTCAATAAGTAGATAGAGCCATAAAAATATTTGTTCATGTTCTCTAGACCAAGAATTTCTCTGCTGGGAATTTACTCTGATGAAATAATCCAAAGAGGGGGAACCTCTCACAGCAAGGCGTGGGTTTTTGAGCTCACATACTTTGGCTTGATGGTGTTGGAAATCAAAGTGCTAAGAGCTATGTCGCAATCTGAAGGCCTGAGCAACTCATTGTGGGAAGAGCACTGTGATTACAGCCACATGAAGGCATGTGTGCTTGGGGCCCACCCCAGCAGACAGCCCAGAGAGTGAGAGGGCTGCCACTTCTAGGGAAGGGGGAATCCTGCTGGGAAGCAGGGGCTGGAGGTTTTTTCAAGCGGGTCCCATGCTGTCTTAGCCACAAACGTAACTTCCTTGGAAATAGATTGTGAGCCTGGAGTGGTCTGTGATTACTTACCAGTTGAGAATTCAGCTTTCCATAGGGCAAAGCTGGACTTTCAGGGGTCCTGGGAAGCCATGTCCTTGCCTCATTTCTCCCAAGTGCCCCTCTCTGTCAGTCTTGGAACTCTGTGCTTACACATAGGCCTTTCTCATTCGGGTGAGATTGTCAGACCCTCTCCTGAAATCTTAGGTGGAGAAGGAGTAAGGTCACAAAGGCAGAGTGTCCAGGGAGAAGGGAGGGTCCATGGAGGGGAGAGGAAACAGAATAAAGGAAACTTACTGGTGCTAGGTCCTTGGCACACATTATCTTTCTGCCTCAGAACTTTAGAATGAGGCACAGCATAACATCTCTCATCACCATTTCTTCACCATAGTCCATAGTAGATATTATTATCCCCATGTCACAGATGAGGAAACAGAGGCTCCAAGGGATTGGTAATTTCACTAGGTTTACTGGTTTTATGTGTAGAGCTGAGATACTAACCCAGGCCCATATCTTTTGGGATCAGGCTTGGGAGCAGGGTTCCAATTTTTTTACATCCTCACTGACATTTGTTATTTTCTGTTATAGCTATTAGTTGCCATCCTGGTGGGTATGAAGTGGCATCTTGTGGTTTTGATTTGCATTTTCCTAATGATTAGTGATTTTGAACATGTGTCTCTTGGCCATTTGTATATCTTCTTTGGACGAATGTCTATCCAACTCCTTTGTCCATTTTTAAGTTGAATTGTCCCTTTTGTTGAATTTTAAGAGTGCCTGATATATTCTGGATACTAGACTCTTGTCAGATATATGAATTGTAATATTTTCTTCTAGCCTGTGGGTTGTCTTTACACTCTTTTTTAAAAAAATTAATTTCTAAATTGAAGTATAATTGAGGATTAAGAGTTTTATATATTTAAGATGATTAATTTAGGTACAATTTGATAATTTGGAATACACTAGGAAGCTGTCTCTTCATATAGTTACCACTCTGTGTGTGTCTGTCTGTCAGTGGTGAGAACACTTAAGATCTACCCTCTTAACAAATTTCAAGTATACAGTCAAGAATTGTTAATATGGTCACAGTGTTATACCATAGAATGGTAGTACTTTTTTATCTTGCATAACTAAAATTTTGTACTCCTTGATCAACCATTTCCTCTTTTATCCCTCTCTCTATCCCCTGATAACTACCATTTTACTCTCTGCTTCTGAGTTCAACTGTTTTAGATTCTACATGTAAGTGAGATCATGTAGTATTTGTCTTTGTGTCTGGATTAATGCACTTAACATAATATCCTCCAGGTTCATTCACATTTCCATGTTGTCACAAATCATAAGATTTCCTTCCTTTTTAAGGCTTGAAATATATAGACATATAACTAGCTGTATGTAATATATGTTTGTACGTACATATGCATTTATGACTGTGAAGAAGGCTGAGCGCTGAAGAATTGATGCTTTTGAACTGTGGTGTTGGAGAAGACTCTTGAGAGTCCCTTGGACTGCAAGGAGATCCAACCAGT
>NW_011495072.1:105461-105980 GCF_000754665.1 Bison bison bison | reverse complement strand
TTTTTTCTTCTCTTACAGATGGGAGCTAACAATTCCAGCCTCACTCCTTTGAACTGTATCCTGAAAAACTGGGATAGATTTGATCCCCAGGGCTTAAAGAAGACACACCTGGTCTTCCTATGTGATACTGCATGACCACGGTATCCACTGGAGGACGGCGAACGGTGGCCAGTTGGAGGGTCTCTTAAGTATAATACTGTTCTACAATTAGACCGGTTCTGTCAGGAACAAGGGAAATGGGTAGAAGTAGCATATGTGTTGCCCTTTTTCTCTCTGCGAAATATGCCAGACTTATGTCCTAAGGGTATAGATTTGGGCGTGAAACCTTCAGCTCCCCCCTATCCTCTTACTTTGCCCCCGTACCTGGGACTCCAAACTGGGATTCAAACTGCCCGCATGGAGGTCCAAACAACTCCTGTCTCAGTACGACCTCAGACTACTCTGGTTTCAGTAGAAACTCAGACCATCGAAGTAAGCGATGAGATGGAGGACAGGACACAAAGAGAAGAGGAAAAACAG
>NW_011495072.1:100930-105361 GCF_000754665.1 Bison bison bison | reverse complement strand
TTTCTTTTGGATATATGCCCAAAAGTGAAGGTTTACTGGGTCATAAGATAGTTCTATTTTTAATTTTTTTAGTAACTTCGTACTTCTTTCTATTAAGGTCATACCACTTTACATTTTGAAGAACTTATGCTTTTGAACTGTGGTGCTGGAGAAGACTCTTGAGAGTCCCTTGGAAAGCAAGGAGATGAAACCAGTCAATCCTAAAGGAAATCAACCCTGAATATTCATTGGAAGGACTGATGCTGAAACTGAAGCTCCAATGCTTTGGTCACCTGATTTGAAGATCTGACTTATTGGCAAAGACCCTGATGCTGGGAAAGATTGAGGGCAGGAGGAAAAAGGGGCGACAGAGGATGAGATGGTTGGATGGTATCACTGTCTCAATGGACATGAATTTGAGCAAATTCTGGGAGATAGTGAAGGACAGGGAAGCCTGGCATGCTGCAGTTCATGGGGTTGCAGAGAGTTGGACATGACGTACTGACTGAACAAGAACAACAAATTTACATTCCCACCAACAGTGTACAGGTGTTCTCTATTCTCCACATCCTCAACAGCACTTATTATCTTTCATCTCTAATAATAGCCATTCAACAGATATAAGGTGATATCTCACCAAAGTTTTGAGTTGCATTTCTCTAGGCTTTGTAGGTGGCTCAGTGGTAAAGAACCAGCTTACCAATGCAGGACATATATGTTCGATTCCTGGGTCAGGAAGATACTCTGGAGAAGGAAATGTCAACCCACTCCAGTGTTCTTCCCTGGGAAAATTCTATGGACAGAGGAGCCTGGAGGGCTACAGTCTGTGGGGTTGAAAAGAGTTGGACACAACTGACCAGCTGACCATGACTAGTGGTCAGTGGACGTACAATGACTAGTGAAGCTGAACATTTTTCATATACCTGTTGGCCATTTATATGCTTTCCTTTGAGAAGTGTCTATTCATATCTTTTGTCCATCTTTTAATTGAGTTATTTGGTTTTTTGCTACTGAGTTGTTCATGTTTCTTATTTATTTGGGGGTATTAACTCTCATTAGAAATAGGGGTTGCAAATATTTTATCCCATTCCATGGATTGCCTTTTCATTCTGTTGATTGTTTTCTTTGCTGGGCAGAAACTTTCTGGCTTGATGAAATCCCACTTGTTTCTTTTTGGCTTCATTGCCTTTGTTTTTGGTGTGATTTTCAAAATGACAGTGTTGAAGCTTTCCTTCTACATTTTCTTTTAGTAGTTTTGTGACTTCAGGTCTTACATTTAAGTCTTTAATCCATTTGGGGTTGATATTTTTGCATATGGTGTGATATGAGTATCCAACTTCATCCTCCTGCATGTGGATATCCAGTTTTCCCAACATTGTTATTATCATTTTCTCATTTTGGATTTTTGGTACCTTAGTCAATTGATGTATATGTATGGACGTATTTCTGGGCTCTCTATTCTGTTATTGGTCTATATGTCTGTTTTTATGCCATCACCATACTGTTTTGATTATTGTAGCTTTATCATATATTTTGAAATGGTGAATTGTGATGCCTTCACCTTTGTTCTTCTTGCTCAAGATTGCTTTGTCTATTCAGGGTCTTTTGTGGTTCCATATGATTTTTCTATTTCTAAATCTTACATTTCTATTTCTAAAGAAAGCCATTGGAATTTTGATAGTATTGCATTGAATTTGTGTATTGCTCTTGGTAGTATTACCATCTTAACATTATTGTCTTCTAATCCATGAATACAAGTTGTTCCATTTATTTATATCTTCTTTAATTTCTTTCAGCAATGTTTAGTAGTCTTCAGTGTGCAAGTCTCGACTCTCCTTGGTTAAACTTATTCATAAGTATTTTATTCTTCTGATGCTATTGTAGATAAAATTATTTTTCCTAATTTCCTTCTTAGATTGTTCAGGCTCCTATATAGAAATATAACTGATCTTTGAATGTTTTCTTTTTGAGGTAGTTTTTGGCGTGTTGATTTTGTATCTTGCAACTTTACTGTATCCTCCCCCTTAACGGATTGCTGCCTTGTTACGACAAAGGGGATTGTGTAACTCAACGAAGCTATGACCTATGCTGTGCAGGGCCACCCAAGAAAGATGGACGGGTCAGAGTGGAGAGTTCTGACAAAACGTGATCCACTGGAGGAGGGAATGGCAAACCATCCCAGTATAATTGCTGTGAGAATCCCATGAACTGTATAAAAAGTCAAAAAGATATGACACCAAAAGATGAGCTCTCCAGGGAGGACAGTGTCCAATATGTTACTGGGAAAGAGTGGAGGACAACTGCTAATAGCTCCAGAAAGAATGAAGTGACTGGGCCAAAGTGGAAACGCCACTGAGTTGTGGATCTCTCAGGTGATGAAAGTAAAATCTGATGTTGTAAAGAACAATATTGCATAGGAATCTGGAATGTTAGGTCCATGAATCAAGGTAAATTGGATGTGGTCAAGCAGGAGATGGCAAGAGTAAAAAATTGACATCTTAGGAATGAGTGAACTTTATTTAATTTTTAAAAATTAAATTAATTTATTTTAATTGGAGGCTAATTACTTTACAATCTTGTAGTGGTTTTTGCCATACATTGACATGAATCAGCCATGGGTGTACATGTGTTCCCCATTCTGAACCCCCCTCCCACTTCCCTCCACATCCCATCCCTTAGGGTCATTCCTAGTGCACCAGCCCTGAGCACCCTGTATCGTGCATCAAACCTGGACTGGTGATCTATTTCACATATGATAGTATACATGTTTCAATGCTATTCTCTTAAATCATCCCACCCTTGCCTTCTCCCACAGAGTCCAAAATTCTGTTCTTTACATCTGTGTCTCTTTTGCTGTCTCTCCTATAGGGTCATTGTTACCATCTTTCTAAATTCCATATATATGCGTTAATATAGTGTATTGGTGTTTTCTTTCTGACTTAACTTCACTCTGTATAATAGGCTCCAGTTTCATCTACCTCATTAGAACTGATTCAAATGCATTTTTTAATAGCTGAGTAATATTCTATTGCATATGTGTAGTACCACAGCTTTCTTATTCATTTGTCTGCCGATAGACATCTAGGTTGCTTCCATGTCCTAGCTATTCTAAACAGTGCTGCAATGAACACTGGGGTACGTGTGTCTCTTTCAATTCTGGTTTCCCTGGTGTGTATGCCCAGCAGTGGGATTGCTGGGTCATATGGCAGTTCTGTTTCCAGTTTTTTAAGGAATCCCCACACGGTTCTCCATAGTGGCTGTACTAGTTTGCATTCCCACCAACAGTGTAAGAGGGTTCCCTTTTCTCCACACCCTCTCCAGCAGTGATTGTAGACTTTTGGATAGCAGCCATTTCTGACCGGCATGAGAGGGTACTTCATTGTGGTTTTGATTTGCATTTCTCTGATAATGAGTGATGTTGAACATCTTTTCATGTGTTTGTTAGCCATCTGTATGTCTTCTTTGGAGAAATGTTTATTTAGTTCTTTGGCCCATTTTTTGATCGGGTCGTTTATTTTTCTGTAATTGAGCTGCAGGAGCTGCTTGTATATTTTTGAGATTAATTCTTTGTCAGTAGCTTTGTTTGCTATTATTTTCTCCCATTCTGAAGGCTGTCTTTTCACCTTGCTAATAGTTTCCTTCATTGTGCAAAAGCTTTTAAATTTAATTAGGTCCCATTTGTTTATTTTTGCTTTTATTTCCATTACTCTGGGAGGTGGGTCATAAAGGATCCACTGTGATTTATGTCAGAGAATGTTTTGCCTACGTTTTCCTCTAGGAGTTTTATAGTTTCTGGTCTTACGTTTAGATCTTTAATCCATTTTGAGTTTATTTTTGTGTATGGTGTTAGAAAGTGTTCTAGTTTCATTCTTTTACAAGGTTTTCCCAGCACCACTTGTTAAAGAGATTGTCTTTTCTCCATGGTTATATTCTTGCCTCTTTTGTCAAAGATAAGGTGTCCATAGTTGTGTGGATTTATTGTGAGCTTTCTATTTTGTTACACTGATCTATAGTTCTGTCTTTATGCCAGTACAATACTGTCTTGATGACTGTAGTTTTGTAATATAGTCTGAAGTCAGGAAGGTTGATTCCTCCAGTACCATTCTTCTTTCTCAAGATTGCTTTAGCTATTTGAGTTTTTTTATATTTCCATACAAATTGTGAGATTATTTTTTCTAGTTCTCTGGAAAATACCATTGGTAGCTTGATAGGGATTGCATTGAATCTATAGATTGCTTTGGGTAGTATACTCATTTTCATATATTGAATCATGTATTGATTCTTCTGATCTATGAACATGGTATATTTCTCCATCTGTTTGTGTCCTCTTTGATTTCTTTCACCAGTGTTTTATAGTTTTCTATATATAGGTCTTTTGTTTCTTTCAGATCAGATCAGATCAGTCGCTCAGTCATGTCCGACTCTTTGCAACCCCATGAATCACAGCACGCC
>NW_011495072.1:100473-100830 GCF_000754665.1 Bison bison bison | reverse complement strand
CATCTACATATCTGAGGTTATTGATATTTCTCCCGGCAATCTTGATTCCAGCTTGTGCTTCTTCCAGCCGAGCATTTCTCATGAGGTACTCTGCATGTAAGTTAAAAAATCAGGGTGACAATATACAGCTTTGAAGTACTCCTTTTCCTATTTGGAACCCGTCTGTTGTTCCATGTCCAGTTCTAACTGTTGCTTCCTGACCTGCATATAGGTTTCTCAAGAGGCAGGTCAGGTGGTCTGGTATTCCCATCTCTTTCAGAATTTTCCACAGTTTATTGTGATCCACACAGCCCAAGGCTTTGGCATAGTCAATAAAGCAGAAATAGATGTTTTTCGGAAGTCTCTTGCTTTTTCAGT
>NW_011495072.1:99810-100373 GCF_000754665.1 Bison bison bison | reverse complement strand
CATGTCCATCGAGTCGGTGATGCCATCCAGCCATCTCATCCTCTCTCGTCCCCTTCTCCTCCTGCCCCCAATCCCTCCCAGCATCAGAGACTTTTCCAATGAGCCAACTCTTTGCATGAGATGGCCAAAGTACTGGAGTTTCAGCTTTAGCATCAGTCCTTCCAAAGAACACCCGGGACTGATCTCCTTTAGAATGGACTGGTTGGATCTCCTTGCAGTCTACGGGACTCTCAAGAGTCTTCTCCAATACCACAGTTCAAAAGCATCAATTCTTTCACACTGAGCTTTCTTCACAGTCCAACTCTCCCATCCATACATGACCACAGGAAAAACCATAGCCTTGACTAGATGGACCTTTGTTGGCAAAGTAATGTCTCTGCTTTTGAATATGCTATCAAGGTTGGTCATAACTTTCCTTCCAAGGAGTAAGCGTCTTTTAATTTCATGGCTGCAGTCACCATCTGCAGTGATTTTGGAGCCCAGAAAAATAAAGTCTGACACTGTTTCCACTGTTTCCCCCATCTATTTGCCATGAAGTGATGGGACCAGATGCCATGATCTTA
>NW_011495072.1:97197-99710 GCF_000754665.1 Bison bison bison | reverse complement strand
GAAGCAACAGTTAGAACTGGACATGGAACAACAGACTGGTTCTAACTGTTGCTTCCTGACCTGCATACAAATTTCTCAAGAGGCAGATCAGGTGGTCTGGTATTCCCATCTCTTGAAGAATTTTCCTACAGTTTATTGTGATCCACACAGTCTAAAGGCTTTGGCATAGTCAATAAAGCAGAAATAGATGTTTTTCTGGAACTCTCTTGCTTTTCCCATGATCCAGCGGATGTTGGCAATTTGATCTCTGGTTCCTCTGCCTTTTCTAAAACCAGCTTGAACATCAGGAAGTTCACGGTTCACATATTTCTGAAGCCTGGTTTGGAGAATTTTGAACATTACTTTACTAGCGTGTGAGATGAGTGCAATTGTGCGGTAGTTTGAGCATTCTTTGGCATTGCCTTTCTTTTAGGTAGATATATTTGTAAGTATTTTATTCTTTTCGTTGCAATGGTGAATGGAATTGTTTCCTTAATTTGTCTTTTAGTTTTCTCATTGTTAGTGTATAGGAATGCAAAGGATTTCTGTGTGTTAATTTTATATCCTGCAACTTTACTATATTCATTGGTTAGCTCTAGTAATTTTCTGGTGGAGTCTTTAGGGTTTTCTGTGTAGAAAATCATGTCATCTACAAACAGGGAGAGTTTTACTTCTTCTTTTCGATTCTGGATTCCTTTTATTTCTGTTTCTTCTCTGATTGCTGTGGCTACAACTTCCAAAACTATGTTGAATAGAAGTGGTGAGAGTAAGCACCATTGTCTTATTCCTGATTTTAGGGGAAATGCTTTAAATTTTTCAGCATTGAGGATAGTGTTTGCTATGGGTTTATCATATATGGCTTTTATTATGTTGAGGTATGTTCCTTCTATGCCTGCTTTCTGGAGGGTTTTTATCATAAGTGGATGCTGAGTTTTGTCAAAGGCTTTCTCTGCATCTATTGTGATAATAATATGGTTTTTATTTTTCAATTTGTTAATGTGGTGTATCACACTGATTTATTTGTGAATATTGAAGAATCCTTGTGTTCCTGAGATAAAGCCCACTTGGTCATGATGTATGATCTTTTTAATATGTTCTTGGATTCTGTTTGCTAGAATTTTGTTAAAGATTTTTGCATCTATGTTTATCAGTGATATTGGCCTGTAGTTTTCTTTTTCTATGGCATTATTGTCTGATTTGGGTATTAGGGTGATGGTGGCCTCATAGAATGAGTTTGGCAGTTTACCTTCCTATGCAATTTTCTGGAAGAGTTTGAGTAGGATAGATATTAGCTCTTCTGTAAATTTTTGGTAGAATTCAGCTGTGAAGCCATCTTGTCCTGGGCTTTTGTTTGTTGGAAGATTTCTGATTACAGTTTCGATTTCTGTGCTTGTGATGGGCCTATTTCTTCCTGGTTCAGTTTTGGAAAGTTATACTCTTCTAAGAATTTGTCCATTTCTTCCAAGTTGTCCATTTTATTTGCATATAGTTGCTGGTAGTAGTCTCTTATGATCCTTTGTATTTCTGTGTGTCTGTTGTGATTTCTCCATTTCATTTCTGATTTGTTGATTTGATTCTTCTGCCTTTTTCCCTTGATGAGTCTGGCTAATGATTTGTCTATTTTATTTATCTTCTCAAAGAACCAGATATTAGCTTTGTTGATTTTTACTATGGTCTCCTTTGTTTCTTTTTCATTTATTTCTGCCCTAATTTTTAGGATTTCTTTCCTTCTACTAACCCTGGGGTTCTTCATTTCTTCATTTTCTAGTTACTTTAGGTGTAGAATTAGGTTATTTACTTGATTTTTCTCTTGTTTCTTGAAGTAAGCTTGTATTGCTATGAACCTTCCCCTTAGCACTGCTTTTACTGAATACCATAGGTTTTTGGATTGTTGTGTTTTCATTTTCATTTGTTTCTATGGATATTTTTATTTCTTTTTTGATTTCTCCTATGATTTGTTGGTTATTCAGAACCGTATTGTTTATCCTCCATATGTTTGTATTTTTAATAGTTTTTTCCCCCTGTAGTTGACATCTTACCATGTTATGATCAGAAAAGATGCTTGAATAGATTTCAATTTTTTTGAATTTACCAAGGCTAGATTTATGGCCCAGGATGTGATCTATCCTGGAGAAGGTTCCATGTGTACTTGAGAAAAAGGTAAAATTCATTGTTTTGGGCTAAAATGTCCTATAGATATTAATTAGGTCTGACCGGTCCATTGTATCATTTACAGTTTGTATTTCCTTGCTAATTTTCTATTTAGTTGATCTATCGGAGAAGGCAATGGCATCCCACTCCAGTACTCTTGCCTAGAAAATCCCATGGACGGAGGAGCCTGGAAGGCTGCAGTCCATGGGGTCGCTGAGGGTCAGACACGACTGAGAGACTTCACTTTCACTTTTCATTTTCATGCATTGGAGAAGGAAATGGCAACCCACTCCTGTGTTCTTGCCTAGAGAATCCCAGGGATGGCGGAGCCTGGTGGGCTGCCATCTGTGGGGTCGCACAGAGTCGGACACGACTGAAGTGAT
>NW_011495072.1:96575-97097 GCF_000754665.1 Bison bison bison | reverse complement strand
CTAATCCTTATACTCTATTGTCTGAAATTCCTGAACGGGCCAAATATTTCTCAGTAATTGATTTAAAAGATGCTTTCTATTCAGTGCCTTTGGCCAAAGAAAGTCAATTCCTATTTGCCTTTGAAGACCCTACGCAGCCAGCTTCTCAGTTAACCTGGACAGTTTTGCCCCAGGGATTTCGTGACAGTCCTCACTTATTCGGACAAAGTTTGTCACGGGATTTACAAAACTTTAATAGCTCTGAAGCAGTGGTGTTACAATATGTAGATGATATTTTGCTCTGTGCTGAGACAGAGGAAGCTTGTTCGCGAGCCTCAGAAGATTTCTTAAACTTTCTGGCAGACTGCGGTTACAAGGCATCAAGAGAAAAGGCTCAGCTTTGTCAACAATCGGTTAGATATCTGGGCCTAATCATATCAGAAGGGACTAGGGCCATAGGCCCTGAGAGAATTAAACCTATACTAAATCACCCCCTACCTATGACTTTAAGACAATTGAGAGGATTTTTGGGAATCACAGGTT
>NW_011495072.1:96050-96475 GCF_000754665.1 Bison bison bison | reverse complement strand
TTTGTTCAAATTTCAGAAAATTTTATGCTAGAGTCCATTATTTGTTTTTGTACCTTATTCAAGATTCTATATTGTATTTGCATTGAACAACTTCATCTGCGTGCAACAGATTCTGATAAATTCTCTCTTCACTTTTATTCTATTACAAATACTTAATAATTTTCCTTGTTAAAGCTTCTTAGATATACCCATAATTTAAAAGTAGACATTTAATTTCCAAAAACATGGGGTTTTAAAAGTATCCTTGATATTAATTTCTCATTTTGATATTCATTTTTCATTTAAATGCTTTCTTCTCTGCAATCACCCTCTGTGTTTTTTCAGTCTTTTAATCTTCTTGAGGTTTTCACTGGCCTATTCAAAGATCTCTCTTGGTAAATGTCACTGCACTTGAAAATATGTGGCTTATTTTCAAATATCTTTTG
>NW_011495072.1:95629-95950 GCF_000754665.1 Bison bison bison | reverse complement strand
TGAAAGAGGAGAATGAAAAAGCTGGCTTGCAATTCAACATTCAAGAAACGAAGATCATGGCTACTCATTCCATCACTTCATGGTAAATAGATGGGGGGAAAGCAGAAGCAGTGACAGATTTTATTTTCTTGGACTCCAAAGTCACTGTGGACAGTTACTGCAGTCATGAAATTAGAAGATGCTTGCTCCTTGGAAGGAAAGCTACGACAAACCTAAACAGTGTATTAGAAAGCAGAGACATTAATTTATGACAAAGATTCATATAGTCAAAACTATGGTTTCCAGTTGTCATGTACAGATGTGAGGGTTGGACCATAAAGA
>NW_011495072.1:95071-95529 GCF_000754665.1 Bison bison bison | reverse complement strand
ACTTTGCTTTATGACCTCACTTGGAAGGATGTGATGTATATCTTGGGACAAACACTGACTCCTGAGTCAAAGACTCGAGTTTTGGGAAAAGCGGTTGCTTATGGAGATGAGTGGCTTGGTAATGAATCAGTAGGGAAGAGGGAGAACAAGATAGTGGCCCTCCCCACTGGGAATCAGGCGGTCCCAACTATAGAACCAGACTGGGACTACAACACAGCTAAAGGAAGATGGGATCAGAGTCATTTTGTTAGATGTATTCTTGAAGGACTTAGGCGGGCGCGTTCTAAGCCTTTAAACTATGGCAAATTGGCAGATATAGAACAGGAGGAAAAGAAGCTCCTGGTAAATTCCTAGATAGACTGAGAGAAGGCCTTCTCAGATTCACTGAGATTGATCCCGAAAGTGAAGAGGGAAAAGTGATCTTAAAGGATAGATTTCTCACTCAGTCAGCTCCAGAT
>NW_011495072.1:94664-94971 GCF_000754665.1 Bison bison bison | reverse complement strand
CTTCTGATGCCTATGTCAGAAGCTTTCTCTATCTCCTTTATACTTTAATAAAACTTTATTACACAAAATCTCCGAGCGATTAAGCCTCGTCTCTGGCCCTGGATTGAATTCTTCTCCGGGGGCCAAGAATCCCGGTGTATTCGTGTGATTCAACAACAACCTTTCAGTGTGAGATGAGTGCAATTGTGCGGTAGTTTGAGCATTCTTTGGCATTGCCTTTCTTTGGGATTGGCATGAAAACTGACCTTTTCCAATCCTGTGGCTACTCCTGAGTTTTCCAAATTTTCTGGCATATTGAGTGCAGCAC
>NW_011495072.1:93744-94564 GCF_000754665.1 Bison bison bison | reverse complement strand
AAGGTTACTCTGATTCACCCCGGGTGACATCAGAGGCAAACGAGGTTAAGGGTGAAGAGCTGGACGTCAAGTAGGGATGCTATCAAGTCTACCCCTGGTACATCCCCACCCCATCTCGGTGGTAGAACCGGGAGGGACGAGTACGGCGCCTGCGTCGGTAAGGGACAGACTAAGTCCGACCAGGAAGGAAAAGCTTTTGGTGTAACGTCTGTCTACACCCCCATCTAGAGCAGGGAGGGACGCCTTCGGTAGAAAAATGGCCTTGGTCGCTTTTTTTCTCTCTTACAGATGGGAGCTAACAATTCCAGCCTCACTCCTTTGAGCTGTATCCTGAAAAACTGGGATAGATTTGATCCCCAGGGCTTAAAGAAGACACACCTGGTCTTCCTATGTGATACTGCATGGCCACGGTATCCATTGGAGGACGGCGAACGGTGGCCAGTTAGAGGGTCTCTTAAGTATAATACTGTTCTACAATTTGACCGGTTCTGTAAGGAACAAGGGAAATGGGTAGAAGTAGCATATGTGTTGCCCTTTTTCTCTCTGCGAAATATGCCAGACTTAATGTCCTAAGGGTATAGATTTGGGTGTGAAACCTTCAGCTCCCTCCTGTCCTCTTACTTTGCCCCCATACCTGGGACTCCAAACTGGGATTCAACTCCTGTCTCAGTACAACCTCAGACTACTCTGGTTTCAGTAGAAACTCAGACCATCGAAGTAAGAGATGAGATGGAGGACAGGAGACAAAGAGAAGAGGAGAAACTGGTTTCTCCAATCTATCCCTGGGATCATATGCGCAGAGCAGCCAGAGAGACTGAGG
>NW_011495072.1:92912-93644 GCF_000754665.1 Bison bison bison | reverse complement strand
CAGTCCAAAAGACTCTCAAGAGTGTTTTTCAACACCACAGTTCAAAAGCGTCAATTCTTCGGAGCTCAGCTTTCTATCTTGCTGCTTTCAAGAATCTGTCTGTTTTTTGACAGTTTTGTTATAATGTGTGTCAGTGTGTATTTCTGAGTTTATCACACCTGGAATTTGTTGAGTTTCCTGAATGTATAGATTTATGTATTTTTATTAAATTTGGTAAGTTTCTAACCATTATTTCCTCAGCTATTCTTTTTGCTCCTGGTACTTTCTGCTTCTGAGACATCTATAATACATATATTGGTATGCTTTATGATGTCGCATAAGTCTCTTAAGAACTGCTAATTTTTCTTCATTCTATTTTCTTTCTAAATGTGAGATATTTAATTTATTTGAACTATTTTTAAATTCTCTGATTATTCTTTTGTTAGCTCAAATTTGCTCTTGTCCCCACTAACGAATTTTTCATTTTAGATTCTGTACTTCTCATGGAGAAGGCAATGACACCCCACTCCAGTACTCTTGCCTGGAAAATCCCATGGATGGAGGAGCCTGGTAGGCTGCAGTCCATGGGGTCATTGAGAGTCGGACTCGACTGAGCAACTTCCCTTTCAGTTTTCATTTTCATGCATTGAAGAAGGAAATAACAACCCACTCCAGTGTTCTTGCCTGGAGAATCCCAGGGATAAGGGAGCCTGGTGGGCTGCCATCTATGGGGTCGCACAGAGTGGGACACGA
>NW_011495072.1:92600-92812 GCF_000754665.1 Bison bison bison | reverse complement strand
GATGAGATGGTTGGATAGCATCACCAACTCAATGGACATGAGTTTGAGCAAGCTCCAGGAGTTGGTGATAATCAGTGAGGCCTGGCGTGCTGCAGTCCATGGGGTTGCAGAGTCAGACATGACTGAGCGACTGAACTGAACTGACCTAGTTTGGTCATAACGTTTCTTCCAAGGACCAAGTGTCTTTTAATTTCATGGCTGCAGTCATAATT
>NW_011495072.1:92129-92500 GCF_000754665.1 Bison bison bison | reverse complement strand
GCTTTTCACTCTCCTCTTTCACTTTCATCAGGAAGTTCTTTAGTGCCTCTTTGCTGTCTGCCATAAGGGTGGTGTAATCTGCCTATCTGAGTTTATTGATTTCTTCCAGCAATCTTGATTCCAGCTTGTGCTTCATCCAGCCCAGTCTTGACATCCTCCTTTCCCGATTTGGACCCAGTCAGTTGTTCTATGTCTGATTCTAATTGTTGCTTCTTGACCTGCATACAGATTTCTCAGGAGGCAGGTAAGGTGGTCTGGTAGTACCATCTCTTGACTAATTTTCCATAGTTTGTTGTGATCCACACAGTCAAAGGCTTTAGCATAGTCAATGAAGCAGAAGTAGATGTTTTTCTGGAATTCTCTTGCTTTTT
>NW_011495072.1:91723-92029 GCF_000754665.1 Bison bison bison | reverse complement strand
GAATCGAAAGTTCGGAAGCTAGATGGAGCTCTAGCTCCCAGAACATCTCTGAGGTTAAAGGTTACTCAGATTGGGACTGCAATGAGTTTTTTCTTTGATAACCCCGGCTCTTAGTGGATCAGAGGAGGCTATTATACTGGTGTGGTGATGCTTGGAAAGAACATCTCAGTTTTATGTTCGCGTCGGTCTTATTGTGGTCAGGAAATACTCAGGGTCATGCACAGGCACTCAGGTGATGAATGTTTCCCACAGCGGTCTTAGCTTGGGAGGCATTCCGGAAGGTTACTCTGATTCACCCCGGGTGAC
>NW_011495072.1:88860-91623 GCF_000754665.1 Bison bison bison | reverse complement strand
CATCTGAATGCAGAGTTCCAAAGAACAGCAAGAGGAGATAAGAAAGCCTTCCTCAATGATCAATGCAAAGAAATAGAGGAAAACAACAGAATGGGAAAGACTAGAGATCTCTTCAAGAAAATTAGAGATACCAAGGGAACATTTCATGCAAATGTATAATTGTAATATCTTCTTCTTGGATTGATCCTTTGATCATTATGTAGTATCCTTCTTTGTCTCTTTTCAAAGCTTGTATTTCAAAGTCTGTTTTATCTGATCTGAGTATGATCATTATGTAGTGTCCTTCTTTGTCTCTTTTCACAGCCTTTATTTCAAAGTCTGTTTTATCTGATCCGAGTATTGCTACTCCTGTTTTCTTTCGGTCTCCATTTGCATGAAATATCTTTTTCCAGGCCTTCATTTTCAATCTGTATGTGTCCCTTGTTTTGAGGTGGGTCTCTTGTAGACAACATATATAGCAGTCTTGTTTTTGTATCTATTCAGCCAGTCTTTGTCTTTTGGTTAGGGTTTCAACCCATTTACATTTAAGGTAATTATTGATAAGTATGATCCTGTTGTCATTTACTTTGTTGTTTTGGGTTGAAGTTTGTAAACCTTTTCTATGTTTCCTGTCTAGAGAAGATCCTTTAGCATTTGTTGAAGGGCTGGTTTGGTGCTGCTGAATTCTCTCAGCTTTTTCTTGTCTGTAAAGCTTTTGATTTCTCCATATTTGAATGAGATCCTTGCTGGATGCAGTAGTCTGGATTGTAGATTTTTCTCTTCCATCAATTTAAGTATGTTCTGCCATTCCCTTCTGGCCTGAAGAGTTTCTATTGAAAGATCAGCTTGAAAGGTTGTTGTTGAACCACAGAAAAGACGCCAGAATTCCTGGCCTCCGGAGGAGAAGAATTCAATCCGGAGCCAGAGACGAAGCTTGATTGCTCAGAGCTTTGTGTAATAAAGTTTTTTTAAAGTATAAAGGAGATAGAGAAAGCTTCTGACATAGGCATCAGAAGCGGTAGAAAAAGTACCCTCTTGCTAGTGTTAGCCATGGAGTTATATACTCTCTAATTAGTTATTACAGTGAATCAAAGAATGTCTGGAGGTTGTAAAGACCTCACTAGACCTACTCCCATAATTTATACCTTAAGATAACAGGATTAGCCAGAAGGTTTTTTCCAGAGACTGTCCTCAAGCAGGATACATTATTGTTATATAATCCTAAGGAATGTAGAGGGACAAAAAAGTTTGTCCTTTTTTCCTCCTTGAGAACTCCAGACCCCTCTCTCCTTGGGGACCCCTGGACTTCTTATCAATCTGCCTAGGAACTGACTCTCTCAAGCTGTTATCCTTATTGAAATCCCCTTGTGTGTTATTTGTTGTTTTTCCCTTGTTGCTTTTAATATTTTAATATTCTTTGTGTTTGACCTTCATTAATTTGATTAATATGTGTCTTGGGGTGTTTTGCCTTGAGTTTATCCTGTTTGGGACTCTCTGGGTTTCTTGGACTTGGGTGGCTATTTCCTTCCCATTTTAGGGAAGTTTTCAATGATTATCTCCTCAAGTATTTTCTTATGGCCTTTCTTTTTGTCTTCTTCTTCTGGGACTCTTATGATTCAAATGTTGGGGTGTTTAATATTGTCCCAGAGGTCTTTGAGGTTGTCCTCATTTCTTTTAATTCTTTTTTCTTTTTTCCTCTCTGCTTCATTTATTTCCACCATTGTATCTGCCACCTCACTTATCCTATCTTCTGCCTCAGTTATTCTACTGTTGGTTCCCTCCAGAGTGTTTTTGATCTCAGTTATTGCATTATTCTGGAGAAGGCAATGGCACCCCACTCCAGTACTCTTGCCTGGAAAATCCCATGGACAGAGGAGCCTGGTAGGCTGCAGTCCATGGGGTTGCTAAGAGTAGGACACGACTGAGAGACTTCACTTTCACTTTTACTTTCATGCATCAGAGAAGGAAATGGCAACCCACTCCAGTATTTTTGCCTAGAGAATCCCAGGGACGGTGGAGCCTGATGGGCTGCCGTCTATGGGGTCGCACAGAGTCAGACACGACTGAAGCGACTTAGCAGTAGCAGCAGCCTTGCATTATTCATTATTGACTGACTCTTTTTTAGTTCTTCTAAGTCCTTGTTAAACCTTTCTTGTGTCTTCTCAATCCTTGTGTCCAGACTATTTATCTGTAACTCCATTTTGTTTTCAAGATTTTGGATAATCTTTACTATCATTATTCTAAATTCTTTTTCAGGCAGACTCCCTATCTCCTCCTCTTTTGTTTGGTTTCATGGACATTTATCATGTTCCTTTACCTGCTTAATATTTCTCTGCTTTTCATCTCGTTTAGATTGCTGTGTTTGGGGTGGCCTTTTGTATGCTGGAAGTTTGTGGTTCTCCTTTGTTGTGGAGATTCTTCCCTGTGGGTGAGGTTGGAAGAGTGGCCTGTCAAGGTTTCCTGGTTATGGAAGCTTGCATTGGTGTTCTGATGGGTGGAGCTGGATCTTTTCTCTCTGGAGTGCAATGAAGTGCCCAGTAGTGAGTTTTGAGGTGTCTATGGGTTTGGTGTGACTTTTGGCCACTCGTATTTTAATGCTCAGGGTTATGTTCCTGCATTGTTGGAGAATTAGCATGGTATGTCTTGCTCTGAAACTTGTTGGCTCTTGGGTGGAGCTTGGTTTCAGTGTAGGTATGGAGGCTTTTGGATGAGCTCTTGTTGATTAATGTTCCCTGGAGTCAGGAGTTTTCTGATGTTCTCAAGTTTTGGATTTAAGCCTCCTGC
>NW_011495072.1:88433-88760 GCF_000754665.1 Bison bison bison | reverse complement strand
TACACAAAAATTAACAAAAAATGGATCTGAAACTAAATGTAGAATGTAAAAGTATAAAACTTCTATAAGAAAACATAGGAAAAAATATTTGTGACCTTGATTTAGGCCTAAGGTTGAGTAATTAGGTATTTTCCAGTTTTATATATTATAAATAAATCTAAGGTTTTAGTTAAAAATGCTAGGTTTAACATACACATTAGACCTCTGCTTCATAAAGACTTCCTACTAAAGTGAAAATTAGCAGGCTTTAAAAGATGCAAAGAATAACAAAGTAAACTCAAAGCAACTAGGGGGAAGGAAATAATACTGAAAGGAGCAAAAATGAAT
>NW_011495072.1:86287-88333 GCF_000754665.1 Bison bison bison | reverse complement strand
ATGGGTTTGGTGTGACTTTTGGCCACTCGTATTTTAATGCTCAGGGTTATGTTCCTGCATTGTTGGAGAATTAGCATGGTATGTCTCGCTCTGAAACTTGTTGGCTCTTGGGTGGAGCTTGGTTTCAGTGTAGGTATGGAGGCTTTTGGATGAGCTCTTGTTGATTAATGTTCCCTGGAGTCAGGAGTTTTCTGGTGTTCTCAAGTTTTGGATTTAAGCCTCCTGCCTCTGGCTTTCAGTCTTATTCTTGCAGTAGCCTCAAGACTTCTCCATCCATACAGCACTGATGATCAAACATCTAGATTAACAGTGAAAAGATTCTCCACAGTGAGGGATATCTAGAGAGGTTCATGGAGTTACACAGAGAAGAGAAGAGGGAGGAGGGAGATAGAGGCGACCAAGAGGAGAATAGGGGGAATCAAAAGGGGAGAGAGCAATGTAGCCAGTAATAAATTCCATATGTGCTCTCCACAGTCTGGAACACTCAGAGAGATTCATGGAGTTACATAGAGAAAAGAAGAGAGAGGAAGGAAATCAAGGTGACCAGGAGGAGAAGAAGGGAAGTCAAAAGAAGAGAGACAGATATAGCTAGTAATCAGTTCCCTAAGTGTTCTCCACAGCCTGGAACACCCAAAGAGATTCACAGAGTTGGGTAGTGAAGAGAAGGGTGAGGGAGGAGATAGAGGTGACCTGGGTGAGAAAAAGGAGAGTCAAAAGGGAGAGAGTAATCAAGCCAGTAATCACACCCCTAAGTAAAAATGGGCACTGAAGATGGGATTCTGAAAGGTACAAAATTGGTAACAAATACTGAAAAGCAAAGATTAAAAATCTAGAGGTTAGACTCTCAAAAATATAATATTAAAAAAAATCACAAAAATTATAAAAAAAATATATATGAAATTTGATTTTAAAATGGGGTCTTTTTTTGCAAGGTAATAGTAGGTTATAAAATGAAAATTAAAGGAGTAATAAAGAACTTAAAAATTAAAAAATTATAATAGTAAAATATATCTAGGAATTTCTCTGGAGCTGTTGAGGGCAGTGTGGGGTCAGTTCAGTTTCAGATAGTTCCTTGTTCCATCTTATACTTCTTCTCAAGGTCTATAGGCCCCTTCCAGTGTAGTCAATGCTAACTACAGGGTTTTAATCTGTTGCACCTGTCACTTCCAAAGCAGTTCCCTCTTCTTTGTTTATTTTGGCTTCCTCTGTTTGCAAGTCTTCTCAGTGTCTGATTTCTGCCCTGACACAAGGGGGCAAAGGTGGTCATTTATTTAGGCTCACTTGTTCAGTTGTGCTGCGGGGAGGGATGAACACTGCTAACAAATATCACTGGCATGAGTGGGGAGTGCTTGCAGTGACTGGGCCACACTGGGTTTGCCCCCGCTCATGTGGTGTGTGTTTTCAAGGTCTACACTGCTCAGGCTCCAGGTTTCTCTGCGTGGGAACTGTCTAAAGCAGGCCCTGGGTTGTGTGTACTTCCCAGGTCTAAGCCACTCAGGTTCAGATTCTCAGGTACTCCACAAAGGCACAGACTCGGTTGGGCCTGTGTTTTGTGCCCTTCCCAGGTCTGAGCAGCTCTGGCGGCTAGGTACTTGGCAAGTGCATTCTCCCAGGTGGACAGTGTGTCTTATCACCTCCCCAGTCCCAGCTCCTCGGTTTCCTGGGCGTGCAGCAGCAGTGCCGTCTCAGTGTGCTGTGTGTCTCCTCTAGGGGGCTGATCTCTGACTGAGACCCTCCTGGCAGATGTCAACCATCCAGGATCCCAGGAAGACTTGGTTAGCAACTGGGAGCCTGCTCACAATTTAGTGGAGGATGCACCCCACTCCACTACTCTTGCCTGGAAAATCCCATGGATGGAGGAGCCTGGAAGGCTGCAATCCATGGGGTTGCTGAGGGTTGGACACGACTGAGCGACTTCACTTTCACTTTTCATGCATTGGAGAAGGAAATGGCAACCCACTCCAGTGTTCTTGCCTAGAGAATCCCAGGGACGAGGGAGCCTGTAGGCTGCCATCTCTGGGGTCGCAAAGAGTCGGACATGACTGA
>NW_011495072.1:84152-86187 GCF_000754665.1 Bison bison bison | reverse complement strand
GTACCATTTTTCTAGATTCTGTATATATGCATTAGTATACAATATTTATCTTTCTCTTTCTGACTTACTTCACTCTGTATAATAAAACTTCACTCTGTATAGGCTCTAGGTTCATCCACCTCATTAAAACAGGTTCAAATGTGTTCCTTTTTATGGCTGAGTAGTATTCCATTATGTATATGTACCACAACTTTTTTATCCATTCATCTGTCGATGGACATCTAAGTTATGAATATCTTCCATGTTCTGGCTATTGTAAACAGTGCTATAATGAACAATGGGATATATGTGTCTTTTTCAATTTTGATTTCCTCAGGGTATGTGCCTAGGAGTGGGATTGCTGGATCATATGGTGGTTTTATTCCTTGTTTTTTAAAGGAATCTTCATACCATCTTCCATAGTGGCTGTATCAATTTACATTCCCACCAACAATGCAAGAGCATTCCCTTTTCTCTGCAGCCTCTCCAGCATTTATTGTTTGTAGACTTTTTCATGATGGCCATTCTGACTGGTGTGAAGTCATATCTCATTCTATTGAGTTTTGATTTGCATTTCTCTAATAATGAGCAATGTTGAGCATCTTTTCATGTATTTGTTAGCCATCTATATGTCTTATTTGGAGAAATGTCTATTTAGGTCTTTTCCCCATTTTTTGATTGGGTTGTTTTTCTGGTTTTGACTTGCATGAGCTGCTTGTATATTTTGGAAATTAATCCTTTCTCAGTTGTTTTATTTGCTATTATTTTCTCCCATTCTGAGAGTTGTCTTTTCACCTTGCTTATAGTTTACTTTGCTGTGCAAAAGCTTTTAAGTTTAATCACGTCCCCCTTGCTTACTTCTGTTTTTATTTCCATTGCTCTAGGAGGTGGGTCAGGTCATACAACTCAATACCAGACCACCTGACCTGCCTCTTGAGAAATTTGTATGCAGGTCAGGAAGCAACAGTTAGAACTGGACATGGAACAACAGACTGGTTCCAAATAGGAAAAGGAGTACGTCAAGGCTGTATATTGTCACCCTGCTTATTTAACTTATATGCAGAGTACATCATGAGAAATGCTGGGCTGGAAGAAGCACGAGCTGGAATCAAGATGGCTGGGAGAAATATCAATAACCTCAGATATGCAGATGACACCACCCTTATGGCAGAAAGTGAAGAGGAACTCAAAAGCCTCTTGATGAAAGTGAAAGTGGAGAGTGAAAAAGTTGGCTTAAAGCTCAACATTCAGAAAACTAAGATCATGGCATCTGTTCCCATCACTTGATGGGAAATAGATGGGGAAAGAGTGGAAACAGTGTCAGACTTTATTTTTTGGGGCTCCCAAATCACTGCAGATGGTGATTGCAGCCATGAAATTAAAAGATGCTTACTCCTTGGAAGGAAAGTTATGACCAACCTAGATAGCATATTCAAAATCAGAGACATTACTTTGCCAACAAAGGTCTGTCTAGTCAAGGCTATGGTTTTTCCAGTGGTCATGTATGTATGTGAGAGTTGGACTGTGAAGAAAGCGGAGCGCCGAAGAATTGATGCTTTTGAACTGTGGTGTTGGAGAAGACTCTTGAGAGTCCCTTGCACTACAAGGAGATTCAGTCAGTCCATTCTAAAGGATATCAGTCCTGGGTGTTCATTGGAAGGAATGATGCTAAAGCTGAAACTCCAATACTTTGGCCACCTCATGCGAAGAGTTGACTCACTGGAAAAGACCCTGATGCTGGGAGGGATTGGGGGCAGGAGGAGAAGGGACGACAGAGGATGAGATGGCTGGATGGCATCACTGACTCGATGGACGTGAGTTTGAGTGAACTCCGGGAGTTGGTGATGGACAGGAAGGCCTGGCGTGCCTCGATTCATGGGTCGCAAAGAGTTGGACAGGACTGAGTGACTGAACTGAACTGAACTGAATGCTGTGGTATTTTTTTAAGTTTTCCCATACACATCTCTACAGAAGAACAGACAGTAAATGCTAAAAAATTACCCCAACATCAGACAAGTCATGAGATGATCCACTATCTTTTTTCCATCAGAGGAAC
>NW_011495072.1:82605-84052 GCF_000754665.1 Bison bison bison | reverse complement strand
CTTGCCTAGAGAATCCCAGGGACGAGGGAGCCTGGTAGGCTGCCATCTCTGGGGTCGCAAAGAGTCGGACATGACTGAAGCGATTTAGCAGCAGCAGCAGCAGTAGCAGCAGTTGTCTGTGCGGCCGAGATTGCCCCTTGCCTTCTGGCTCTGGCTGTCACCTGCCTGCCTCTCTGCCTCCAGTAGGAGGGGCCGGTCTGCAGTCGGCTAGCTCTCATCTGGTATTCACTCAATCCTTTGTTCCGTGAGCAGACCAGGCTGTGCCTTACTCTCTCTCTCTTCCTTCTCTATATCCCACAGCTTGGGTTGCTATCTCACGTTAGCTCCCTCAGATTGTCCTCAGGGCATTCAGGTCTGGTCCTTACTCTAAGCATGCAGCCAGCACCTCCCCGTTCAGCCCCCACTCATTGTTGGTGGACACGAGCGTCTGGGCTACTTCTCCACTGGGAGTTGAGGTTAAGCGCGTAATCTGTGGGTTTTTTGTTTTGTTTTTTTCCTCCCAGTTATGTCGCCCTCTGAGATTCCGAAACTCCCCCAGACCCGCCAGTGAGAGGGTTTCCTGGCGTTTGGAAACTTCTTCTCCTTCACAACTCCCTCCCTGGGGTGGATTGCCATCCCTAACTCTTTTGTCTCTCTTTTTATCTTTTATATTTTGTCCTACCTCCTTTGGAAGAGAATGTGCTGCCTTTTGGGGGGCCTGGTGTCCTCCACCAGCATTCAGAAGTTGTTTTATGGAATTTACTCAGCGTTCAAATGATCTTTTGATAAATTTGTAGGGGAAAAGTGGTCTCCCCATCCTATTCCTCTGCCATCTTTGACCTGACTCTGAGTGAACTTTAAAATGGATGGTAACTGGTGAATTTAATTCAGATGACCATTATATTTACTACTGTGGGCAAGCATCCATAGAAGAAGTGTAGTAGCCCTCACAATCAACAAGAGAGTCTGAAATGCAGTAACTGGTTGTGTATTGATGATCCTGTTTGTGACACAGCTTACCTTGCTATTCACACTGTCTGCACTGTTTGTTGAACCCAAGGTAGACAAGGTGCAAGCAGGGAAGCTGGAAGAAAAATCAAAGAGCCATAGCAAGCACAGACATGTTTATTTCCTCCTGGCTGATGCAGCAGCCGTAGCAGTAGCCATAGCATAACCTAACATAACACAACCTCTCTTCTGGCTGGCACAGCAGCCATGAACAGTTTGCTCTCCTTGCTGATGCAACAGCTGTAGCAGTAGGCACACTATATTCTCTCCTCTAGTGGCTGACCCAATGGGCACAGCAGTGATGCAGCAGTAAATGCCACCACTTTCTAGGTGGAACTCATATATCCCTGCAGCACAAAGTATCCCATGACCAAGCAAGTACCTCATGATGTACACACACAGTGCTATAAGTGATCTCAGTTGTTACATAATCATTATTTACAAAACATGGGTGAGAAAG
>NW_011495072.1:80507-82505 GCF_000754665.1 Bison bison bison | reverse complement strand
ATCAGTTCTATGAAGACCTACAAGACCTAGAACTAACACCAAAAAAAAAAAAAAAGAGGTCCTATACATCATAGGGGATTGGAATGCTAAAGTAGGAAGTCAAGAGATACCTGGAGTAACAGACAAGCTTGGCCTTGCAAAATGAAGCAAGGCAAAGGCTAACAGAATTCTGTCAATAGAATGCATTGGTCATAGCAAACACCCTTTTTCAACAACAGATGACTTTATATTTGGACATCATCAAAAGGTCAGTACATAAATCAGATTGATTACATTCTTTGTAGCTGAAGATAAAGAAGCTATATACAGTCAGCAAACATAAGATCTGTAGTTGACTGACTCAGACCATTTTGCCTTATAAGAAAATTCAAGCTTAAATTGAAGAAAGTAGGGAAAAATCACTAAACCATTCAGGTATGACCTAAATAAAATCCCTTATGATTATACAGCTGAAGCAAGAGATTCAAGGGATTAAAACCGATAGACAGAGTGCCTGAAGAACTATGAACACAGATTCATAATTTTGTACAGGAGGTGATAATCAAAACCATCCCCAAGAGAAAGAAATACAAGAAGGCAAAATGATTGTCTGAAGAGGCCTTACAAATAGTTGAGAAAAGAAGAGAAGTGAAAGGCAAATGAGAAGGGGAAAGATATACCCAACAGAATACAGAGTTCCAGAGAGTAGCAAGGAGAGATAAGAAAACCTTCCTCAGTGATCAATGCAAAGAAATAGAGGAAAACAATAGAATGGGAAAGACTAGAAATCTCTTCAAGAAAATTAGAGATACCAAGGGAATATTTCATGCAAATATGGGCACAATAAAGGATAGAATCAGCAAGGACCTAACAGAATCAGATGAAATTGATAAGGGGTGTAAGAATGCACAGAAGAACTACATACAAAAAAGATCTTAATAACCCAGGTAACCACCGTTGTGTGGTCACTAAATTAGAGCCAGACATCCTGGAATGTGAAGTCAAGTGTGCCTTAGGAAGCATCCCTATGAACAAAGCTAGTGGAGGTGATGGAATTCCAGCTGAGTTATTTAAAATCCTAAAAGATGATGCTATTTAAGTGTTTCATTCAATAAGCCAGCAAATTTGGAAAATTCAGCAGTGGCCTCAGGACTGGAAAAGGTCAGTTTTCTTTCTAATCGTGAATAAAGTCAATGTCAAAGAAAGCTCAAACTACTGTACTAATGCACTCATTTCACATCTTAACAAGATTATGCTGAAAATCCTTCAAGTTAGGTTTCAGAAGTAACTGAACTGAGAACTTCCAGAGGTACAAACTGGATTTAGAAAAGGCAGAGGAACCAGAGATCAAATTCCCAACATCTGTTGGATCATAGAAAAAGAAGGGAATTCCACAAAAACCATCTACTTTTGCTTTCATGGTAAAGCCTTTGACTATGTGGATCACAACAAACCGTGGAATACCAGACCACTTACCTGTCTCCTGAGAAGCTGGTACATAGGACACGAAGCAACAGTTAGAATCAGACATGGAACACTGGACTGGTTCAAAACTGGGTACGTAATGAATATGGCATTATATCCCATTACTTCATGACAAATAGATGAGAAAAAAGTGGAAACAGTGACAGATTTTATTTTCTTGGATTCCAAAGTCACTATGGATAGTGACTGCAGCAGTGAAAATAAAAGATGCTTGCTCCTTAGAAGAAATGCTATGACAAACCTAGAGGGCACATTAAAAAGCAGAGACATCACTTTGCTGATAAACATCAGTTCAGTTCAGTAGGGTTGTTCAGTCATGTTTGACTCTCTGCGACCCCATGGACTGCACCATGCCAGGCTTCCCTGTCCATCACCAACTTCCGGAGCTTGCTCAGACTCATGTGCATCAAGGTGGTGATGCCATCCAACCCTCACATCCTCTGTCAGCCCCTTCTCTTCCTGCCTTCAATCTTTCCCAGCATCAGGGTCTTTTCCAATGAGTCAGTTCTTCCCATCAGGTGGCCAAAGTATTGG
>NW_011495072.1:79894-80407 GCF_000754665.1 Bison bison bison | reverse complement strand
GCATTAACAGAATATTATAGACTGGGTGGCTTATAAACAAAATTTAGGGGGAATTTCCTGTCAGTCCAGTTGTTAGGACTCTGCACTTTCATTACAAGGGACATGAGTTTGATCCCTGGTTGAGGAACTAAGATCCTGAAAGCTGTGCAGCATTTATGAAAACAAACAAAATTTATATTTCACAGTTCTGGAGGGTGGAAGTCTGAGAGCAAGGTGTCAGCAGATTTGGCGACTGGCTTTATTTTTGGTTAATATACTACTATCCTTTCCCTATAACCTCACATGGTAACCTCAGATGGTGGAAGGGGCAAGCAAGCTCTCTAAGATCTCTTTTATAAAGGCACTAATCCTATTCTTGGGGCTTCCCAGGTGGCTCAGTTGTAAAGAACTTGCCTGCCAATGCAGGAGATGCAGGTTTGATCCCTGGGTCAGGAAGATCCCCTGGAGGAGGAAATGGCAACCCACCTCAGTATTCTTGCCTGAAAAATCCCATGGATAGAGAAGCATGGTGAG
>NW_011495072.1:79334-79794 GCF_000754665.1 Bison bison bison | reverse complement strand
TCCTTGCAGTCCAAGGGACTCTCAAGAGTCTTCTCCAACACCACAGTTCAAAAGCATCAATTCTTCATTGCTTAGCTTTCTTTATGGTCCAACTCTCACATCCATACATGATCACTGGAAAAACCATAGCCTTGACTAGACAGACCTTTGTTGGCAAAGTAATGTGTCTGCTTTTTAATATGTTGTCTAGGCTGGTCTGGATTGGAAAAGGTCAGTTTTCATTTCAATCTCAAAAAAAGCCAATGCCAAAGAATGCTCAAACTACTGAACAATTGCACTCATCTCACATGCTAGTAAAGAAATGCTCAAAATTCTCCAAGCCAGGCTTTAGCAATATGTGAACCAAGAACTTCCAGATGTTCAAGCTGGATTAAGAAAAGGCAGAGGAACCAGAGATCAAATTGTCAACATCTGCTGGATCATAGAAAAAGCAAGAGAGTTCCAGAAAAACATACTATTT
>NW_011495072.1:77967-79234 GCF_000754665.1 Bison bison bison | reverse complement strand
ACAAAGAGTCAAGGAGGATCTGGGAGACTATTTAGAGGACCCAGAAAAATATATCAGAGCTTTTAAAGGTGTTACTTTGCTTTATGACCTCACTTGGAAGGATGTGATGTATATCTTGGGACAAACGCTGACTCCCGAGTCAAAGACTCGAGTTTTGGGAAAAGCGGTTGCTTATGGAGATGAGTGCCTTGGTAATGAATCAGTAGGGAAGAGGGAGAACGAGATAGCGGCCCTCCCCACTGGGAATCAGGTGGTCCCACCTACAGAACCAGACTGGGACTACAACACAGCTAAAGGAAGATGGGATCAGAGTCATTTTGTTAGATGTATTCTTGAGGGACTTACGCAGGCGCGTTCTAAGCCTTTAAACTATGGCAAATTGGCAGATATAGAACAGGAAGAGAAAGAAGCTCCTGGTAAATTCCTAGATAGACTGAGAGAAGGCCTTCGCAGATTCACTGAGATTGATCCCAAAGTGAAGAGGGAAAAGTGATCTTAAAGGATAGATTTCTCACTCAGTCGGCTCCAGATATCCGCGGTAAGCTATTAAAACAGGCGTATGGACCAAATCAGTCTTTAGATACTCTGTTACAGCTGGCTCAGACAGTCTATTATGGTAGGGAATATGAGGAAAAGAAAGAAAGGCAAAAAAAGACAAAGGAAAAGGCAGAAGCCTTCGCCACGGCTATGAAAAACGTTCTTAAACAGCCTGAGAAAAATGCCCAGAGGGGCCCAGGTGAAAAGGGATGGGCTTGCTACTGCTGTGGAAAGGAGGGGCACCTCGAGCGGGATTGCCCTCAGGCATCTAAGCCGCCCCCGGCTCCATGTCCGGTCTGCAAAGGACCACACTGGAAGAGAGACTGCCCCCAGAGGCGTAGGTCTCCGGGTCGGACTCTCAAGACAATCAGGACTGAAGGTGCCCGGGGGTCCCCACACAAGCTCCCGTCCTAATTACACCTGAGGAAACCCGGGTATTAATAGTTGTGGGGGGCCAATCCGGCGATTTCCTTTTAGATACTGGGGCAACTTATTCTGTGCTTACTGAAGCCCCTGGCCCACTTTCTTCCCGATCCGCTTCCGTAATGGGACTGTCTGGACGAGCCAAAAGGTATTATTTCAGTTATTCTTTATCTTGCAACTGGGATTCTGTGCTGTTTTCACACGAGTTTCTGATCGTGCCAGAATCTCCCTCACCCCCTTTTTGGGAAGGGATATAGTGAGCAAGGTCCACGCCTCTGTTTTCATGAATATGGAGCCCTCCCTTTCT
>NW_011495072.1:76827-77867 GCF_000754665.1 Bison bison bison | reverse complement strand
CTTGAACATTTGGAAGTTCTCAGTTCATGTATTGTTGAAGCCTGACTTGGAGAATTTTGACCATTACTTTGCTAGCATGTGAGATGAGTGCAATTGTGAGGTACTTTGAACATTTTTTGACATTGCCTTTTTTGGGATTGGAGTGAAACCTGACCTTTTCCAGTTCTGTGGCCACTGCTTAGTTCTCCAAATGTTGGCATATTGAGTGCAGCACTTAAATAGCATCATCTTATAGGATTTTATGCTTAAAGTATATTTTGTCTATTATTAGTAGAGGTACTCCCATTTTCCTTTGATTATTCTTTGTGTAGAATATTGCTTTCTATCTTTTTACTTTCAATTTGGGGCTGTATCTTTGAATCTAAAGTGAATCTTTTGTTGACAGTATATAGATTAATCACATTTAAAATAAATCCATTTTGCTACCTATACCTTTAATTTCAGAATTTAATTCATTTACAGTTAAAGTAGTGACTGATAAGAAAGAATTTCTGTTGCAATTTTTCTGATATTTCCTTATGTTATATTCTTTTTGTTTCTCAGTTCCTCCAATACTGCCTTCTTTTGTGTTCCATTGATAGTTCACAGTGTACTATCGATTCTCTTCTCATTTCCTTTTCTGTACATTTTCTAGTTAGTTTCCTTAGTGGCTGCTTTGGGGATTAAAATTAACATGTTAAATTTATAACAATGTAGTTTGAATTAATACCAACTTCTCTTGAATAGAATACAGAAACTCTGCTCCTAGACATCTCCATCCCTCCTGTTTTAAAATTTATTTATTGTCACCAATTACATCCTTATACATGTGTACTCAGTTAGATAGATTTATAACCATTGTTTTATGTATTTGTATTTTGAATCATATAGGGAGAAAAAGAGGCATTGCAAATCAAAATACAAATATGCTGTCTTATATTTATCTATCTAATTACCTTTACCACTGTTTCTTAGCTCTTCATATGACTTTGACTTTTCATTTCAGCCAGAACAATTCTCTTTAGCATTTCTCATAGAGCAATGAACTCCCCCAGTTTTCA
>NW_011495072.1:75818-76727 GCF_000754665.1 Bison bison bison | reverse complement strand
CTGATGCTGGGAGGGATTGGGGGCAGGAGAAGAAGGGGACGACAGAGGATGAGATGGCTGGAGGGCATCACTGACTCAATGGCCGTGAGCCTGAGTGAACTGATGGACAGGGAGGCCTGGCGTGCTGCGATTAATGGGGTCGCAAAGAGTTGGACATGACTGAGCGACTGAACTGAACTGAGGAGGTGGGTCATAGAGGATCTTGTTTTGATTTTTGTCATCGAGTGTTCTTCCTATGTTTTCCTCTAAGAGTTTTATAGTTTCTGGTCTTACATTTAGGTCTTAAATCAATTTTGAGTTTATCTCTGTGTATGGTGTTAGGAAGTGTTCTAATTTCATTCTTTTACATATAGCTGTACAGTTTTTTATTTGTGTATATTGAAGAATCCCTGCATCCCTGGAATAAACCCAACTTGATCATGGTGTATGAGATTTTTAATGTGTTGTTGATTTCTGTTCACTAAAATTTTGTTGAGGATTTTTGCATCAGTGATATTGGTCAGCAGTTTTCATTTTCGTATTGTCTTTGTCTGGTTTTGGTGTCAGGATGATGATGGCCTTGTAGAATGAATTTGGAAGTGTTTCTTCCTCTACAATTTTTTGAAAGAGTTTTAGAAAGATAGGCATTAGCTCGTCTCTAAATGTTTGATAGAATTTTCCTATGAAGCCATCTGGTCCTGGGCTTTTGTGTTTTGGAGATTTTTTTTTTTTTTTTTAATCACAGCTTCAATTTCAGTGCTTGTAATTGGGTTGTTCATAATTTCTATTTCTTCCTGATTCAGTCTTGGAAGATTGAACTTTTCTAAGAACCTGTCCATTTCTTCCAGGTTATTCATTTTATTGCCATATAGTTTTTCATTATAGTCTTTTATAATCCTTTGTATTTCTGCATTCTCTGTTGTAACCTCT
>NW_011495072.1:74683-75718 GCF_000754665.1 Bison bison bison | reverse complement strand
TCCGTTTTGAAGAATATTTTTCTAGATAAAAAATTGTATACCTGTGGTGGATTCATTTTGATATTTGGCAAAACTAATACAAATTATGTAAAGTTTAAAAATAAAATAAAATTAAAAATTAAAAAAAAATTCTTAGTTGACAGTTTTAATTTTCTTTCAACACTTTAAAAATGTCAGTCTTCTGGAAGAGATCTATGAAGATCTATAAATCCAAAACAAATTAAGAAAATAGTAATAGGATTATGTATATTGATAATTACCTTAAATGTAAATGGGTTAAATACACCAGTCAAAAGACATAGACTGGCTAGGTGAATGAAAATATGTGCATGTATGCATTTCCACTTACCACATCACTCTACTTAACCCCCAACATGTATGTAATTATTTTATACTGTTAGGTTAATCATGTTTCCATTATGGTTTAAAATTTAATTATCTTTTTTTTGGTCTGGCTATTAATTGTGAAAACTGATAAACATCTTTTACTATTGTTATTAAGTAACTAGTACTGATTTAAATATCATTGTGTCATGATTGGTCAGTAGTAAAATAATAGAATTCTATATCACTAAAATTACCATTTAACAGAAAAATCTGTAATCACTTTTTAAAATATAGATGCACATTAGAATTATCTTGGAATTTTTATTTGAAAAATACAAATGCCCAGGTATTGTTTTTTTCTCCAAAGCTCCAGATGTGATTCTAATGAGTAGCTGTATTTAAAAACAACTGGATGATCTTTTGCTTTTATCTAGTTTGTTTCACTTTTTCTTTCATAGTCAGTGCTTCCATTTCATTAATTTATGTTTTCCAATTTCTCTCTCTGTTTTGTCTGTTCTTTCTCAAGTCTTATCAGGTGTAGCAGAAAAACTTTTTTGTGTGTGTATAAAGTATAATATATAGTTTAGAAAACTTATTTTTGCTTAGCCAAAAATTTATGACTTTTTGGCTCCATTTGTTTGACTAAGTATGGATAGAATGTTAGATCTCTAATTTATATTTCCTCAAAATTTTGGTATACTTCCATTA
>NW_011495072.1:74245-74583 GCF_000754665.1 Bison bison bison | reverse complement strand
GCACTTGAAAATATGTGGCTT
Organism: Bison bison bison; assembly: GCF_000754665.1. Taxonomy (NCBI): domain Eukaryota; kingdom Metazoa; phylum Chordata; class Mammalia; order Artiodactyla; family Bovidae; genus Bison; species Bison bison. Next base: position 74,562 of record NW_011495072.1, on the reverse strand, counting down.
ATTTTCAAATATCTTTTGATATTTATTTCTAACATCATTTCACAGTGATGGAACAGACTTCTATGATTTCAAAACCTTTATACCAAGAAATTTTTGCACCTTGTTTTATGTCCCTGGATGTGTTTCAGTGTCTCCTGGTTTAAAACTTTGGGAACTTGAAGAGAATTTGTATCCTGCTGTTGTGCAAAAATTATATAAATCTTAATTATATATTGAATTGGTTCTTAGTGCTTTTCAGGTCTATTATATCCTTCTACTTTTCTGTCTATCCATTCTATTGTTTTTGAGAATTTTATATTGAAACTCCAACTAAAAGT
>NW_011495072.1:72498-73081 GCF_000754665.1 Bison bison bison | reverse complement strand
GGCCCCGGATTGAATTCTTCTCCTCCGGGGGCCAAGAATCCCGGTGTATTCGCGTGATTCAACAACAACCTTTCAGCAACCATCGAGGCCGGTGCCTGGGAGACGAGATGAACCGTGTGGGCCCTCCTGCCTCAGGCTCAGCTGTGAGTGTGAATGAAGTGAGTACACACGGACACACGCACTTTTAATCTACGTAAACACCAAGCGGAGCTGCAGAAACGCGCACGCAGCCACGCGTGGCGCCGTGAGGGCCATGGTTTTCAGAGGAAGAACACTCACCTCTCACTGGTGTGCTGGGGGCTTTCCAGCAAGGAGAGCTGCGTTTTTTGGGTGGTGATTTACAGAAACCACTGCAGTGACCTCTGCCGAGAGCTCTTCCATGAACACAGACGACCTTCGTGTTTGAATGGCACAAAGGGGAAGAAGGTGTTAGTTGCTCGGTCACGTCTGACTCTGTGGGACCCCACAGACTGTAGTCCGCCTGGCTCCTCTATTCATGGGATTCTCCAGGCAAGAACACTGGAGTGGGCTGCCACTCCCTTCTCCAGGGGATCTTCCTCACCCAGGCTTTGAACCCGGATGG
>NW_011495072.1:71196-72398 GCF_000754665.1 Bison bison bison | reverse complement strand
CATGGTGAGCTACAGTCCACAGGGTCAAAAAGAATTCAGATATGACTGACATGCATGCAATCCTATTCATGAGGGCCCTCCTGTTCCTCAAAAGTTCCACCTGCCATTGGGCATTAGTTTTCAACAAGGATTTTGGGAAGACACAAACATTTAGTCTAATTTCTGTTTGGTTCCTTTTTATTATTTCCATTTCTTTATCAATATTCTCTATTTGTTGAGACACCCTTCTCCTAGTTTCTATTCACTCTTTGTCCATAGTTTCCTTTTTTTCCTCTTTGAGTATGGTTAAGACAGTTAAAGTTTTTGTCTAGTAATTCCAATATGTGTGCTTCCTTGGGGACATTTTCTGTTAATTTTTTTTTCTCATGAATAGGGCCTAGCTTTTTTTTGGGGGGGGGCATACCTCATTTAAAAAAAAGTTGTTATTTTAGAAAATGGGCATTTAAAATACTGTGAATACATGCTAAGTTGCTTCAGTCATGTCTGACTCTTTGCAACCCCATGGACTGTAGCCCACCAGACTCCTCAGTTCATGGGGTTCTCCAGGCAAGAATACTGGAGTGGGTTGCCATGTCCTTCTCCAGGGGATCTTCCCAACCCAGGGATCAAACCCTTTTCTTTTGTGTCACTAGTACCACCTGGGAAGACCATTTTAAATATTTTGCTGTGGCAATTTGGAAATCAGATTCTACCTCTTCCTCTGGAATTTTTCTTGTTGCTTGCTTGCTGTGAGCTGGAAAGACTGTATTCTTTGTTATGTGTGGCCTCTCAAGAATCTGTTCCATTAAGTTAGGCATCAGCTAGTGGTTCAATAGAAATTTTTCTTCAAATACTTTGAGCTGAGAGAGAGAAGATAAAAGAAAAAAGAAGAACAGAATACTGTCAGGTCTTTGCAGACTGTCTCTGTGTTGAGGTACCCTGTCAGTGCTTAGCAAGGTCTTTTACAACTACACTTTGGCCTTCACTGCTTGCTTTTGTGGAGCCTGAAGTTCATCAAAAGGTAGAAGCTCAGGGTCTTCTCAGGGAGTTTTTCTTTTAAAAAAAAAATTATTTTTAAATTGAAGGATAATTGCTTTATAGAATTTTGTTGTTTTCCTGTCAAACCTCAGCATGAATCAGCTATAGGTATACATATATCCCCTCCCTTTTGACCCTCCCTCCCATCTCCCTCACCGTCCCACCCCTGTAGGTTAATACAGAGC
>NW_011495072.1:69998-71096 GCF_000754665.1 Bison bison bison | reverse complement strand
TCTTCCTGATTCAGTCTTGGAAGATTGAACTTTTCTAAGAACCTGTCCATTTCTCCCAGGTTATTCATTTTATTGCCAGATAGTTTTTCATTATAGTCTTTTATAATCCTTTGTATTTCTGCATTCTCTGTTGTAACCTCTCCTTTTTCATTTTGAATTTTATTGATTTGATTCTTCTCTATTTTTTTCGTGATGAGTCTGGCTGTATGTTTGTCAATTTTGTTTATCTTTTCAAAGAACTAGCTTTAAGTTTTATTAATCTTTACTATTGTTTCTTTCATTTCTTTTTCACTTAACTTCTGTTCTGGTCTTTATGATTTCTTTCCTTCTGCTAATTTTGAGGGGGTTTTGTTCTTCTTTTTCCAGTTGTTTTAGGTGTAAAGCTAGGTTGTCTAGTTGATGTTTTTCTTGTTTTCTGAGGTAGGATTGCATTGCTGTAAACTTCCCTCTTAGGACTGTTTTTGCTGCATCCCATAGGTTTTGAGTTGTCGTGTTTTAATTGTCATTTGAGTCTAGAAATTTTTTTATTTCCCTTTTGATTTCTTCAGTAACCTGTTGGTTATTTAGAAATGTATTGTTTAATCTCCATGTGTTTGTGTTTCTTACAGTTTTTTTCTTAAAATTGATATCTAGTCTCATAGTGTTGTGGTCAGAAAAGATGCTTGATATGATTTCAATTTTCTTAAATTTACTGAGGTTTCATTTGTGACCCAAGATGTGGTCTATCTTGGAGAATGTTTCATGTGCACTTGAGAAGAAGGTGTAATATTCTTCATTTGGATGGAATGTCCTGAAGATATCAATGAGATCCATCTCATCTAATGTATCATTTAAAACTTGTGTTTCCTTATTAATTTTCTGTTTTGATTATCTGTCCATTGGTGTGAGTGGGGTGATAAAGTCTCCTACTATTATTGAGTTACTGTCAATTTCTCCCTTTATCTCTGTTAGTGTTTGTCTTATGTATTGAGGTTGGGTGCATCAGATCAGATCAGATCAGTCACTCAGTCATGAATCGCAGCACACCAGGCCTCCCTGTCCATCACCAACTCCTGGAGTTCACTCAGACTCATGTCCATCGAGTCAGTGATGCCATCC
>NW_011495072.1:69568-69898 GCF_000754665.1 Bison bison bison | reverse complement strand
TTGACTAGACGAACCTTTGTTGGCAAAGTAATGTCTCTGCTTTTGAATATGCTATCTAGGTTGGTCATAACTTTCCTTCCAAGGAGTAAGCATCTTTTAATTTCATGGCTGCAGTCACCATCTGCAGTGATTTTGGAGCCCAGAAAAATAAAATCTGACACCATTTCCACTGTTTCCCTATCTATTTCCCATGAAGTGACGGGACCAGATGCCATGATCTTCGTTTTCTGAATGTTGAGCTTTAAGCCAACTTTTTCACTCTCCACTTTCACTTTCATCAAGAGGCTTTTGAGTTCCTCTTCACTTTCTGCCATAAGGGTGGTGTCATCT
>NW_011495072.1:69142-69468 GCF_000754665.1 Bison bison bison | reverse complement strand
AATAGTAAAAGCACACAAAATAGACAAAATAAGTCTGTTAAAGAGGAACGAAATTAGAAGACTATTGCTACCTGATTTTAATACTAGTTACAGAGCTATATAATTAAAATTTTGTGATATTTGCATAAAAAGAAATAAACCAATGGAATAGAATAGAGTTGAGAAATTAGACTCACACAAACATGGAGAACTAATTTTTGACAAATATGTGAAGGCAATTCAGTGAAATAGTTTTTTTCAACAAATATTACTGGAAAAATTAGATGTTCATTTTGGGAGGGAAAAAAGCCCTCAACATATATCTCATATCTTACACAAAAATTAAC
>NW_011495072.1:61077-69042 GCF_000754665.1 Bison bison bison | reverse complement strand
TCAGTCTATATGTGTCTTGAGGTCTGGAGTGGATTTCTTGTAGACAGCATATGTATATAGGTTTTGTTTTTGTACCCGTTCAGCCAGTCTGTGTCTTTTGGTTGGAGCATTTAATTTGTTTATATTTAAATTGTTTATTGATATATATGTTCCTATTGCCATTTTCTTAATTGTTTGGGGTTTGATTTAAAAAAAATTTAATAGAAGGATAATTGCTTTTCAGAATTTTGTGGTTATCTGTCATATATCAACAAGAATTAGCCATAGGTATACCCATGTCCCCTCCCTCCCATCTCCCTCCCATCTACCTTCCCACCCCACACTTCAGCTTGCCACAGCCCCTGTTTGAGTTCCCTGAATTATACAGAAAATTCCCATTGGCTATCTGTTTTACACATGGTATTGTAAATTTCTATGCTACTCTCTCTATACATCTCCCCTTCTCCCTTCTCTCCTTCCACCTTGTCCTTAAGTCTGTTCTCTATGTCTGTTTCTCCACTGCCACCCTGAAAATAAATTCATCAGTGCCATCTCTTCAGATTTCATATATATGTGTCAGTATATGTTTATATTTCTCTTTCTGACTTACTCCACTTTGTATAATGGGCTCTAATTTTGTCCACCTCATTAGAGCGGATTCAAATGTATTCCTTTTTATGGTTGAATGGTATTCCATTGTATATATGTACCACAGCTTCTCATCCATTCATCTATTGGTGGACATCTAGGTTGCTTCCATGTTCTAGCTATTGTAAACAGAGCTGCAATGAACATTGGGGTACATGTGACTTTTTCAATTTTGATTTCCTCAGGGAATATACCTAGCAGTGGGATTGCTGGCTTATATGGTGGTTTTATTCCTAGCTTTTTAAAGAGTTTCCATACCCTCTTCCATAGTGGCTTTATCAGTTTACATTCCCACCAGCAATGTAAGAGTGCTTCCTTTTCTCCACACCCTCTCCAGCATTTATTGTTTGTAAACTTTTTTTATGATGGCCATTCTGACTGATGTGAGGTGTATCTCATTGTAGTTTTGATTTGCATTTCTCTGATACGAATGATGTTGAGCATCTTTTCATGTGCTTGTTAGCGATCTGTATGTCTTCTTTGGAGAAATGTATCTTCAGGTCCCTTTCCCCACTTTTTGATTGGGTTGTTTGCTTTTTTGGTATTGAGTTATATAAGCTACTTGTATATTTTGTAAACTCATTCTTTATCAGTTGTTTCCCTTGCTATTATTTTCTCCCATTCTAATGGTTGTCTTTTTACCATGTTTGTAGTTTCCTTTGCTGTGCAAAAACTTTTAAGTTTAATTAGGTCCCACTTGTTTATTTTTGTTTTTTATTTCCATTACTCTAGGAGGTGGGTCATGGAAGATCTTGCTTTGATTTATGTCATCAAGTGTTCTGCCTATGTTCTCCTCCAAGAGTTTAATAGTTTCTGGTCTTACTTTTAGGTCTTTAATCCATTTTGAATTTATATTTTTGTATGGTGTTAGGTAGTGATCTAATTTTATTATTTTAAATGTAGTTGTCCATTTTTTGCAGCACCTGTTATTGAAGAGGCTGTCTTTGTCCCATTGTATATTCTTGCCTCCTTTGTCAAAAATAAGGTACCCATAGGTGTGTGGGTTTGTCTCTAGGTTCTCCATCTTGTTCTGTTGGTCTATATTTCTGTTGTTGTGCCAGTACCATATTATCTTGATGACTGTAGCTTTGTAGTAATCTGAAGTCAGGAAGGTTGATTTCTCCAGCTCCATTCTTCTTTCTCAAGACTGCTTTGACTATTCAGTGTCTTTTATGTTTCCATATGAAATGTGAAAATTTTTTTTGTAGTTCTGTGAAAAAAAGCCATTGGTAATTTGATAGGGATTGTGTTTAATCTGTAGATTGCATTTGGTAGTATAGTCATTTTGACAATATTGATTCTTCCTACCCAGGACCATGAAATATCTCTCCATCTGTTTATGTTATCTTTGACTTTCATCAGTGTCTTATAGTTTTCTGTATATGTGTCTTTTTTTTCCCCTTAGGTAGGTTTATTCCTAGATATTTTTTTTTTCTTTTTGTTGCAATGGTGAATGTGATTGATTCCTTAATTTCTCTTGCTGGTTTTTCATTGTTAATATATAGGAGTGCAAGTGATTTCTGTGCATTGACCTTGTATCCTGCAACTTTGCTGAATTCACTGATTAGCTCTAGTAATTTTCTGATAGTTTCTTTTGGATTTTCTATGTATAGTATCATGTCATCTGCAAACAGTGAGAGTTTTCCTTCTTCTTTTCTGATCTGGATTCCTTTTATTTCTTTTTCTTCTCTAATAGCTGTAGCTTGGAGTTCCAAAACTATGTTGAATAATAGTGGTGAGAGTGGACACTTGTTTTGTTTCTGATCTTAGAGGGAAAACTTTTAGCTTTTCACCACTGAGAATGTTTCCTGTGGGTTTTTACATATGGCCTTTACTATGTTGAGATAGATTTCTTCTATGCCCATTTTCTGAAGCATTTTTATCATAAATGGATGCTGGATTTTGTCAAAGGCTTTTTCTGCATCTATTGAGATGATTGTGTGGTTTTTATCTTTCAATTTGTTGATATGGTGTATCACATTGATTGATTTGTGCATATTGAAGAATCCTTGCATCCTGGAATAAACCTGACTTGATCATGATGTGTGAGCTTTTTAATGTGTTGTTGGATTCGTTTGCTAGAATTTTGTTGAGGAATTTTGTATCTATGTTCATCAGTAATATTGGCCTGTAATTTTCTTTTTTTGTGTTGCCTTTTCCTGGTTTTGGTATCAGGGTTACTGTGGCCTTGTATAATCAGTTTGGAAGTGTTCCTTCCTCTGCAATTTTTGGGAAGAGTTTCAGAAAAATAGGCATTAACTTTTCTCTGAATGTTTGATAGAATTCGCCCGTGAAGCCATCTGGCCCCAGGGAGATTTTTGATCACTGTTTCAACGTCAGTGTTTGTAATTGGGCTGTTCATAATTTCTATTTCTTCCTGGTTCAGTTTTGGGAGGTTGATCTTTTCTAAGTGTCTATCCATTTCCTCTTGGTTGTCCATTTTCTTAGCATATAGTTGCTCATAACATTCTCTTATGATCCATTCTATTTCTGTGTTGTCTGTTGTAACCTCTCCTTTTTCACTTCTAATTCTATTGATTTGATTTTCTCCCTTTTTTCTTGACAAGTCTCACTAGAGGTTTGTCAATTTTGTTAATCTTCCCAAAGAACCAGCTTTAGTTTTATTACTCTTTGCTATTGTTTCCTTCATTTCTTTTTCACTGATTTCTGCTCCGATTTTTATGATCTCCTTCCTTCTGCTGACTTTTGGGGTTTTTTTCTTCTTTTTCCAGCTGCTTTAGATTTAGAGTTTGGCCGTCTATTCAATGCTTTTCTTGCTTCTTGAGGTATGATTGTATTGCTATTAAGTACCCTCTTAGAACTGCTTTTGCTGAGTCCCATAGGTTTTGGGTCATTGTGTTTTCATTGTCATTTGTTTCTAGGAATCTTCTGATCTCTTGTTTTATTTCTTCAGTAATTTCTTTGTTATTGAGTAATGTATTGTTTAATCTCAATGAGTTTGTGGTTTTTTGCTGTTTTTTTCCCCCCCTGTAGTTGATATCTAGTCCCACAGCATTGTGGTCAGAGATGATAATTGATACAATTTCAGTTTTCTTAAATTTACTGAGGCTTGATTTGTGGCCCAAGATGTGGTCTATCCTGGAAAATATTACATGTGCACTTGAGAAGAAAGTGTATTCTTCTGCATTTGGATGGAAAGTCCTGAAGATATCAATTAGGTCCATTTGGTCTAGTGTTTCATTTAAGGTTTGTATTTCCTTATTGATTCTCTGTTTTGGTGATCTGTCCATTGAAGACAGTATGGTGTTAAAGTCCACTACTATTATTGTGTTGCTGTCGATTTCTCCTCTTATGACTGTTAGTGTTTGTCTTATATATTGATGTGCTCCTGTGTTGGGTGCATAGACATTTCCAATTGTTATGTCTTCTTCTTGGATTGATCCCTTGATCATTATGTAGTATCCTTCTTTCTCTCTTATGATATTCTTTATTTTAAACTCTATTTTGCCTGAAATAAAGATGGCCACTCCAGCTTTATTTGGTTTCCATTCACATGGAATATTTTTTCCCATCCTTTTACTTTCAGTCTGTATGTGTCTCTAGGTCTGAAGCAGGTCTCCTGTAAGCAGCATATACATGGGTCTTGTTTCTGTACCCATGCAGCCAGTCTGTATCTTTTGGTTGGTGCACTTAATCCATTTACATTTAAGGTAATTATTGATACATATGTTCCTACTGGCATTTTCTTTATTGTTTTGGGTTTGTTTCTGTAGGTCTTTCCTTTCTTTTGTGTTTACTGGCAATGTAAGTCCCTTTAGTATTTGTTGCAAGGCTGGTTTGGTGGTACTGAATTCTCTTAATTTATGCTTGTCTGTAAAAGTTTTGATTTCTCCATCAATTTTGAATGAGGTCTTTGACAGGTATAGTAATCATGGTTGTAGGTTTTTCTCTTTCAGTACTTTAAATATGTCCTGCCATTCTCTTCTGGCCTGTAGAGTTTCTGCTGAAGGATCTGCTGTTAATTGTTTGGGTTTTCTCTTGTATGTTACTTGTGGCTTTTCCCTTGCTGCTTTTAATATTCTTTCTTTGTACTTAATCTCTGTTATCTTGATTAATATGTGTCTCGATGTGTTTGTTCTTGGGTTTAACCGGTAGGGGACTCTCTGTGCTTCTAGGACTTGACTATTTCCAACTATAATTTCTTCAAAAATTTTCTCAGTGCCTTTCTGTTTTTTCTTCTTCCTCTGGGACCCCGATAACTTGAATGTTGGTACATTTAATGTTGTTCCAGAGGTCTCTGAGGCTTTCCTCAATTCTTTTCATTTTTTTCCCTTTATTCTGCTCTTCAGCAATTATTTCCACTATTGTATCTTCCAGTTCACTTATCCATTCCTCTGCCTCGGTTATTCTGCTACTGGTTCCTTCCAGAGTATTTCTAATTTCAGTAATTGTGTTTTTCATCTCTGTTTGCTTATTCCTTATTCCTTCTATGTCCTTGGTGACTGCATCAACTGTGTTAAATTCTTCTTGTATTTTCTCCATTCTATTTTCAAGTCTTTGGAGCATCCTTACTATCATTACTCTGAATTCTCTTTCAGAGAGATTACTTATTTCCTCTTCATCTATTTGGTCTTGTGAGTTTCTGCTTTTCTCTGTTATCTGTGTTGTATTTCTCTGTCTTTTCATCATCATCATATTTTTTTTTTCCTAACTTGCTCCACTTGAGGTCTCCTTTTCCCAGGCTTTAGGGTTGTATTACTTCTTCCTTTTGATTTTTGCCCTTGGAGGGAAATGCTGGTTGGGTGGTTTGTGTTGATTTCTTGTGCCTGTGGTCTAGTGGGAGGAGATCAAGTAGGTAATTACAGAAATACTGGGACACACACACATTTTCACACATACAGTTATAATCAAAGCATTCTAAAGAAAAGAGTACAGGAGATTGACTTGGTGAGCAAGGGAAACCAGAGGTGATATTAACCAATTTAAAGCAGAGTTAGCTAATGCTCAATCTGGAAATCTGAGCATGAGCAGAAGGCCAACTGGGGAATATAGCATAGAGAGCTCAACAACTTAACTTACTTGATGAAAGAAAAAAGATTGAAGGAAAAAAGGGAGAATAAAAAAGAGAAAAAAGAAATAGGTGAAGGGAGGGAAAAGAGAAAAGGAAGGGGTGGCAAAGATGATTAAAAAAATTTAAAAAGGGAGAAAAGAAAAAATAGAAAAGCAAAGATGAATAGACATGTGTGGAAAAGATTAATGTACATTCAGGGTTAGTTAAGGCCAGTAAAAAACAGTAGGAAAAGCAGTTGAACGTATCCAAAACAAAATCCATAAACTCATCAAAAAAAAAAGAAAAAAAAATGAGAAAGAAAAAAAGAAAAAACCTACAATCAATTTTTTTCTTGCTTGTATTTTGACAAGAAACACAAAGAGGAAAACTCCACAGCACTGAAAAAGGCTAACACAGTATGATTTATAAGAGAAAAAAGGGGGAAAAAATGAAAAAGGAAAAAAATTTTAAAAAAGGTTTTCAAGGTCATAGTTCTTGGTTGTGGAGTCTGCCCCTGTGGATGGGGTTTGGTTGCTGTCCTGTGATGTTTTCCTGGTTGGCAGAGCTTGTGCCTGTCTGTGTTCTGGTTGATGGAGTTGGATCTCGTCTCTCTGAAAGGCAGTGCAGAGTCCAGTAGTAGGTTTTGGAATGTCTACGGGTTCAGTATGCTTCTGGGCAGTCCTTCAGGCTTTCCCAGTGTTAGGCGGGTCTATTTGCATAGCTGCTTCAAAGTGGATCTCTCAGCATAACTGCAAAACTGCCAGTCACCTACTTGTCCCTGGAATCATTGCTGGTGCTTCTGTTCCCCTGACATGCCCTACAATGCTGGACAAAACTTGCTAGGTAGGTGCTCGTGTGGATCCTTCTGTATTGCAGCAACTTGTGTGGGGTTCCCTCAGCCCCCTAAGCTCACCTCTGTGTCACGGGCCTTGTGTGCACTTGTTTCAGCTCCCCGGGCTGGTCTCTGCGTCTTGGAGTTTATGTGCATTTGTTTCGTCTCACTGCCTGCACTCTTTGTCCAGGGGGTTATTTTTTCTATTTCCGCTGTGCCTGGAGGGTCGTGTGCGCTGCCCAAGTTTGTATGTCTCCCCTCTATCAGCACCCCAATTCCGCTCTTTGCGCCGGCTGTGTTTGTCTGCCTGGGCCCACCCTCTGTGCTACGCCCTAGCTAGGTTTGTCTGCCCCGTCACACTTGGCTACCTGGGCCTGCCCTCTGTGCTGCAAGGGTTGTGTGCGCTTGCTGGGTGTGTATGCTGCACCACTCTCAGTTTCTGGAGCCTGCCATTTGTTTGGGGCCACAGTCCATGAGCTGTTAACAGGTTGAGAAGTAAAGCTTTCTCTGTTTACTGCCCTCCAAGTCCCTGCTTTGCCTGGTTTTTCAAGACTTCACAGCTCCTCTTTGGGGCCTCCTGTGATGGAGTTTCCCTGGGCATGGGAACTCTTGTTTCAGGGCTCCCTCCCTCCCTTGGAACACAAGCTCCTGCCCAGAAGTTCTCCATCTGTTCCTTTTTTGTGTCTCCCTCCTCTCTCCTACCTCATTTCAGGGGGATTAGCCTGCCCCCCTGGAGGCCTGGGGTCTTCTGCTATTGCCTAGAGGTTGCTTGGTAGGAGTTGTTCCATATCTTGATGAGTTATCTGTGGGGAGGCTGGCAATCTCCCCGTCTTACTCCTCTGCCATCTTCTCTCTACTCTAAGGTTTGATTTTGTAGATCTTTTTCTTCTATTTCTTGGCTACATAAGTCCCTTTAACATTTGTTGTAAAGCTGGTTTGGTGGTACTGAATTCTCTTAACTTTTGCTTGTCTAAAAAGCTTTTGATTTCTCCATCAATTTTGAATGATATCCTTGCTGGGTAGAGAAATCTTGGTTGTAGATATTTCCCTTTCAGTACTTTAAATATATCCTGCGATTCCCTTCTGGCCTGCAGTTTCTGCTGAAAAATCAACTGTTAAACATATGGGTTTTTCCTTATATGTTACTTGCTGCTTTCCCCTTGCTGCTTTCAATATTCTTTGTGTTTAATCTTTGTTAGTATGACTAGTATGTGTCTTGGTGCATTTTTCCTTGGGTTTATCCTGTATGGGACTCTTTGCACCTCTTGGAGTTGATTGACTATTTCCTTTTCCAGGTTGAGGAAATTTTCAACTATAATATCTTCAAAAATTTTTTCATACCCTTTCTTTTTCTCTTCTTCTTCTGAGACCCCTATAATTTGAATGTTGGTGTGTTTGATATTGTCCCACAGGTCTCTGAGACTATCCTCAGTTCTTTTCATTCTTTTTACTTTATTCTGCTCTTCATAAGTTATTTCCACCATTTTATCTTCCA
>NW_011495072.1:60504-60977 GCF_000754665.1 Bison bison bison | reverse complement strand
AAAGACGATGCTGTGAAAGTGCTGCACTCAATATGCCAGTAAATTTGGAAAACTCAGCAGTGGCCACAGGACTGGAAAAGCTCAGTTTTAATCCGGATCCCCAAGAAAGCCAATGCCAAAGATGTTCAAACTATCATACAATTGTGCTCATTTCACATGTTAGCACAATTATGCTCAAAATCTTTCAAGCTAGGCTTCAAAAGTACATGAACTGAGAACTTCAAGTTGTACAAGCTGGACTTAGAAAAGGCAGAGGAACCAGAGATCAAATTGCCAACATCTGTTGGATCATGGAGAAAGCAAAGGAGTTCTAGAAAAACATCAACTTCCGCTTCATTGACTATACTAAAGTCTTTGACTATGTGGGTCACAACAAACTGTGGAAAATTCTTAAAGAGACGGGAATATTAGACCACCTTACCTGCCTCCTGAGAAACCTGTATTCAGGTCAAGAAGCAACAGTTAGAACCAGA
>NW_011495072.1:57445-60404 GCF_000754665.1 Bison bison bison | reverse complement strand
TCAAGGTTTTTTTTTTTTTATCATCTTTACTATCATTAATTTGAATTCTTTTTCAGGTAGTTTGCCTATTTCCTCTTCACTTATCTGGGCTTCTGTGTTTCTAGTTTGTTCCTTCATTTGTGAAGTATTTCTCTGCCTTTTCATTACTTTTTTTTAACTTATTGTGTTTGAGGTCTCCTTTTTCCCAGGCTTCAATGTTGAATTCTTTCTTCCTTTTGGTTTCTGCCCTCCTGAGGTTGGTCCAGTGGTTTGTGTGAGCTATGTGTAGGGTGAGATTTATGTTGAGTTTTTTCTTTTTTGTTGTTGTTGTTTGTTTTTCCTCTGATGGGCAAGGGTGCGTGAAGTGATAATCCTGTCTACTGATGATTGGGTTTGTATTTTTGTTTTGTTTGTTGTTTAGATGAGACATCCTGCACAGGGTGCTATTGGTGGTTGGGTGATTCGGGTCTTGTATTCAAGTGGTTTCCTTTGTGGGAGTTCTCACTATTTGATACTCCCTAGGGTTAGTTCTCTGGTAGTCTAGGGCTTGGAGTCAGTGCTCCCACTCCAAAGACTCAGGGCTTGATCTCTGGTCAGGAACAAAGATTCCACGAGTGGTATGGCATTAAGTGAGATTAAAACAAATATCCAAAAATGAGAAACCAACGATGAACCCCAGACAAATGGCAGTTACAAAATCGAGGAAGTAATAATGAAAATAATGGAACACATTCACACATATACATATACACCCATTAGCAAAATCAAAACAGTCCAACAAAAATAAAGTACAAAAAATTGACCCAGTGAACAAAGGAAACCAAAAATTATATCTACCAGTTAAAAGCAAAACTAACTAAAGCACAAACTGGAAAACGAAACTAAAGCAAGGTGCTAAGTGGGGAATAAAGCAATGAAAACAAAACTAGCAAATAGAAAGAAAGAATAGATATGCAAAGTTAAATAGAGGTAGATAAAGAAGATTTATATACATTAAAGATTAACTGCAAGGGGAAAAGAACAGTAAGAAAAGCAAATGAAGAAATACGTGTAGAAAAAATAGTAATAGGCTTAAAAAAAAGGATGAAGAAAAAATAAAAAAAAGGAAATCTCCACAGAACTGCAAAAAAGCCCAATGTAGAGGCAGAGGTTTATAACAACAATAAAAAGTGTGATTGAAAAAAAAACACTCAAAACCTTAATTAGGTTTCATAGTGCCAATAAAATCGACAACTACAAGGTGAGGGGTGGGCAGAGACGAAAGAAAACAAAAGAAAAAGAAAAGAAGAAGAAAAAAAGTCCAAAAGAAGCTACAGAACAAGTCAACACATAAGAATAATAACTGTTTTTCTTGAGTCACTGCTGTCAGAGTCCTTTCCCTCACTGGAAGTTACAGCCATCCTCACCTCCCTGGGATGCCCTCCCAACACTGTGCTGACCTCTGACCAGCTGTGGGGGCAGCTCAGATTCTGATCTGGTCCTACTCCTCTGTGTTCTTGCCTCCAATATCCACAGCTATCAGAACTAGTGCATTTTCTTTTGTGGGAGCTCTCAATGGCCTTTTATATATTCCATAGACACAGAGTCTGCCTAGTTGATCGTGTGGATTTAACCTGCAGCTTGTGCAGCTGGTGGGAAGGTTTTGGGTCCTCTTCCTTAGCCACACTGCCCCTGGGTTTCATTTGTGGTTTTATTTCCACCTCTGCATGTGGGTCGTCCACTGGGGATTGCTCCTGAGGCAAAGGAGGCTCAAATGAGGCTGCCGTGGAGGACTTGGGTTTGCCCCTGTGAGGGCCAGGTGTGGAGGTGGTGCAGCTGCTTGGGTCTCAGGGGTTCTGGCAGCACCAGGTACTGAGGGGGTTGGCGGCTAGGGCAGCAGGAAATATAGTGCTCTAGAAGGGTATGGCAACCAGTATTGGCCAATATGCTCCATTAATCTTGCTCGGAGAACCCCCATCCCTGACAGAGAAGCCTGGCAGGTCACAGCCTACAGGGTTGCAAAGAGTCAGACGCTACCAAAGCAACCCTGCACCCATAGAGGCAAGACTTTTTTTGCCTGTGGTATCTCTGCCCCAGTGAGAGTTGAGCATGAAGGTGGCGCAGCTGCTTGGCTTGTGGCGCCCTGGAGGCGCCAAGTGTGAAGAACACGGACTGCCTCTGCCACAGGAGTTATGGCACTATCAAAGTCTTTTTTCGGGCCTCTTGTGATCAGAAAGCCTCTTTGGCCAGTCATTCTCCGTAGCTCCACCCATTCAGGCACTTAGAGGGCTCCCTTGCCTGGGGTCCTTCTCTGTTGTTCAGTGCACCAGGTACGGAGAGGGGGACCCCTGGCTGGGGTCCTACTCTGTAGATCAGCCCATCAGGCACTTAAAGGGTCACCCTGGGTAGGGTCTAACTCTGTAGTTTGGCACATCAGTCACTTAAAGGAGCACCTGGGTGGGGTCCTACTCTATGGTTCTGTGTCAGGTGCTTGAAGGGCCAGCCTCTCTATTGTTCAGCTGCCAATGCTGGCATTGTGGGGACAGAGAGAGAGAGAGAGAGACTCTGGTGATGGCTCCACCCCCTATGCATGAGTCAGCAGTATTGCCTTGCTTCCATGGCTTTCCTCCACAGGCATTTCCCACCACAGTCTCCTCCCTCACATCCCCTCAGTCCATCTCTCCACAGTCCACAGCAGCCCTGCCCTGGGATTGCTCCACAATCCCTAAACTCCAGCTCCCAGCTGCTGTGCATTCTAGGGGACCTGCGTCCCTGTCCAGGGTACGTATGGCTGCAGCAAGTTCTGATTCTCATTCTATTTAGGCTGCCACAGATCAGCTGTTTCACTCTCAGCCTTAAATGTTTCTCCTCTGACTCAAACAATTGTCCCTATGTGGAGATCAGACTCCTGCTTCAGTTCCCCCACCTGCTGATGGCAGGTCCAATCCTACTAACACTCCTGTTTTTCCCCCAGTTCCTTCATCCTACTGAGTTTTGCATG
>NW_011495072.1:56495-57345 GCF_000754665.1 Bison bison bison | reverse complement strand
ATAATTTGAATGTTGGTGTGTTTGATATTGTCCCACAGGTCTCTGAGACTATCCTCAGTTCTTTTCATTCTTTTTACTTTATTCTGCTCTTCATAAGTTATTTCCACCATTTTATCTTCCAGCTCACTGATTCATTCTTCTGCTTCAGATATTCTGCTATTGATTCCTTCTGGAGAAAGCAATGGCACCCCACTCCAGTACTCTTGCCTGGAAAATCCCATGGACTGAGGAGCCTGTTAGGCTGCAGTCCATGGGGTCGCTAAGAGTCGGATATGACTGAATGACTTCACTTTCACATTTCACTTTCATCCATTGGAGAAGGAAATGTCAGCCCACTCCAGTGTTCTTGCCTGGAGAATCCCAGGGATGGGGGAGCCTGGTGGGCTGCCATCTGTGGGGTAGCACAGAGTCGGACACGACTGAAGTGACTTAGCATAGCATAAAGTATTTTTAATTTTAGTAATTGTGTTGTTTGTCTCTGTATGTTTATTCTTTAACTTTTCTAGGTCTTTTAAATTGATTCTTGAATTTTTTTTCCATTCTGTTTTCAAGGTTTTTTTTGTTTTTATCATCTTTACTATCATTAATTTGAATTCTTTTTCAGGTAGTTTGCCTATTTCCTCTTCACTTATCTGGGCTTCTGTGTTTCTAGTTTGTTCCTTCATTTGTGAAGTATTTCTCTGCCTTTTCATTACTTTTTTTTAACTTATTGTGTTTGAGGTCTCCTTTTTCCCAGGCTTCAATGTTGAATTCTTTCTTCCTTTTGGTTTCTGCCCTCCTGAGGTTGGTCCAGTGGTTTGTGTGAGCTATGTGTAGGGTGAGATTTATGTTGAGTTTTTTCTTTTTTGTT
>NW_011495072.1:55376-56395 GCF_000754665.1 Bison bison bison | reverse complement strand
TCTAACTGAGTTTTGCATATATATGTTCTATATATCCTTTTCCACTGGTCAGGTACTCCTTTCCACTCCCAGCTGGTGTTCAGCATGCACTTCTGTGTCTGAAGGTGTATTCCTGGTGTATCAGTGGAGGGAGATGTACTCCACGTCCACCTGCTCCTCTGCCATCTTGTTCCAACATCTGTAAAGATCGAATTTTTCTTTTTTAATTAATTAATTACACTGTATCAAGTGTTAGTTGCAGCATGTGGGATCTAGTTCCCTGAACAGAGATTGAACCTGAGCCCCCTGCATTGGGAGCATTGAATCTTAGTCACTGAACCACTAGGGAAGCCCCTCAGGGATTTTCTAAGCACAAATTTTTCCTTGGGTATGCACAAGGCTTTCTAGATCCCTCATTATATGTGGTAACTTTTCAAAGCCCTTATTCTTCAGAGTATCTCATCCTTTCCCCCCCATGTTTCCAGCCTGTCTACTGTTTGCCCCAATTGTTATTTTTTCTCTCAGATAGGAAGCAGATAGTCAGCAACTTTGCTCATTTACTTTTCAGTGTTTTTGACAAATATTCTCAGTGTAGCCACTTCTCCACCCAGGGAGATTTTGAAGGTGGCAAAACAAAGGTAAGCCCTTTGCATTGGTCCTTCAGTGAACCCCATAGAGAGGTCAACACAGGCAAACATATATCCTTGGGAACAAGGTTCACTGTGTTTCTGGCTACCACATTGGGAATGTGGATTGCTATTTTCAACTACTGCCACGCCAAGGGTGGAACTGGGAAAGGGTATGTTAAACAGCCACAAAGTTCTGCTATTCTAAAATTTTCATTTTCTTACCATGGAGGTTTTAGCCAATTCAGTAAGGCAAGAAAAAGATTGGAAGAGAAGTATAACTGTCATTATTCATAGGCCACATTAATGTCTACTTATGTAAAAATCTGGTAGAATCTACAAAAAAGTTATTTAAACTAATAAATTAATTTATCAAGCTTGTGGGATATAAGATCCAAGTAAAAGGTCAATTTT
>NW_011495072.1:54410-55276 GCF_000754665.1 Bison bison bison | reverse complement strand
GTATACACATAGTGAGAATTTAGAAGCCACAAATATTAGCTATTTGAGGATTATGACATTTACAAACACCTGGAGAGAGTGATGAAGAAGAAAAGACAAATAACCAGCAATGAAAAAGGGAGTGTTAGTACATATTTTTTTAAAGACTGAAAATTATGTATATGTTTAAGGTATGTAATATGATGTTTTGATATATTAATGTATATCACAGTGAAATGATTACTACAATTAAGCTAATTAACATATTCATCTCCTCACATGGTTACCATTGTGTGTGTGTGCTGAAATCTCAACAATTGTCCAGTATTTGATACAATATAATTAACTATAATGTGCATGCTGATCTATTCATCTTACTTAACTGTAACTTTGTCTTCTTGACCAACATCTTATTTCTACCACCACCTCCCTGCTTCTGGTAACTACTGTTCAACTTTCTATATGGATATTCAGCGTTTTTAGACTCCACCTATCAGTGATGTCGTGCAGTATTTGTCTTTCTTTTTTAATAATTTTTAAAATATTTATTTATTTATTTTTGGCTGCATGGGATCTTAGTTGCAACAGAAGGCAGCAAGTGGGATCTTGGTTGCACCACATGAGTTCAGTTGCCCAGGAGCATATGGGATGTTAGTTCCTCAAGTAGAGTTAAAACCCTTGTTGTTTGCATTGCAAGGCAGATTTTTAATGACTGGACTACTAGGAAAGTCCCAGTATTTGTCTTTCTGTGTATGACATTTCACTTAGTATAAAGTTCCCCCAGTTTCATTCACATTGTCACAAATGACAGGATCTCATAGTCTTTAGACATTAAAAGCATCATAAGATGTTATGATGTTATATAGATATCAAGGGAACGTTTCATG
>NW_011495072.1:49819-54310 GCF_000754665.1 Bison bison bison | reverse complement strand
ATCCCTAATACTTTGGCCACCTGATGCAAAGAGCCGACTCATGTTAAAACCCTGATGTTGGGAAATATTGAAGGCATAAGGAGAAGGGGGTGGCAAAAAATGAGATGGTTAGACAGCATCACCAACTCAATGGACATGAATCTGAACAAACTCTAGGAGATAGTGGAGGACTGAGGAGCCTGATGTGCTGCTGACCATGGGGTCACAAAGAGTCAGACACGACTTAGGAACTGAACAACAAAAAAAACTTTACAGCACTGAATTTGAAAATTAGACAAGATAGGGCCCTGAAAAAAAGCACAACTTAGCAAAACATAAAGAAGAATATATGGAAAATATGAAGAGTTTAAATATTAAAGTGATTTAATCTATAATTTAAGACCTTCCTAACAAATATTGTAGGCCTCGTTGGCTTAAGTGGTAAATTGTCCTAAACATTAAAGGGAGAAATGGCAACCATCTCACTTCACTCTTCCAGAGAAAAGGAGGGACACTTCCTTGAGAAAAGGTAATAAAAGGTCTGGACCCTTTCTTCAGGGAAGTAAGCAGGCCTGGTAACATGGCCTGTTGTCTTCCTCAGATCATTGTTTTCCTTGGAAGCATATGGAGTGTAGATACAGGTGGAATACTGCTATGCACCAAGAACTGATGATGAACCCCATTTACTGTGGATTTTCAACTTGTGTGACTGTGTCCAGACCAGGAGACCTGTGAGTTGGCATGGAAGCCAGGGGCCCAAGCTATTGGAGGGAAACCAAGGCAGTGGTTTCTCTGTGTTGAAGTCTGATGGATTTGTATCACGTCAAGTTAGCTGAACTAAAACTGTTTCCCAGAATTTCCATCGCCACACAGTTCCAGAGTACTGTGGGTATCATGAGACTGTGGACGTGGAAGTGAAGCAGCAGTCAGATTCTTTAGACGCAATGTCCACTTGCAGCCCACACAGCCCCCTTCTGCCGGTTCATTTGGTTGCAGTGGGGCAGATTACCTGAGCGTGAAGTTCTTTCCACTCCTGACAGATTCTCTTTCAGCTTCTCAGGCTCCTGGGCCAGGTACACACTTAGCTCCCTGATGAAGGGATTCCAGTTTATCCAGAAGGTCACTTTCATTATCAGAGCTCAAGGCTTGAAAGCAGTGAAAGATCAATGTGGGTTCTGGCCCATTCTCATACACTCCAATCCATCCTCACAGCTTCCAACTTGTTGGAGTTCTCTTCTCTTCCAATTGCCTGCTCTGCTGATCTCAGATTCCAGCACCAGGCACAGAAGCAATGGCTTTACATAATTTGTTTAGCTCCCACATTTCATAAGGTCCAGCCCCCCTAAAAAATCCTTATCATCTCCTGCTAGTTCTGTTTCTTTGATCAAGTCCTGATTGGTACACAACGTCGTCCTGATGTCATCTGTGGCAGTCATGCATGCTTACCTCAGTGGAGTGGGGCGTGGGGTGGACAAGGGGCTGCATGCTATATTGTTGCTGTATTGTTCCCGGTGGACCTTATCAGGAGGTATGTGATTTGACATGTCTCATTACTGGCAATGTTAACCGTGATCACTTGGTTAAGGTGGAGTCTGCCAGATTTCTCCATTATAAAGCTACTGTTTTCTACTTTGTAATTAGTAGGTATCTTCTTGGGGGAGACTTTGAAATTATTAATTTTTAGCACTCTTTAAGGGTTCCTTGCCTGCTTCGATTGTTACAGTGGTGCTTGCCAAGCAGTGATTTTCCATTTCCCTCATTCCTCCTTCATTTATGAGTTAGAATTCTACTATAAGAAAGCATTTTCCCTTCTCATTCATTTAACTATATATTTAAATACTTATTTATATCAGATTCATGGATGTTTATTTTTCCTATGTGAGTCTTAACACATTATTCATTTGGTTCCTCAAATCTTGCCACATTTGGCCACTGGGACCCTTTCAAGCTGGCTCCTCTCTTAAAGGATCATCTTTCAGTTTGTTGATTTTTTTCTATTGTGTGGACACTAAGTCACATCCAACCCTTGCAACACCATGGACTGTAGCCCTCCAGGCTTTACTGTCTATGGGATTTCCCAGGCAAGAGTACTCGAGTGGGTTGCCATTTACTTCTCCAGGGGATTTCCCTGACCCAGGGATCAAACTCATGTCTGCTGAAATGCAGGCGGTATCCAGTTTTGCGGGTGAGTCTTTACCCCTAAATCACCAGGGAAGCCTTCTCTATTGTTTATATATTTGCTGTTTTATTGGTTTCTGGGGCCAGTAACAAGCTCCCTTTCCTTCTAATTTATTGCTCTTTCCCCCTAATTTTTGCAGCCCTTAACTTAACAAAATTGATTTTTCAACCTTCTTTCTCCTACAGACAAACATTTAGAGCTTTTAATGTCCTTGCAAGCTCTGTTTTAGCTGCATCCCACAAATATTGATATGTTGGAGATTGTTTTAAGCTTTCAGTTTGAATATCTTCTATTTTTCCATATTTTGACCCACTCATTACTTGGAAAAATTCTAATCAATTTAAAATATTTAGAAAATTTTTAGATTTTTTGTTTGTTTTTGATTTCTAATTTAGTTTCACTGTGGTCAGAGTATATGCTCTGGATGGTTTCGGTGAAAAGTGTTAGGAAAAATGTTTGCATTAGTAAGTGTCTTCTGGACCAGCACATGGTTTATTTCAACGAATGTTACGTGTACAGTTGAAGACAGTATGTGCTGTAAAGTTGTTTGGTGTAGTGCTTTGTGAATATCAGAGTAAGTGTGTTGATAGTACTGTTAGAAGCATTCATTTATTACTGTTTTTTGTTTCACCTTGGTTTGTATAATTTACTGAGCTAGAGTGTAAAACTTTCCAACTGTAATTGTGAATTTGTCTAATTCTCCATTATATCTGTCAATTTTTGCTTCATGAATGTTAAAACATTTTTATCAAATGTATACACATTTATTATGTCTTCCTGGTAAATTGATATTTATCATTATGAAAGATCTCTATCTCTGGTAATATCCTTCTTCTAAAACTTACTTTGTTAACAGGAGCCATCCTAGATTTCTAACAATTAATCTTTTGTGGTATATCTTTAATATGCTTATTATTACATATGTTTATTATAACATATATAAGTATATATAACATATAATATATTGCATATTTATGCTATGCTGCAAGGAGATCCAACCAGTCCATTCTGAAGGAGATCAGCCCTGGGATTTCTTTGGAAGGAATGATGCTAAAGATGAAACTCCAGTAGTTTGGCCACCCATGTGAAGAGTTGACTCATTGGAAAAGACCCTGATGCTGGGAGGGATTGGGGGCAGGAGGAGAAGGGGACGACAGAGGATGAGATGGCTGGATGGCATCACTGACTCAATGGATATGAGTTTGAATGAACTCCGGGAGTTGGTGATGGACAGGGAGGCCTGGCATGCTTCGATTCATGGGGTCGCAAACAGTCGGACACGACTGAGCATCTGACTCTTTGTGACCCCATGAACTGCAGCATGCCAGGCTTCCCTGTCCATCACCAGCTCCTGGAGCTTCCTCAAACTCATGTCCATTGAGTCGGTGATGTCATCCAACCATCTTATCCTTTGTCATCCTCTTCCCCTCCTGCCTTCAATCTTCATATTTATGTATATGTATCTGTATATTTAAAAAACCAGGGTTAGTTGATTAGTTGTGTTCTACACTTCACAACCCCATGGACTGTAACCCACCAAGCCCCTCTGTTAGTGGTATTTCCCAGGCAAGAATACTGGAGTGGGTAGCAATTCCCTTCTCCAGGGGATCTTCCTGACCCAGGGATCAAACTTGGGTCTCCAGCATTGCAGGCAGACTCTTTAGCATAAACAGCATTTATTTATTTATTGTCGTGTTCAATCATGAAACTTTAATAAGGAATCTTTACAAATTAGTGCCTGAGCAAGTTTTCTTTTCTTCTTTACAATGATGAATAGTTTTTCTTTAATTTTTATTGGAGTATAGTTGTTTTATGATGTTGTGTTAGTTTCTTGCTGTACAGCAAAGTGAATCAGTCAGATGTATACATTTATCCACTCTTTTTAAGATTTCCTTCCCAAGTAGGTCACCTTGAAAGAGTAACAGGCAGGAAGGCTAGGGGTCTATAACAATGTCTGTGTGTAAGAAGGGTCTTCCATAAATACATTCAAAGGGGGACAGTCCCCCTTTTTGGGGGGCACTTCACGCCCTCATTAAAGCTATGGGTAAAACTTTAAGCCTCTTGAGTTAATTTGCACAGATGTCTCTTAATAATGTCGTTAGACTTTTCAACCTTTCCTGATGATTGGGGTCTCTAGGAACAGTGTAAGGTGAAGTCGTTTAGTCGTGTCTGACTCTTTGAGACCCCCCCGGACTGTAGTCTACCAGGCTCTTCTGTCCATGGGATTTTCCAGGCAAGAGTACTGGAGTGGGTTGCCATTTCCTTCTCCAGAGGATCTTCCCGACCCAGGGATCACACCCGGGTCTCCCGCATTGTAGGCAGACGCTTTACCG